>NW_006921670.1:1825549-1830642 GCF_000298275.1 Orycteropus afer afer
CTGCGGGAGAAAAACCTGGCAATATTCTCCCGGAAGGGTTATTGCCCCTGGGGGCAGTTCTACCCTGTCCCTTGGGGTGACAGTGAGTCGAAATCTATTTGACAGCACCTAACAAGAACAATAATGATAAATTATTCTGAGCATGTTTTCATGTGCTTTTTTTTTTTTTTTTCCAATTGTGTATCTTCTTTGGTGAAATGTTTTTTCAAATATTTTGTCTGTTTTTAAATTGAGTTGGTTTCTTATTATTGAGTTTTGAGAGTTCTTTGTATCTGGATACAGTCCTTTATCAAATATATGATGTGCAAATATTTTTTCTCAGTCTGTGGCTTGGCTTTTCATTCTCTTATCTTTCAAAGAGAAAAATGTGTTAATTTTGATGAAGTCTAATTTATCAAAAAATGTTAACAGGTTGTATACTCCATGTTTTAACTAGGAAATTCTTTGTCTAACCAAGGTCACAAGGATATTTTTTCTATAGGTTTTATAGTTTTAGATTTTACCTTAAGGTGTGTGATTCATTTTGAGTTATTTTTTTCGTGTAAAGTATAAGGGTCAAGTTTCTTTTCTTTTCTTTTTTAATGCCTGTTCTTCCAACTGTTTGAGCACCATTTGTTGAAAAGACCGTGATTTCTCCATTGACTTGTCTTTGCAGCTTTGTTGAAAATCAGTTGACACCCTATGTGTGAGTCTATTCTTGGGCTCTCTACTGTCCTGATTATTATAGCAGTTTAAGTCTTGAGATCAAGTAATATAAGTTCTCCAACTTTGCTCTTCTTTTTCAAAATTGTTTTGACTATTCTAGATCTTTTGCATTTTAATATACACTTTAGAATCAGCTTGTCAAATTCCACAAGAAAGCCTACTGGGATTTTTATTGGAATTTGAACATTTTGGGAGAACTGATATTTTACAATATTGAGTCTTTTGATCCATGAACATAGTATATCTCTCCATTTATTTATGTCTTCTTTAATTTCTTTTAGCAATAGATTTCAATGTTTGGGTTTTGTACATCTTTAATCAGCTTTATGTCTAATTATTTCCTATTTTGGTGGGGTCTTTAAATTTCTTTTATAATTTTCAGATAATTTTAGGCTTTAAATTCTTTAAAAGAGTTGTAAAGATAGTACAAAGAGTTCCCATAAATCCTTCCTCTAATATTACGTCTTATGTAACCATAGTTCAATGATCGAAACTAAGAAACTTACATTTATACAACGCTATTAATGTAACTGGGAGCTCTGGTAGCATAGTGCCTAAGGCACTTGATTGCTGACCAGAAGGCTGTTGGTTCAAACCCACCAGCCACTCCTCAGAAGAAAGATGGGGCAATCTACTTCCGTAGTGATACTGCCTCGGAAACCCAAGGAGGGGTTGCTATGAGTCAGGTCCAACTCGATGGCACATAACAACAACAACATTAATGTAACTATAGACTTTTTTCAGCTTTCCTCAATTTTTCCACTAATATCCTTGGGTGGTTGTTGTTGTTTGTCCCAGGATCCAAGTCTCCTTAGTCTCCTCCAATCTGGGACAGTTCCTCTGTTGTCTTTCCTTGTTTTTCATGATCTTGTCACTTTTGAAGAGTACTAGTCAGGGATTTTTGTAGAATGTCTCTCTCCAATTGTGTTTGTCTGATGTTTTCTCATTATTAGACTAAAGTTATGGATTTGGGGGTGATGTGCCTTTCTCGTCATATGCTGTCAGGGATACATAACCCAAAATGTCTTATTAATGGTGATGTCAACATTGGCCACTTGGTTAAGGTGGCAACTTCCAGGTTTCTCCACTATGAAGACACAATTTTGGCCTTTCCATCCTCTTACTGTTAGAAACAAGTCACTAAGTCCAGTCCACACTCAAAGAGAGGGCTCCAGCACCACAGGGACCATTCTAGTCTCCCACTGCTTATGTGTAACATCTTTATGATGGTGAGAAACCTGACCCTTATTGTCTGTAGCATATTTACCAGTTGTTCAAACTTACTGTACATGTCACATAGGTCCAGAATTGCTAGACCACATCTTTGTGAGAAACAAATTTGCCAACTAGAGTATAGTGTTTGCGTACAGTTCTTTTTGCCTTTAGCCTTATGGTATCTAAGGAGCTCTGGTGGTGTAATGGTTAAGACATTGGGCTGCTAACCAAAAGGTTGGTGGTTCAAAACCACAAGCTGCTCCCTGGGAGAAAGATGGGGGTAATCTGCTTCTGTAAAGATTTACAGCCTTGGAAACCCAATGATTCCACTATGAGTTGGAATTGACTTGATGGCAGTAAGTTTGGTTTTTGGTTTTGTTTTACAGTATCTAGTCAAAATACCATTTAACAAAGTTATTTAGGTCAGCCCTTTCTTCCCTACTCTTCAGTGTCTCTATGTCAAATATATATATTTTTTTCTTTCTTTTTTAAAAAAATGCATTTTATTGAAATATAATTTATGTACAGTGAAATACACAAAACTAAAATGACATGGGTCAATACTTTTTTTTTTTTTTGCAGTGTTCCCTCCCTTCCCCTCCCACCCCTGGCAATCAACAAAGAAAGTTTCCCTCCATATATAAACCTTTCCTTGACCCTCCACAATAACGAACTAATACTGTATTTGTCCTTCTGTGATTGACTTATTCCACTCAGCATAATGTCCTCCAAGTTCATCCATATTATGCAGTGTTTTGTAGGCTGTACATTATTCTTTAGTGCCGCATAGCATTCCATTATGTGTATGTACCATAGTTTGGTCATCCACTCTTCTGCTGATGGGCACGTAGGTTGTTTCTATCTTATTGCTGTTGTAAATAGTGCTGTGATGAACATGAGCGTGCATGTATCTGTTCCTGTCCTGGCTCTCACCTCTCTAAGATATATACCTAGTAATGGGATTGTTGGGTCAAATGGTATCTTCAATTCCAGCTTTCTAAGGAATCACCATATTGCTTTCCACAGTGTTTGTATCACTTTGCAGTCCCACCAGCAGTGTATGAGTGTCCTAGTCTCTCCACATCCCCACAGCATTTGTTATTTTCTGTCTCATTGAACTTTGACATCAGTGCTGAGGTGAGACGGTATCACATTGTTGTTTTGATTTACATTTTTCTGATGGCCAGTGATTGTGAGTATCTCTTCATGTATTAGCTGACTACCTGGATATCCTCCTTGGTGAAGTGTCTATTCATGTCTTCTGCCCATTTTTCAATTGGATTGTTAATCCCTTTGCTGTTGAGGCATTGGAGTTTTCTATAAATCTTAGAGATAAGTCCCTTGCCAGATATGTAATTATCAGCAAATATGAATTTGCTGCTGTCAATTTTGTTATGTGATTTTTTTGTGGTGTCGATTTCTTTGTTCCATATAATTTTCTATGCTGAGCTAATTTTGTTTATGAATCATGTTATCCCTTCCTTCTTTGCTATTGTTTTAGTATTTGTTAAATATTTGTGCTGCTCCTCTTTTTTTTATTTTGATGTGAAGGGTTATCATTTTTCTTTGAGGTTACCCTGTGATTTATAGTTTTCTTCCCAAGTTTAGAACAGTCGGTTCTGTCTTGTAGTTGTCTTGACTTCCCTACCATCCAGAAGTTCTGTAATGACATAGTTTTTTCCCTCTTTTTGGTTTGTAGCTGTC
The DNA here is from genome assembly GCF_000298275.1 of Orycteropus afer afer. NCBI lineage: Eukaryota > Metazoa > Chordata > Mammalia > Tubulidentata > Orycteropodidae > Orycteropus > Orycteropus afer. The sequence continues at coordinate 1,829,174 of NW_006921670.1, forward strand.
CTCATTTGTCAATTGATGGTTCTCGTTCCCTATTTACAATCTTGTAGGCTTATTTACTTTGGATACTTCCATAGCTGGGTTGGTTTTGGAGGTTGTTTGCTGTTGTTGCTTCTCTGTCTAAAGGACTCCCTTTAGCATCTCTTGTAAGGTTGGTCTGGTTTTGACAAATTCCCTTAATTTCTGCTTATCTGGAAATGTCCTAATACCACCATGATATTTGAGGGACAATTTTTCTGGGTACATAATTCTTGGTTGGAAATTTTTCTCTTTCAGGGTTTTATATATACCATCCTACTGGCTTCTCGCCTGCATGGTTTCTGCCGAGAAATGCGAGCTTAGTCTTATTGGTTGCCCCTTGTAGGTAACTTTTTGTTTTTCCCGTGCTGCTTTCAGGATTCTTTGTTTGTCTTCGATTTTGGTGAATTTGATGATGATATGTCTTGGTGATTTTCTTTTGGGGTCTATCCTGTTTGGGGTTCGTTGGACTTCCTGAATGGATATATTCTCATCTTTCATCATATCAGGAAAATTCTCTTCCAACAAATCTTCAACAATCTTCTCTGTGGTTTATTTGTCTCTTCCTGTTCTGGAATTCCGATTACATGTAGGTTATTCCTTCTGATGGTATCCCACATGAACCTTTCTTCTTTTTTCTGATGGATCCCTTTCCAAAGAAGTGTTCAGGTATTTGCATTCAATCTCACCAATTCTGTCTTCCATGGATTCAATTCTGTTCCTTTGCCCATTAAATGTCTTATCTATTTATAAAATTACTAAATTATTAATACTAAAATTTAGTATTAATCTTCTGGATTTCGGTCTGTAGATTTTGTATCATTTCTAATTTTTCATTTATGCTATCATTTTGTTCTTGTATTGTCTTTTGATATTGTTGTAGGGTTTTCTCTGTGTTTTCCTTGATCTGTCTCTCAATTCATTGAAGATACCTAAATATAATTCTTTTGAATCCTTTTCAGGGAGTTCCAATGCTGCATCTTCCTCAGAAATGTGTTTTGGGTCTGTATCCTGGTCCCTTGTCTCTCCTGCTTTATCCTACTTCTTTGTGTGAACTGTGATGCTCTGATGTTTCTGAAGCTTTGTGACGTTTTTGTGTCTATATTTAATGGTGCTTGTATGTTGAAGTGACTTGCCCACAATTTTCATTTTCTTTGTATGTTATCTACACAAGCAGGGTACTATGCTCCTCTATTTCTAGTTGACAACACTTATGCACTTACCACCTGTCTCCTTTCCTGTTGTTAGCCTCCCATATGTCCCTGCCGACCTTGGCAAACAGAGCCTATTCTTAGGTCCCTGGAATCTGAATGAGAATGCTGTCACTTTAAAATCCAAAATGGTTGCTACTTGTAAAGGTTCAAAATGGCTGCACCCTCAGTCACTTTAAATATCCAAAATGGCCACCACTTGCAAGCATTCAAAATGGCTATACCCTAAGTCACTTTAAATAT
>NW_006921670.1:1830917-1844607 GCF_000298275.1 Orycteropus afer afer
CATTATTTTCATTCAGGTTTTTCCACTAGTTGGTGCCTAATCCACTTCTGCATAGTTCCTTTCAAAGCTCAGGGCTCCAGGATTATCTTCTGTATCTCTGTCAACTGGTTTTTCTTTTCTTTGTTGAAGAGGGTCTGTGTCACTTGTCTGCCTATTCCTCCATCTTACCAGAAGTCCTTATGTAAAATATTTTTAGTACACATTTATCCCTAAGTATTTCATATTTTGTGATGTTATTTTAAATATTAAAAAATTAAATTTCTAATTGCTGTTAGTAACAATGTAATTGCATATTGACTATGTATCTTGTAATCTTCATATATTCACTTATTAGTTATAGTAGTTTTTTGTAGCTTTCTTAGGATTTTCTATGTAGATGATAATGTTGTCTATGAATAAAGACAGTGTTACTTCCTCCTTTCCAATCTGCATGCCTTTATTTCATTTTCTTACCTTATTGCATTGGCTAGGACTTCTAGTACAATGTTGAATGGAAGTGAGACTGGACATTCTGGATGCATTTTGAAGGTAGAGCTGACAGGATTTCCTGAAGGATTAGAACTTAGTGATTATGATGAATGCTCACTTTCCTCTTAAAGAAAGAATTGGTATCCACAGAAGGGGCCTGGGTTCCCTGTGGGGGTGGTGGGGGTGGTTTTTGGGGGCAGAGACATGGCCAGATTGTTGTTAAGAGTCCCCTGCCCAGCAGAGGTAAGAGGGATGGGTGAGCTGGAGACTTTCCTGGGTAAGTCTTCTTTGTCCCAGTTGGGCTCAAATGCGAAGAGTCAAAGAGGAGTCCAGGTTATCTCTTAGGAAGAAAGATAAGCTGAACGCTGTTTAGGGATCAGCTTCCAAATAGATTGTTTAGCACACCTCTCTCCCTCAATCCCAGATTCTTAATTTCCAGTGTCCATCCCAAGGCAGCAGGAAAGATTCCTGATTTGGAGTTAGGAGCCCTGACTTGAAATCCTAGCTTTGTAAATTCCAGTTGTGTAATAAGAGAGGAGTCCTAGCCCCAGTCGGCCACAATATGAAGCACACAGGATGGCTGTAAGAATCCACAACAACAACAACAGCGACAGCAACAGCAATAATAGTAGCACACTTTTTGAACCTTACCATATGCCAGGCTCTGTTCTAAGCACCTTATTTGTATTCCCTCAATCTTCTCAAGCATCCTGTGAGTTAGGTGTTATTGTTACTAGCCCTCATTTTACTAATGAGGAGGCTGCAATGAAGCAGGGAGTCTGATTCCTGACCTCGGCTGCCACCACTGGAAACTGCCAAGCTGTTGCTCCTGCTGCCCCTTCTACCTGGAATGCCACCCCCTGTCTCCTCATCTGGCTTGTTCTTGCTACTCCTCACCTTGAGCATCCTCCAGAACCCCTGCTGACCTCCTTACTACCTCCTCAGCTCTAGCAGTGCCAGCCCACTTCCCTGGCCTCCCCCAGATTAGGGAAGAGGCCATACTCCTCCTCCCACTCCAGCATCTAGCAAGGGATTCACCACCCGATAGGGCACCAACAAACCCCCTGCAATCCTAAGCTGGAAGCAGAGGAGATGCCATCTTGTAAGCCTAATTATGGACTCTGCCAAGCCCTTGGGGAGGGTCACTCCAGACAAACCACTCCCCCGGCCCCAGGGCATCTCAGAGCCACTCCATCCTCTGCGCCCCCATCAGCCATCCCCAGGATGCTTCAGGAAATGCTGTGCTTGGCCCACGCCCCCACGGCCACCTCCCAGAGAAGGGAGCATTGTGTCTGAAGGGTTAACGAGGGATGCTAGGAAGGGGCCCTTCAGCCATGATGCCCTCTGACCTTCCATAATCAGAGGGGCTGGGGGCGAGGGGCTGCTTGGCAGGGCTTCGTGGGGCGGGGGGCTCGAAGCAGCTGCGCGCGACGTTGACATTGTTCCCACCATTCTAACTGCAACAAATCCCTCTATTGTGTTCCTGGTTTATCTGGTTGTTCTCGTTTATTAGCTGGGCTTCTTTGGCAGAGCTTCCAGCCCTGGGCGGGTGGAAAGAGTACTGGCACGCACCACGGGGGGAGGGGGCCGGGGGCTGTCAATGCCCGCATTGTCCCAGTGCTTTTTGTTTCTACTGTAATGACATGTTGGAAGAGAGAGAGAGAGAGCGAGAGAGAGAGAGAGAGAAAGAGAGAGAGAAAAAAAGATGTGATGGGGTGGGGTGTGTGTGGGGGGGAGAGGAGGGCAGAAAAGAAAGAGCCGAGCAAGGGCCCGGGTGTGGATTGATGTCTGGGCCTGGGCGGATGTGCCGGCAGCTGGGCCAGCCGGGCAGCATGGAGCCAGGCTGGGGTGCCTGGGGGGTGGCAGCACGAAAGGCCACTCAGCCTCCTGCCCTCAGCCTCTGCCGCCTGGCACTAAGCCCCCCACCATCCTCTTGGCCTCCTGAGGCAGTTGTATGGCCTCGCCAGAGTGGGGCAGGTACCAGGGTCTGGAGCTGACCCTAACGCCCTGGCTGGCTGTGCCACTCAAGGTCAGCCACTTAGCCTCTCTGGTTCTTGATGTCCAAGGTCTGCAAGATGGGGTGCTGGGGGAGAAAGGCTGGTCTGGCATTTAGGAAATGAAGGCATGTCTTCCTCCGCCCCCTCTGTCCCTGTTCTGTCTGTCCTGTGGGGCAGAGTGGGAACTCACACTGGGACAGAGAGCCCTACACTGCTCCCGGAGTGGCAGTGCCTAACGCCAGCTTAGTCCTGTGGGCCTCATCTTCCACCTGGGCTTGGTCCAGATTCGGAGGGGGATGAGAGGACCCTGAACCGGGGAGGGCGGAGCTCTGGTCTTACCTGGCTCCGCCCAGGCTCCCGTGTCCCTCCCCATCTCTGGGCTGGGTTTCTCCCTTGTCACATGGTGGGGGGGTGGCCACCAGATCTGACAGTCTGGGCTGTATCCAGGGGGCTACTGGGTTGAGAGGAAGAGCTTGGGGCACTTGGATGAGTTATGAAATCCCCTTCCCCCCAGCATTTTGGGGCGGCCAGGGACCTCTGAGGTCTCGGTGCTGCCACTTCCTGTAGGTACCAGCCAAGAAGTCATCTGCCCCTGCTGGCACACCTCCAGTGACATGGAGCTCACCACTCCTCACGTGGCTTCTCTGCCTGGCCCAGCCCAGGCTGTGGGGAAGCTCTTCTGAAATTTGTCTCCTTATAGCATCTCCCTTTTGGTTCCAGTTCTGTTCACTGGAACCTCTTTCCAGATCAGTTTCCTCACCTGTATATTGGGAATAATACTCCCTGTCCTCATACCTCATAGCAGAGCCTTCATGTGGGTGCTGCAGAAACTTCTCCAGATCTTCCCAGGCTTCAGCTAGAAGTGTGCTGGCCTCGGGACAGGAGTAAGGACCATCTTTCCTATGAATAGGGACAGAGTATTCTGGAAGGATTGGCTTAGGGTCAGGACTCAAGCTATAGCCAGGGTGAGGGCTCAGCCTGGGGTCAGGATCAGGGCTCAAGCTGTAGCCAGGGTCAGGGCTTGTCTGTAGACAGGGTAAAAGTTCATCCTCGGAGAGGTTTAGGGTTCAATCTGGGGTCAGGGATGGGGTTTGGAACAGGGCTCTGTTTATAGACAGAGATAGAATAAGGGTTCATTCTAGAGTTAGGGAATTGGCTTGTTCTGGGGTTGGGAATCAGACTGGGGCCAGGCGAAGTGTTCATTTTTTGGGGGCAGGATTGGGACCTAGTCTATGATCAAGTTTATGACTCAGTAAATGTTCGTATTGAGGTCAAGGTCAGGCTATCACCCGGGTTTGGTGGACAGTCTCTAACTCGTGTCAAGGTTCTATCTGGGGCTGGGCTAGGATCAGGGCTCAGCTGTCCTGTGGAGCAGGACTTAGTTTGGGGCCGTGTCTTTGACCATTAAGTGACCCAGGTTGGAACTAAACTCCTGAATGTGTATTTTTTGCACCTTGCTCTGTATTGGCCGAGCCCACCAAGGTTTTCTATGGTAGAACCCAGTCTCTGGAAGTCATTACCAGAACCGGTAGCACCAGGGTGTACAGGAGTAGTGTAACAGGGAGGGGGCTGAAACTGGAGCACAAGAGGGTGTCATGTCTCCAGGTAGCCATGGCAGGAGACCACAGTGTGGGCATCAGACAGGGTGGGGGTCTGCTGCTGGGGGGCCAGGATGACATGGCTGGCTGGTGAAATCCTGCCTCTCCAGAGGGTGTGGGCAGCAGGCCACTGGCCTCAGTATTCTGCAATAGCTTCTTGGAGGTCGTCTGGGGTTGAGAAACATGTGTACCCCAGAATGGGCCAGGATGAGCTGAGATGGAACGAGATGGAAAAAGTTGAAACAGGAGGGACTGAGTGACCTCAAGGGGTGTCTTCCTCTTCTGCACATGTGCAGGCATGCCTTTATAATAGTACATTTGTACTTGTATGTGCACATCCTTTTTGATAAAATTATGGGGGCATAAAATCTCAAAATACGTACGATATTCCTCATACCAGAATTAATTTGGCTCCCTAGCGAGTTTGAGTAACAAGAATTAGAAGGTGAGGCTGATCATTGAGGCCGTTATTGAAATCTGTTGATCAAAGAATTGATAGAATCTATTCAATTCCTGGGTCAGATCTCATGGCATGTCCATTCGTTTATTTATTTGCAAATTATATACATGTAATTACATGGTATTTTCAATCATCTCATATGGCAAGTGAAAGGTGGACAATGAATAAGGAAGACTGAAGAAGAGTTGATGCCTTTGAATTGTGGTGTTGAAAACACCACACTGAACACACTATGGACTTCCAGAAGAATGAACTAATCTGTCTTGGAAGAAGTGCAGCTGGAATGCTCCTTAGAAGTGAGAATGGCTGGACTTTGTCTCATGTACTTTGTGTTGTCAGAGAAACCATTCCCTGGAGAAGGATATCATGCTTGGTAAAGTGGAGGGTCACCAAAAAAGGGGAAGACCCTCAACGAGATGGATTGACACGATGGCTATGTTAATGAGCTCAAGCACAGGAATATTTGTGAGGCTGACTCAGGACTAGGCGGTGTTTTGTTCTGTTGTGCATTACGTCACTATGAGCCAATTTGACAGCTCTTAACAACCACCTCTATACTAAACATACACAAAGCAGATGTTTTAAAATAATGAGAGTAAAAATAAAAATGGAAGGAAATGCTAATATTCTTTTCTACATCACACTGACTTGTCTGTGGTCCCCTGGGATGCCCACCCCTCTCTGAAGACACCTGGACTCTCATGGGGGACGCTGAAGAGCAAAGCTGCTCCCAGGGTGGCTATCCCAGTGGGCAGCAAGGTGTGTAAAAAGTAAAAAGTCTTTTGTTTGTTTAGTCAAAAACTTCACTGGGAATGTATTCCACTCACACCCTGTGCTGGGCCTGAGACATCAAGGAGAATGAGACACGACCTGTGTGCCTTAATGGAAGTCAGTAATACTGACTTTGTTTGTTATAGACAACAAGTTACACAGCAAGAAAATGGTTTCTTCATATTTGTAAAGAACTTCTTCATAAAACTGTCAGGGCCTAATGCCTTTGACAAAAAAAAAAAAAAAAAAAAAAAGTTGACCAATTTTTCCATGGTTTTAGGTCTAGATCTCAGTTTTGTAAACAGATAATTACAGCACACCATGAGGATTAAAATAGACATGTGTGGGAACACAGGACAACTTTAAGGGAGTGCAGGAAGGAGGGAGAAGGGACAAATGGGGGAAGACCTTCATTGGAAGGCTGACTCAATTTCCCAGGCAGGCAAGGTGGGGAAGGCAGAGGGAGCAGCAGTTGCAAAATGTGGAGGGTTGAGAGAGAGTGTTTTGTCCGAGAATGTGATTTGAAATGGCTGAAGAGTAAGGTGTAGAGGAGGCTGAGAGAGAAAGAGAAGTAGGGAGAGTGGGGCAAGGACCAAACCACGGAGGGTGTGGCTGGCCCTGCTGAGGAGTCTGAGTTTCTCCTGGACAGAAGAGGATCATTCTAGAATAAGAGGAGCATGGGCATTAGCTAAGATGTGCTCTACCACAGGGCCTGGAAGTGGGGTGTCTCACCTGACTGTTGGTGCCACCTTGAACTGGAGGAGGCTGGGTGGAACTGCAGCCTCCACCCCACAACAGGCTTCCCTTTTTCAGTGTCTCCCAGACTCTTGGAGGCCTCTTCCACCTCCTGGTCTCCTTTTTTGGACCTTTCAGGTGGCATTCTTCAGGATGCTTGGCCTACTCATAGTCTCAACATTTTAAGGCTTAACTCAGTTCCCTTTCCAAGGAAACATTGCTAAAGGTGATCTATACACAGAGACACATGCATGCACACTCATGCACTCATATGCATGCACACACACTCACACACATGCATCCACACACAAACACACACTCTTATGCACACACACTCACACATGCACTCACACGTGCACACATTCACATGCACACCTCACTCATATGCATGCAGTCATGCATACTCACACATGCACTCATATACAATCACAACACTCATGCATATGCACACTCATACGCATATGCACACACTCACACAGTCATGTACATGCACACATGCATATTCACATACATGCACTTATATACATACAATCAACACTCATGTATATGCACTGACATGCACACACATACTCACTTGTGCTCACTCACACATGCACAAGCTCATTCACACACATGTCCTCACACAGTCACTCACATGCATGCACACATACAAAGACACATGCTTTCATTCACACATCCATACACTCACACATACTCATAGGCACATACACACACTTGTTCATACACATTTATTCACGCAGCCACAACTTTCACAGACACACACATCTACTCACACTCACACATATGCCCTCATACACTCCACTCACACATGTGCACACACATGTTCTCACTCACACATACACACACCCACACACATGCACTCACATCATCACAACATTCCCACACACACAGTCACAAATCCACACACACTCTCACATACACACATGCTCTCCCCTCACTTTCTCCCATCTCTCTCACTTTCAAACTTCTCTGTGGGGAGGGGGTGTTGTGCTAACGTTAATGAGAACCTACGGGGCCCCAGCCGGGGGGTGAGGCTTTTTCCGTGTCTTTTCTCGCTGACTTTTCCTGACAGTCCTGCTGGGTGGGTATTATTATCCTGTTCTACAGCTGCACACACTGAGGCCTCATAGGTAACAAGCGCCGGGTCCCAGAGCACTACATCCGCACCCTCTGTGCAATTTTCACAACCGTCTCAGTGCTGTTTTCTGTGTAGAGCTCATTTTGTCAGGTTGACCAGATCCCTGGAGTCAGGCCCAGGCTTCTCCTTTCCTTGTGTCTCCCACATGGGCCAGAACTCACGAGATGCTCTAGACACGTTCTTAAATCAATGACTGAGTTTGGATCCCAAAAGGGATGGATCTCAGGAGCCACGGTTGTGTCTCTGTGCTGTTCTCGCTGCCTGGACGGTCCTCCCCACCAAGACTCCCCGTTGGAGCCCAGCCCTGGGACCTTGCCTCTGAAGATCTTCCTCCTCTGTGTTGTTGTCGCCTTGCTTAGACGTCAGGCGTGTGTGGGTGTGGTTGTAGGTGTGGATGCTGTGACTGTGTGAGTGCTGGGCAGGGCGTGTGTGTGTGTGCGCGCGCGCGCGCGGGCGCGCGGTCTCCCTCCACAGGACTCATGGTTGTTTGTTTACTCAGCTGTTTCCCCCGTTGGTCTGGGGTCCTCTCTGGGTGCCCAGCGGTGCTCCCAGACCACACAGCACAGGCTCCTGGAGACTGTGCCTCAGATGGAAACACCTTGAGAATCCTGGGAACTCCTGCATGCGCTTGGTTCTTTCTCCTGACTAAGGCAGGCCTCTCCTGCAGGCTCCTGGAAGAAGGCTTTGGTGGAGGGTTCCCTCCCTCTAGGTAACTGTGCCTGAGTCCCAATGGCTCCCAAGCGTGCCAGCCTTCAGATGCCCAATGCTCAGCCCCAGGCTGGGGGGAGGTGGGGCTTGGCCGGTGCCCCTCGTCCATCCTCCTGGGCCCTGAAGACTTGACTGGGCAGCTTAGGAGCAGAGTCGTCCAATGTTTGTCTCTCTCTTCCAAGCCCAGGGTAGCTGGTGTGGTTGACCTCGGGGACCCAGGTCCTTTCCCTTCCAGTGCTAACAAGGCAATAGAAAGGGTCCAGGAGACCTGGGGTCTGGCTCCTTCTCTGTCACCAGCTGGCACTCTGCCATGTGACCTCAGGCTAGTCACCCCACAGCTCTGGGCCTCACTTTCCCCGTCTGTAATACCAGGAAGTTGGTCTCTCTGACCTCAGGGCCCTCCCCAGCTGTGCCTTCTGAAACTCTCAGATGCTGAGAACAGAGGCGGGAAGGCGAGATGGCCCTTCTTTCCCCACCGCCTCTCCTTGTCCCCCAGGGTCACCCCAAAGCCGCCCCCTCCCCTGGCTCCCTGGAACTTCCCTGCAGCTGCAGGCCTGGTGAGACAATTGGGTGTTTTAGAGAAATACATTTTTGGGCTAATTTGCCATGCATAAGTGTTTCTCTTACCCTTTAAAGGCGGAGAACAAAGAGGTCTTTCTGCACCCGGGCAGGCTGCTGGGGAGGGGACCGCAGCTGTACCAGGCCGGCGACCCTCCTCCCTCCCTCCATCCCTGTGAGCACCCACCATGCCGTCCCCCACCCCCCCAGGAGACAGCCTGGACTTTCCCAGCCTCCCCCGTCCCCTGCCCGGTTGCCTCCGAGCCCCTCAGGCCCTGCCTCACCCCAGCCCCCTCCCTCTCCCACCAGCTGCCCCAGGCAAGAGGGAAGATGTGCGTGGGTGGGGGGACGGATGAGGAGGGGGCAGACAGGGAGAGAGAGCAGCTTTCCACGTGGCTGGGCTCCAGAGGCTTGCAAGAATGATGATGGCCTGGCTGGGTGAATGTCAGTATCGCAGTGGGCTGCATGGTGTGGTCATGCGATGCTGGCATGGGACAGTCATCAGGTGAATCATCAGTGTCCAGGGGGTACACTGTAGTCACTCCTTGCATTCATTCATTCATTACTCATTCAACACATCTCTATCGAGTTCCCAGTATGTGTGGGTCTCAGAATGTCCCACGCTGGTGGGAAGGAGAAGCACAGTGTGCCGAGTTCATGTGCTTCCTAGAGGAGGTGACACTGATGAGAGGGGGCTGCAGGGACAAAGGTATAGAGAGGCATTAAAAGTGGGTGTGTCATCGTGTGTGGGCTCTGGGAGACTTGTGCATAGTGAGGGGTGGAGGCTGTCTAGCTCGTGAAGGTCCTTGTCCTCCACCCGCTGCTTGGTGGGCGATGGGCTGGAGCTGGTGGCCTCGGCGGCACTGTCTCCCTCTCTGCTCAGGCAGCTCTCTGTGCCTGGCACTTGTTCCCTGCACTCTTCACTGTCTTGAGGGCACAAGTCCCATTTTAGGGGACACTCATAGCTCCCGATCCTCCCCATTAGGGGTTGACCCCCCCAACCCTCCCTGTCTGTCTCTCCCGTCACCCCTAGAGACAGATGCCATTGGCACACAGAAACTGTCGACCATTCTCACTCCCCGCCTGCTCCTCCCCAGCCCCCACCATCTTCAGTGAGGGCTGGGACCCGGGGCTTCTCCCCCAGCACCCAGCACCAGGGAGGGCACAGCCCTCCATGCCTCTTTCTTCTACACCTGTATCAGCAGCAGAAAACAAACCAGTTGCCTTCGAGTGGATTCCAGCTCATGGTGCCGCCACACGCTGCCACATGGAACCCCTGGGAGGTGCAGTTGGTTAAGTGCTCAACTGGGAACCAAAAGCTTGGGAGTTCGGACCCACCCAGAGGTGTTTGGAAGAAAGGCCTGGCAACCTGCTCCCAGAAGTTCACAGCCCGCAAAACCCCACAGAGCCCAGTTGTACTTCCACACACCGGGGTTGTCATGGTAACAGCCGCAGCTGGTTTTTATTGAGCATTTACTTCGGGAGAAACCTGACATCTGTTACCTTGTTTAGGAGCTCGTTAACTCCTAGTTCCCTCAGAGACAGATACTAGCAGGCTGGGGAAGGCAGGAGGTCCTGGTATGTTTCAGTTCTGAGGCAGGGAATTGGATTTAGGGTTTCTCAGGGCCCAGCCCTAGTCAAGACATCAGGTCAGCCCTGATTACAATCCCTCCCATTCGGTCCATAAACATTTATTGAGCACTGATTCAGTGGTTAAGGCATTCGGCTGCTGACCAGGAGGTTGGCAGTTCAAACCCACCAGGTGCTCTGCAGCAGAAAGATGAGGCAGTCTGCTTCCGTAAAGACTTACAGCCTTGGAAACCCTATGGGGCCATTCTACTCTGTCCTTTAGGGTTGCTATGAGTCAGAATTGACTAGATGGCAGTGGGTTTTTTTTTTGTTAACTTACTTAAAACAGCTTTATAAGGTCAATGCTCTTGTTGTTAGGTGCTGTGGAGTCGATTTTGATTCGTAGCGATGCCATCACCATTTAATGCTGGAGAAACAGAGGTAGAGAGAGGCTAAGGTTTGGAGAGAGAGAGCACAGCAAAGCTTGTTCAGCTCCCAGGAGTGGAGGCATCTTGGCATCAGACCCTGGGCTGCAGACCATTAATCTGCTTGGCTTGAGAGCCATCCATGCCTGGCAGCACCGCAGGGGTCTCTTCCCCTCAATGTCCTGCAGTTGCTCTGTTAACCTGTCCTGGGGCCTCCGTGTGCTCGTGGAGGTGAGCTGAGATGAGGCAGAAGGGATGCTGCATGAGAACCGTGAGGTGCAGTGGGGGGCTGGTTGGGCTTCTTTCTCACTCCCCAAGATGAGGGACAGCTCTTGGTGGTCAAGTTTCAGGACCCACAGGGATTCTGAGCCATTTCTCACAATGCACAGGTCTCCCCAGTGGTCAACACGCCCCAATGGTGTGACTGAAAAGCCCCTGTGCTCCCTGTGTCAGCAAGGGGTGGCTGATACCGGGAGTGAGCCCAAAGTCCTGTGTGTGTTCGTGTGGGCTCAGGAGATGGAGGGGCAGATGGGGAGTGGACAAAGGACAGTGGCCACACAGCCTTCACTGTACACTCAGGCACAAACACGCCCACTATAGGTTGGAGCAAAAGATGAAGAGAAGGGATATGGCTGTTTGCCTTGGGGCCTTGAGGGTCCCTGCCTGCAATGGGCAGGCAGCTGTGGGCCTGTCTGAACAAGGCTCTCTGGGCTCGTCAAAGGCCCTGCAGGCACAGTCGCCCCATCCACCCTCTGATCGGCACTGACGGGCGCCAACTCTGCCTGGCAGGTGAGCAGGGCTGGGTGCTGGGTGGCCTCTGCCCTTTCAGAGAGAACCTAAACCCCGCCGCCATTGAGTCCACTCCGACTCAGAGACCCTATAGGGCAGAGGAGAACGGCCCAATAGGGTTTCCAAGGCTGCTAATCTTTATGGACGTGGACTGCCTCATCCTTCTCTCACAGAGTGGCTGGTGGGTTCAAATTGCCGCCCTTTTGGTTAGCAGCTGAATGCTTTATCCAACACATCATCAGAGCTCTGAGAGAAGAGAGCCCCTAGAAGATGGAATTCTGGGCTCTGGAAAGTACGGGCTGGAGTCTGCAGGGCTGAAGTCTGGAGAGGAAGCTGTGGAGGTTATGGAAGAAGACTTGAAGGTTAGAGACTAGGGTTGGGGGGGATTCGGGATGTTTACTCACCAGAACATGAGAGCTCCTTGGTGCTTACCTAGGCCAAGTCTAGTTTATGCAGATGGGAAAACTGAGGCTCAGGGAGGGGGAAAGACTTGCCAGGGGCCTCACAGCAAGTCAGTGATGGAGTCAGTTCAAGTCAATGGAATATTCAGTTCCTAGGCTGCCAGCTATCGGGCTGAGGGACCAGCATTGAGCACAGCTTGCCCTGGCTCATTGGCTGTGGTCTATGGGGGGTGAGGAGGGTGGGGGTGGACACATGGGCAGATAAGCAATACCCAGGACACCCAGGAACATGAGTGCAGCAATGACAGAGCACGCATGGCAGAAGGGTAAGGGCATAATGCTGACGTCTATCTGGCCAAGACCTCAGTGGATGTGGCATTTGGGCTGGGTTTTGAAGGATGTAGAGGAGTTTGAGGCTGAGCAGAGAATGAAGGAAATGGTTTCTAGGTAACATGGGTGGATTGAGTTGGTTCCTTTTTATGCCATCTCTGAAGACAGTGGCCAGCCTGTCCTTCATTAACTCCTAGTTCCCTCGGAGACAGATACTAGCAGGCTGGGGAAGGCAGGAGGTATGGTATGTTTCTGTCCTGAGGCAGGGAATTGGATTTAGGGTTTCTCAGGGCCCAGCCCTAGTCAAGACACCAGGTCAGCCCTGATTACAATCCCTCCCATTCGGTCAATGAACATTTACTGAGCACCAATTCTGGATAAATCTTACAGAGAGGGGAGGATTTCAAGAGGTAGAGATGAGGGAAGGGTGTTTCAGAAGATGGGAACAGCATGAGCAAGATGAGGTGGCTGGGGAACCAGCGCTGGTTTTGCATCATCTGGTCTTGCGTGCAGTTCAAGATGCAGCTGGAAATCAGCTGGGCTGGAGCTGTGGTTGGGAAGCCCCACGATGGATTTGGGCTCTAATCTGTGGCAAGGGGCAATGCTAATGGATTCTGAGAGTGATTCTCTGGGCTCCAAGGCTGGGCTAGGAGTTTGGGAGAATCCAGAAGCCTCCAGGGGAGCCAGGAGCCAGGAGCCCCAGGCTGGCGAGTTCTTAACAATGGCTCTGTCGGGGGCAGATGGACTGTGTAGTGTTTGGCCAATTTTCATGGTGTGAAAATTCCCACCAGGATGGATTTCAAGCTTCCAAGGTGATATCAGCCAACTAGGAAAATTCCTGGAAGTTTCACAATTGGCTCTCCTAAACTGGTGCTCTGGTAGCATAGTGCCTAAGGCATAGTAGCATAGTGCCTAAGGCACTTGACTGCTAACCAGAAGGCTGGCCATTCAAACCCATCAGCCACTCCTCGGAAGGAAGGTTGGGCAATCCTACTTCCGTAGTGATACTGCCTCGGAAACCCAAGGAGGGGTCGCTATGAGTTGGGGCTGACTTGACAGCAAACAACAACAACAACAAGCTGGTGTGAGCTGGGACCGGCCCACTACTGTACCCTGTGTTATAAACTGTAGCTGTCCCACACTCCCAAAGTGCCACCCTCCTTGTCCCCTGGTTCACTCCCAGGGTGACTGCAAGTGGAAGCCCTGTGTGTTCGAACTTGTGCTCAGCCACTAACATGCAGACCCCACTCCTCTGGGCTTTGCAGGCTCGCTCCTGGGATTAGATGACTGATGCAATGGGGAGGTGGGGGCGGGGTGCAGAACTGGGCTGGAAAGGCCTTGGGGACCATGGGCAATGGTTCTCTGGGGATAGGGAACATCCCCCCTCCGCCTTGATTCACCTGACAAATCCATCCAATCAGTAGGGGGATGACAGGTGGGCTCCTGTTTAGTCAGGGCCTGGGGAAAGGATGGGGGCAGGAGAGCCCTGTGGATGGCCCTGGGTAAGAGGGGTCGAGGTAGGTTGTAGGCATGTACCCTGACCCCTCAAACCCTGCCTATGAGAAGGTGGGCCTTGGGACACGTTGATCCCTCTGCCTAGTTTTATCCCCTTGTCATTTGGAAAACTCCTATGCATCCATCAAGAACCAACCCTAGGGGCAGGATTAAGAGCACTAGCTTGGCACCACCAGACTGTGAGCGCCGGGCAATCTGCTGAATCTTTTTATTTTTTTCTTTTCTTTT
>NW_006921670.1:1845939-1863012 GCF_000298275.1 Orycteropus afer afer
CTGCTTTCCACAATGGTTGTACCATTTTACAGTCCGCAATCTGCTGAATCTTAACCTCATCTGTAAAATGGGCACAATGATATTATGCAGCCTGCAGAATGCTTGCAAGGATTAAAAGCATGCATTTGGTACAGACAGAGCCTACTTCTGATAGCAGTGATATTATTATTCCTTGGTTATTCCCTCTGTCCCCACCTCTCACCCCAAGGCCTGCTTGGCCCTCTGGGCCCCCATCATGCCTTGTGGGTACCCTTCAGATTAGGCTGTAATTATGGCCATGTCTGTCTCCCCCACAGGACAGTGAACCCCTGAGTGGGGAGATTGGGTCTGATTCATCCACAGGCCTCTGGCACAAGAATTTCACCGCATTGCATGAGGGACTGGCCAGGCCTCTGGCCTCAGCCCTGATGACCCACAGGTGTCCCAGCCACGTCGCAGGTCCTCACCGAGCCTCCATTTCCTTACACGTGGCCTGCTGAGTTCCAGGGTGGTGTAGACAGTTAATGTGCTCACTGCTAACCAAAAAGGTTGATGGAGGAAGAAACGGCTTACAATAGACCTCAGAAAATTCAGCCACCGAAGACCCCATGAAGCATACTTCTGACACACGTGGGTCACCATGAATTTGAGTCAACTCGATAGGAGCTGGTTTGGTTTCTTTTTCTGACCTGGATGTTTCTGAAGTTGCTAACAGCCTGACAATGCCATGAGTTGATGCCCCAAACCGAGTCACCATCCTGGCCCCAAACTACCCCCACCCACTTCCCTGCACTCAATGGCTCCACTCTTCTCCAGTGACCCAGGCATGGCACTTAGGAGTCATTTTTGACTCATCTCTCCTCTTTGTCCTCCCAGTCAGTCATCAGCCATGACAGTTTTTCCTACAAAACGTGGCTCACATCCACTGGCCCTCCTCTCCCCCAGTGTCCCAATACCCATGGCCTTGGTCTTGGTCTGGAGTCTGGGTTTTTGCATCTACTTCCTGCTCACCAGCACCCTGCACCTTCTATCCACCACCCTGTCCTCAGTGGAACTCCTGAAATGCCACCCAAAGGACGACCGTCTTCCGGCTACTGAATCACCCTGTTAGCCCCCTTGGATGAGTTAGCAGAGAGCTGCTCCTGGGGCCCAGGAATGGGCCAGGACAGGATGGATCTTGGCCAGATACTTTTGTTGTTTTGTTTCTAACTGTTTAAATGTATTTAATAAAGAATTTGCCATTTTACCCATTTTAAGTGTACGGTTCAGTGAGATGACTTACAGTTGCCATGTCGTGCGACCTTCTCCATTGTTCCTTTCCAACGTTTTTCATCCCCCTCCATGTTTAGTAAAGCAGAGGGTCAGTGAAAGTGAAGGGAGCTCAGTGGGGTGAGTGACTCGACAGCCACAGGAATGGGCTCAAAGGCATCAAAGATCATGGAGATGATGCAGAACCGGGCAACATTTTTGTTCTGTTTGCATAAGGTCACCTGATAGCCACTAACAACAGCAAACAGAAAAAAGCTCAGTGCCCCCGTAAGCAACAATTCCACGTTTTCCCTCCCTGCCTCCCTGACAAGCGCTAAAACAACTTTGGTCACTGGTGCTCGGCTCCCACTGCTAACCACTCTGAAAGGGATCACAATAGGTCCTGGATAGAAAGAGAAAAAACTGTGGAACAAAACAATAATAATAAAAGACCAGGCTTACTAGTCTGATGAAGACTGGTGGAACCCCTGAGACTATGACCCCTAGACACGCTATGAACTAGGAACTAAACTCAACCCCCACAGCTCAACTTTCAGGCAAACGATAGACAGCCCTGTAAGGTGAACAATAGTTCCAGGAAGGTAGGAGCTCACTAGGATAATCAATGATACGAGATCAATGGGCAGTGTTTGCCCCGAGATAAAGCTCAGAAGGTGGGAAGGGATGGGAAAGAACAAGAAGGGGAAGGGACGGAGTAAACACAGGGAGGAAGTGGGAAGACGCTGTTACATTGTGGGGATTGCAATGAATGTCACAAATCAAAATTTGTATGAATTGTTGAATGGAAAACCAATTTGCTCTGCAAACTTTCACCCAAATCACCATTTTTTTTTTAATTGTCTCTATGCATTTGCCTAAGGAGCTCTCTGGTGGTGCAGTGGTGAAGGCATTTGTTTGCTAACCAAAAGGTCAGTGGTTTGAACCCACCAGCCGCTCTGCAGAAGTAAGTTGAGGCATTCTGCTTCCGTAAAGATGTACAGCCTTGGAAACCCAATGGGGGTCTCTGTGAGTTGGTAGCAACTCAATGCCAGTGGGTTTAGGTTGGTGATCATTTGCCTATTGTAAGTATTTTATCTGCGTACAGTAAAACCTGTGCAATCTGGATCCTGTGTGAGGTGGAAACCTGTCAGACAAGGAAAACAAATATCTTCCACCTCCATATTTGAGAGAACAATAGAATAGTGGTGAGTGCACCCTGTCAAAGGTGGGAAACTTGCGAGACCCAGAAAAACAAGGTAGGCCTGTCGAGTTTGGTTCTCACAGGTCTCACTGGCAATGGGGTTGGACGACAGTGGTTTTTCTGAGACTGACTTATTTCACTCAGCATAATGTATTCAAGGGTCATCCATGCCATAGTGTGGATTAGGGCTCCATTCTGCTTCATGGTTGAGTAATATTCTGTTGTGCGGCTATATCACATTTTGTGTATCCATTCATGTGTTGATGGACACGTGGCTTGTCTCCACCCTTTGGCTATTGTGAATACTGCTGCAGCAAACATCACATACTAGTGTCCAGGTTCCTACTTTTTTGTATTTCAGTCTGATGTGTTTTGATCTGGGGGCAGAGGAGGGGCCCTGAGTGGATGGCAGGGTGCACTCACATTAAGCTTTGACCCTTCCCAGCTGGCTGTGGGTCATCTCCCCAGCCTGCGCGCTCTCACTCTCTCTCTCTCTCTCTCTCTCTCACACACACACACATGCACACACACTCAGCTCAGTCTATTGAGCTTCCTGCGTGAGGAATCAACCAGGCCCTGCCCCAATGAGCCATTCACACAGGGTGACAAACCCCATACCACAGGCACACATAAAGGGGATCTTTAGAGTCTGCCCCTGATCCAGAAACTCCACAGAGGAGAGACAGTTGGGCTGGGTCTTGAAGGATAAGGAGGAGTTCCGTTGAAGACTGGAATTCAGGAAGAGGAAAGAGTGTGGGTACAGTCATGGCAGGGACTGGGAGCAGTCTGGATGGCTGAGAGGCCCCGATGGCAGGGAAAGGGGACCCCAACCTGGGAGGCCAGGTCAACTTCCCCAACCTGGGAGGCAATGTCTCTCTGTGAAAATCAAAGTGACAATCCATGGGCCCAGTGCTTGACAGTTTACATAGAGCTGCTCACCATTGCCTGAGTTTCTTTGCCAGCCCTGTACGATAACAAAAAAAAAACAACCAAACTCACTGCCAGTAAGTAGATTCCAACTCATAGCAACCCCCATTGGGTTTCCGAGGCGGTACGGAAGTAGATCACCCAGTGCTCCTTCTGAGGAGTGGCTGGTGGGTTTGAACCGTCAACCTTTTGGTTAGCAGTCAAATGTCTTAGGCACTACACCACCAGAGCTCCTTGGGAGGTGGGATGGGAGAGTTAATTGTTCCTGTTTTACAGATGAGGAACCCAAGGCCCATAGAGGGGCAGGGACTTGCCTGGGTCGCTAGCTCGTCTTTGACAACGTGAGGCCTGGAATTTCCCTGGCCCTGAACCTGAGTCTGGAGGTTGCTGGGTTGTGTATATGTGGGAGGAAGGACCTTGAGGTCCTTCTGGGGGTGGCTGGTGGGACAAATGGGGTGACAGGCCCTGCTGCTGGGAGGCCAGGACCTAGTGACTGGGCCCAAGACAAACAATACTGGGCTGGTACCGCCTCTAGGGCTGAGCCCCCACCCCGGACGAGCTGAGGGATCTGGGCCCGGGAAGCAGGAGGAACTGGGTGGCGGATTTGTGTTTCCACTTGATTTCCTCAGTTGTTTTCCAAGAGCTGTGGCAGGATCCCGAGGGGCGGGGTGGAGGCGGGGAGGCCACAGGAAGGCGCCGGCCCCCCGCCTGCCCGCCCCCCATGTGACTTGCCAACTGACGAGAGTGCCGCGTGGAAGGGCCTCGAGGCTTCCGTTCTGTGTTTGCTGGGCGAGTGTGTGACGTGGGATGAGGGCACCGGGCCCATGGGTGATTGCCCGCGTGACCTGCGCTGTCTAAGCCCTCTTCGCAGTTCCTAACCCTTCTGGTTATGTGAGGTGGAGAGGCTGTGATGTTTCTTGACCCTACTTCCAGCACCTGGGTTGCAGGCCTGGACAG
Organism: Orycteropus afer afer; assembly: GCF_000298275.1. Classification (NCBI taxonomy): domain Eukaryota; kingdom Metazoa; phylum Chordata; class Mammalia; order Tubulidentata; family Orycteropodidae; genus Orycteropus; species Orycteropus afer. The sequence goes on from NW_006921670.1 coordinate 1,850,252, forward strand.
GGCATGATGCCCTGGGGCCCTAGGACTCAGTGCAGCGCCTCCTAGCTCCCCGGTTCCCCTCCCACCTCTCCAGCTTCCCTTCCTCCTGTTGCCTCGTGTCTGGGACCACTCTCCCAGGCCTGGCCACCAGCCGTTTATGTGTTTCCTTGACTTCCCTCGACCACACTCCGGCCATCCTCACTGGTGTTCTTTTCCTGCCCTCCAGGGCTGCCCCATGCTCTGGTCACTGCGGTCTCCTCCTTTCCACTCACCCCTGAGGCTCCTGCACCACGTCTGTTGGCGCCACCTTGGATCTGTCATGGGAAAAGGAGGCTCAGCCTCTCCTGGCCTCAGAGTCCGCTTGGCCACTTCCTGGCTAGGAGGCAGCAGGCGAGTCCCAGCCTTCTCTGGACTTCAGCTTCCAGCTCTGTGTGTGTGTGTGTGTGTGTGTGTGTGTAGTTAGTAATTGAAGCAGTGCTGGCCCCGGGGCGACAAGAGGAGGCATTGGAAGAGCCAGAAAGGGTCAGACCTCTCTTCCAGTTAGAATTCTGACACCAGCCATGCACCACTGGACGATGACAATGTCTCACTGAGCCTCAGTTTCCTCCTCTGTAAATGGCATAAGAATAGTACCTTCCCTTTGGGACAAAATGAACTAACCCTGGCAAGGGGTTTTCTATTTGGCCTGGGCCTCAAGCTTCCTAGAAGGGGTCTGCATCCCCACAGTTCCTAACAAGGAGTCAGAGTCAGCCAGCAGGGATGTGGGGAGAGCACTCCTGGGGGCAGGACTTGAGCAAAGGCCCGGAAGAGGAAACCAGTCCGAGGCTAGGAGTGGTGGGAGGTGAGACTTTGAGTTCCTGCCTTGGTTTCACCAGCACCCATGGCTTTCCAGGAACCCACCGGCCTCCCTGCCCAGCCTCGATGGCCAGGGCCTGAAGTCATCTTCCCTGGTGTCCAAGCTGACTTGCTCTCTATTCCTTTGCTCGTCCTCTTACTTACAGGCCCTCTCTGCAAGGCTTGGCCTTTTACACATCTTACCCTTCCATGATACACACAATTTATATGGTGCTTCCTCCAGGAAGCCTGCCCTGGCCTGCCATCTCTCTTTCTCTCTCTCCTTCTTCCCTTCTCTCCCTCTCTCTCCCTCTCTCCCCTCTGCAGCACTGCATGTTGCACAAATTCACCGTGCTGGCTGTTTGTGAAGGGTGCATGTGCCTGGAGCCAGTAGGTGCTCCATAGCTGCTCGCTGCATCAACAGCGGCCTCACTGAGGGCGTTACATCCAGCCCAGTGCACACCCATCTTCCACCTCACCAAACCCTCACCACCACCTGATGGGAGCAGGAGGGACTGGGGGCCCATTGGACAAGATGATAGTGCTCTGATGCAAGAGGCAAAGGGACTCCTCAAGGGCCCCCAGCAAGTCAGTGGGGGGCAGACAGGAGCCCAGGGAACTTTCTCTCACTCAGAGCAGAGGCCCTGTACGTACACATTTCCTATCTGTTCCGTTGGAGCCCTCCATCTGTCCCTCTGGGCCATGCAGACTCCCTTTGCTACCCACTGCCCCCATCTGAAGCCCTCCAGCCCAGATGCTGTCACTACAATAGTGACTGCATCCCCACCCCACCCCCTCCAGGCATAGCCTGGCACAGTAGGCACTTCAAGTGCACCTGCTGCCGGGGAGCAGGACTGAAGAGAGGGGACCCACAGGTGCATCGTGAGGACGAAGGTGGAGGCCAGGAGAGCCCGGCACCCTGCCAGCCGCACGGCCTCCAGCCACCACCTCACCCTGCAGAGCCTCCAGTTCCCACCTGCGGGATAAGCTGCTTGCTTTTCATGCACCCCGCAAACTGCCAGGCAGCTGTGGTTTTATGGAGGAGGAAACTGGGGGGCCAGGACTGGCCCGAGGTTGGAGGGGGAAACTGATGCCCTGCTTTGCCGGGCCACTTGCTAATGTCACAGCACACGGAGGATCAGGGGCGCCAATGCCATGAAGGCCTTTCAGAAGGGACTTCCTTTTTAGACCAGGGCATCCATGAGCAAGGTTCCTCCTTAAACGGTTCTGTCATTAGTGAAGTGCACACGGCCCCCTTGGTGGGAAAAGGCTCAGAGTGTGGTTTGGAGAGGGTGGGCAACCTGAGGAGGAGAGGCTGCAAGGGGTGGGAATGTGTAGGGTCCTGGGAGGAACCGCCAGCTTCTGGCCTCAACCTCCTATGGTTTACTCCCCACACTGCAGCCAGAGTCCCCACTGACACGAACCTCAGACCTCATCGCCCCGGCTCAAAGCCCCTGAGGGCGCCTTTCCCACCTAGTGATGTTCCAGGAGTCACAGTGTGTGTGTGAAGCCCCTAAGGGCGCCTTTCCCACCTAGTGATGTTCCACCAGTCACAGTGTGTGGGTGAAGCCCCTGAGGGCGCCTTTCCCACCTAGTGATGTTCCACCAGTCACAGTGTGTGGGTGTAAGGGTGCTCCCACCCCGCGTGATCTGACCCCTCACTCGCTGTGCTCCGCACTGGCCTCCTAAACTCGCCAGCATGTTCCCTATCAGAGTCTTTGCACGTGCTGTTCCCACTGCCTGGAATATTCCTTCCCAGACAGTCTTTGTCCCTTCACTCAGATCTCTGTTGAATGTCACAGACTTGCAGGGGCCTCCCCTGACCACCGTTTCTGACCTAACACCCCTCCCACCAGGCTCCCTCCCTTTCTATTGCTTCATTTTCCATCAGAGAGCTGATCACTCACTATCTGACATTATATTATAAAAAATGCTGAGATTTTATTTCACTACAGATAATGGAATAAACCTCTTTCCTTGTTTATTGTCCATCTCTCTGACAAGAACATCTGCTCCCTGAGGGCAGGGTAGTCTCTTTTGTCTTTGCTGTCTCCCCAGCAGCTGGACACACAGCCAGTGCTCAATCGGCGTTTGTGGGAGGAAGGAAGGATGTAAAAGGAAGGGCCTCTTTCTTATTCTGCTGATAAAAGCAACTACAATCTCCTGGTCCACAACAGCCTCCTAACGCAGCCCCGTGCCAGCTACTTCTTGAGCAAATGGGACAGTTTCTCACGTCTGCCAGCTTGGTCTCAAGGTAGCAACGAGTCATTAAGGTAATATATGGCCAGTGCCCAGCATAGTAGGTGTTTCACGAACAGTGACTTCTTTTGGTATTTGCCTGGGGTGCTGCAAACAATTAATATGCTTCGCCACTAGCCAGAAGGTTGCAGGTTTGAGTCTACTCAGAGGCATCTTGGAAGAAAGACCCGGGGACTTACTTCTGACAAATCAGCCATTGAAAGCCCTACGGGGTCAGTTCTGTTCTGACCCATGCGGGGTCGCCATGAGTGGGAGTTGACTCTAGGAGCCTTCAACAAGGAGAACCAGGGCTGGTGGGTAGAGGTGGGGGAGAGGGAGGAAGCTAGGGGTAGGAACCGCAGAGGTTTAACTAAATGTTACGAAAAACCTTTCGAACAGTGAAACCTGTGCAAAGGTAGAAGTTAGCTCAGAAGCGGGTAAGCCACCTGTCAGAAAAAGGAGGCCAGCGGAGGCCTGTAAGCCTAGAATATGGACTGGCCCTGGGCCCTGGCACCGGATGATTCAGAAGGGGAGGTTCGTCATCAGATTAAAACAAGGCACAGGGCCCTCGAGGTCAGGGTGGGCCAAGTCCTGGAGCATGAAGCAAGTGGCTCCCTGGGAAAGGGGTCAGGTCCAAAGCCTGCTGGGACTCGGCCAGGCGGCCATCTTAGGATTCTGATCCTCTCAGCTGCAGCCCAGGCCCAGGAGACAGGAAACAGCGACCAAAAGGCCCCCAAGCATGCCCTTGTCCTCTCCCACTTCCCACAGCGGCCTCGGGCCCCTGCGCCCGCGCCCATGGGGTTAAATCTCTCCCTGTCTCTCTCTGCTCCAAGTTGTTTTCCAAGTGAGACAGAGAATGGATCTCTTGTTACCAACATGGCTTCTGGGCATTGGGTAATGTGCTCCCTCTTCTCCCTGCCCGTGTCACAAAGGGACCTTTTGTTCCTCTCCCTGCCCCTTTCTCTGGCTCTTCCCCGGCCCCCCCACCCACCCCAACTCCCTCCTCCCCATGCTTCCCGCCCCACTCTGCACCCCTGGGCTGCAAAGAGTGACCGTGGCCGTGGCGCCCTCCCTCTCCCAAGGCATTCTGGGAGGAGAAGGGGCCTTGGCGGCTGCGGCGGCCATTTTGAGAGCTGCCTGTCCAGGCGGCCACCGGGCTTCTGTGAGGCTTGCGGGGTTGGCGAAGCCACAGTGAGGGTGGCTAGGCTCAGCATGACTTCCTGTGGCACAAATTCTGTCCTCCAGAAAGAGGGGGAGATTCCTCCACCCCACACCAGCCTCTCCTTAGGCCACCTTCCTGAGCTGAGATAAAACAGCTTCCCATCCACCATCTTACTTGATCAAACAGCAGCTTCCTGAAGTGGTGTCCCTCCCTTTCTTACAGAGGTACAGACTGAGGCTCAGAGTGGTGAGTGTCTGACCCAGGGGCTCAGTAAGCAGGCGCTAAGCGGTGTGGTTCCTTTCCCCTTCCCACTTAAACCTCTCCAAGAAAGCGCCCTCTGACGACTATGCCTTGACCCATGGGAAATACTAACAGTGGGGCTGGGCCTTCAGCAGGAGGCTGAAATCAAATTTACTGGAATTTCTTGAAAAGGAAACAGAATGTGTCTGAGATGAATGTGTGAGGAAACTAACCAGACAATGAGGTATCTGCTTTCTGAGAAGACGGTTTCTGTTCACTGTCCCCTCCCACATCCCCTCACAACAGCCCTGCAAGGCAGGCAAGGACTGGCTGTTGACTCCATATTTCAGATAAGGGAACTGAGGCACAGAGCAGATGCACGGCCAGGACTTGCAGCTCAGCCAGGTGACTCCAACTCTAGTGACCTCTTCAGGGCCACCACCCTGTCTGCACCTGCTGCCTCAGCCACTCCCTGAGAGGCCCACAGAGGCTTGTGGAGGATGGGGAGAGACACTTAGCGCCCCCTGTCAGGAATGCCAGATGCCAGAGAACTAGGGAATTGTGCTAACCACATCAAACATTCTTCCGATTTCTCCATCTCACACCAGTCCGCACGTGAACAGAAACCTGAAACAAAGCCTATGGTATCAGTGGTTCTGTGCCCTCCATGCTGGTGCTTGGGCCTTAGGGCTGTGGCTGAGAAGAGGTAAAATTGACAGACTTGGTGATGGGTTAGATGGGGTGAGGGGAGATCCTGAGGGCTGATTAAAGACCCACGGCCTGCTCTCAAGGAGCCACAGAGAGAAAAATCAATAAAGAACCAGTGTGCTGGGAGCTGAGGGCCTGGGCCTGGGAGCACTGTTGTTGTTGTTATGTGCCATGAGTCGGACCTGACTCACTGTGACCCCTCCTTGGGTTTCTGAGGTGGTATCACTATGGAAGTAGATTGCCCAACCGCCAGTCTTCTGCCTAAGCAGTCAAGTGGCTTAGGCACGAGGTGATCAGAACCCATCCAGGAGGTTGGGGAAGCTTCCTGGAGGAGGTTACCATGAAAGGAGCCTCAAAAGATGAGTGAAAGTTCACACACACACACACACACACACACAAACCAAACTCACTGCTGTCAAGTCAGTCTCGACTCACGGAGACCCCTCCTTGGTTTTCCAAGGCAATATCTCTACAGAAGTAGATTGCCCAGTCTTCCTTCCAAGGAGTGGCTGGTGGGTTTGAACAGCCAGCCTTCTAGCTAACAGTCAAATGCCTTGGGCACTATGCCACACAAAATTAAGAGAGAGGATGGGGAATAGGGGTTGAGGCTAGAAGAAGGTGAATGGTGTAGATGATGCAGTGGTGGGGGCCCTCAAGGCCCTTGTGCTGAGCAAAGACTGAGGACGGGAGGTGGGGGAGATGGGCAGAAGGGAGGATGGGGACCAAAGTGAGCTGCAGAAGGTGGCAGGGGCTGGTGCTGAGGACCCAGGATGCCTTGATAAGGGGCTGGATCCTGAGGGCAGTGGACGGTCACTGAAGAACTTAAAGGGGTCAGATTCGAATTTTCAGAAGATCACCCATGGGCTGGGTCTCTGCCAGTCTGGTGTACTGCTGTTGCCCCTGAACCTAACTCAGAGTGCACAGTAGGTGTTCAGTCAGTGCCTCACATCAGGGCATGAATGCCAGCAGTGTACCTGAGGTAGTGGTTACTTCCAGCTGTGGGACCTTGAGCCTCTGTTTTCACACCTGTAAAACCAGGATAATAGCATCTGCCTCTCGGGACTGCTAAAGGCAGCAGCACATAGTGGGGCTTGACTCCGCGTCCCACCCACAGTCAGCACTCCTTAGCTGGTACCATTACCAAAAGTGTGCAGGGTTGCTATGCAGGAAGACGGAGGCAGGGAGCCAGCTAGGAGTAGCTGGGTCATCCAGATGAGAGAGGACAATACTGGCAACAACAGTATTATTTCTCAAGGGCTTGAGCAATTCATATATTTTACTGATATAGTCCTCAAAACAAGCCCACGAAGAAGGCACTCTTGTTTATCCCTAGTCTAGCGTCCAGGAAAATAAGGCTCAGGGAGGTGAAGTGAGTTGCCCAGGGCCCTTTGGCTGGTGGGTGATGGAAGGAAATGCCACCGGACACCAGATCCTGGCAGTGCCACTATGGTGGTGATGAGGCGTGGTCAGATCAGCAGCTGAGGGAGGGAGATGTGGCAATATCTAGACTTGGCGGTAGACTAGGTGGTAGGAGAAGGATATTGTGGGGAGAGGTAGGGGTTAAGGTTTCTGGATGACCAGGTGGAAGGTTATTTCATTTCCTGAGTGAGGGGTACAATAGGACCAGCAGGCTTGTAGAGTAAGGACATGCTAAGGGCCTTGGGGCCATCTGGGTGGAGATGTTGGGGAGGTCTGGAGTCTAGGAGAGGAGTCTGGCCTAGAGAGCTGAACAAGGACAAAATGAGCTCACAGGTTGAGTGCAGTTGAGTGGATGGATAGCCCTCCCAGAGATGGTAACGTGTCAAAGGTAAGATGTCCAGTCATGGCAGTGACAGCAGTGTTTACACTGTAGCCAAACATTATTCTAAGCACTTTACTTATATTAACACATTTAACCCTCCCAATAAGCCCACCATGGTCATCCCCATTTTATAGATAAGCAGGCTGAGTCAAGAGAAGTCGCCCAATCAGTTTGTAGGAAAGCAGTGATTTGACCCTACGGAGCCCTGACTTTAAGGGCCAAGGAAAGGAAGAGATGCTCCAGCTGCTGGATGCAGCAGAGAGGGGAAAGGCGGTAGAAACACGGTGGGTAAGAAAACTGGGGGTGGGAGGCGCTGGAGAAGGGGCTGTCTGCAATCTCAGCTGCTCCTGATTGGCCCGTGAGCAAGACCCAGATGGTCCTTGGGGCTTGCCAGTCCAGGTGATCTGCTGCAAACTGATGCAGGAGCCAGGGCTCCACAGGTGGATGGCACTTCTGGTCCAGAAATCTCTGAGGAGGACGTCACACTCTTTGTGTTGGACTCCTTTGCTCCTGGGGAAAGATTTCTCTACCTTGTTGTTAGGTGTCATCAAGCCGGCTCTTGCTCATAGCGACCCAATGGACGACAGAATGAAACACTGCTTGGTCATGCACCGTCCTCACAATCTTTGCTATACATGAGCCCATTATCACAGCCACTGTGTCAATCCATCTTGTTGAGGGTCTTCCCCTTTTTTGTTGACCCTCTACTTTACCAAGCATGATGTCCTTTTCCAGGGACTTGTCCTTTCTGGCAATAGGACCAAAATATGTGGGACAAAGTCTGGCCATTCTTGCTGCTAAGGAGCATTCTGGTTATAATTCTTCCAAGACAGATCTGTTCATTCTTCTAGCAGTCCAGGGTATTTTTCACCAACACCACAATTCAAATGCATCAATTCTTCTTCAGTCTTCCTTATTCGTTGTCCAGCTCTCACATACATATGAGGTGACTGAAAATGCATTGGCTTGGGTCAGGTACACCTCAGTCTTGATAGTGACATGTTTGGTCTTCAATACTTTAAAGAGGTCTTTTGCAGCAGATTTGCCCAGTTCAATACGATATCTGATTTCTTGACTGCTGCTTCTATGGGTGTTGATTGTGGATCCAAGTAAAGTAACACCCTTGACAACTTGAATCTTTTCCCTGTTTATCTTGATGCTGCCCATTGGTCCAGTTGTGAAGAGTTTTTTTTTCTTTATGCTGAGGTGTAATCCATACTGGAGGCTGTAGTCTTTGATCTTCATCAGTAAGGGCTTCAAGCCATCTTCATTTTCAGCAAGCAAGGTTGTGTCTGCATATTGCAGGTTGTTAATGAGTCTTCCTCCAATCCTGATGCTGCATTCTTCATATAGTTCAGGTTCTGGGATTATTTGCTCAGTAGACAGATTGAGTAAGCATGGTGAAAGATACAACCCTGACACACACTTTTCCTGATCTTAAACCATTCAGTATCTCCTTCTTCTGTTTGAATGTCTGTCTCTTCATCTATGCACAGATTCCTCATGAGCACAATTAAGTGTTCTGGAGTTCCCATTCTTCTCAATGTTATCCATAATTTGTTATGATCCACACAGTTGAATGCCTTTGCATAGTCAATAAAAAAAAAAGGAAACATCTTTCTGGAATTCCTTGCTTTTAGCCAAGATCATCTGACATCAGCAATGATATCCCTCATTCTACACCCTCTTCTGAATCCAGCTTGAATTTCTGGCACTTCTCTGCCAATGTACTGCTGCAACCACTTTTTAATTATCTTCAGCAAAATTTTACTTGTGTGTGATATTAATGATTTTTTTAAATAATTTCTGCATTGTGTTGGATCACCTTTCTCTGTAATGGGCACATTCTACTCAGTTGGCCAGTTATCTTCCAAGTTTCTTGGCATAAATGAATAAGCACCTCCAGTGCTTACTCCATCTGTTTGCTGAAACTTCTCTATGGGTATTTCTATGCGTAGTTTCTGGTTTTCACCAATTTCTTCAGTGCAGCTTGGACTTCTTTCTTCAGTGCCATTGGTTCTTGATCATATGCCACCTCCTAAAATGGTAGAAGGAGCTCTGATGGCATAGTGCCTAAGACACTTGACTGCTAACCAGAAGGCTGGTGGTTCAAACCCACCAGCTACTCCTCGGAAGGAAGGTTGGGCAATCTACTACCGTAGTGATACCACCTCAGAAACCCAAGGAGGGGTCGCTATGAGTCTGGTCCAACTCGAGGGCACATAACAACAGCAACAACAAAATGATAGAATGAAAATGGGTTTTGGTACAGTGACTCTGTATATTCCTCCCATGTTCTTTATTGCAACTCAAGGCTTGAATTTTTCTTCAGTTCTTTCAGCTTGAGAAATGCCTAGTGTGCTCTTCCCTTTTGGTTCCCTAACTCTAGGTCTTTGCACATTTCATTATAATAATTGACTTTGTCTTCTCAAGCCACCTTTTGAAATCTGTTCAGCTCTTTTATTTCATCATTCCTTCCATTTACTTTAGTACTGTATATTCAAGAACACATTTTTAGAGTCTATCTGAAATCCATTTTGGCCTTTTCTTCACTTCCTGTCCTTTTAATGACCTCTTGCTTTCTTCACGGATGATGTTCTTGATGTCATCCCACAACTCATCTGCTCTTCAGTCATTGGTGTTCAATGTGTCAAATCTATTCTTTAGATGGTCTCTAAATTCAGGTGGGATATAATTAGGTCATATTTTGGCTCTGTGGACTTGTTTAATTTTCTTCAGCTTAAACTTGAACTTGCATATGAGTAGTTGTCTGACTGATGATATTGAGCTTCTCCATCGCCTCTTTCCACAGATGTAGTCAATTTGATTCTTGTGTATTCTATCTCCAAGGAGCTCTGGTGGCATAGTGCCTAAGGCACTTGACTGCTAACCAGAAGGCTGGCGGTTCAAACCCACCAGCCACTCCTCAGAAGGAAGATCAGGCAATCTGCTTCCATAGAGATACTGCCTCGGAAACCCAAGGAGGGGTCACTATGAGTTGAATTGACTTGACAGCAGTGAGCTTTGTTTTGTTTTTGTATTCTAAGGAGCTCTGGTAGCATAGTGGCTAAAGCACTTGACTGCTAACCAGAAGGCTGGCGGCTCAAACCCACCAGCCACTCCTCGGAAGGAAGGTTGGGCAATCCTACTTCCGTAGTGATACTGCCTCGGAAACGCAAGGAGGGGTTGCTATGAGTCGGGGCCGACTCGACGGCACATAACAACAACAACAACATCATGCGAGGTCCACATGAACAGTCAGCATTTATGTTGTTGAAGAAAGGTATTTACAGTGAGTAGGTCACTGGTCTTACAAAATTCTATCATGTGGTTTCCAGCATGACTTCTATTACCAAGGACAACTACTGATATATTGTCTTTATTTCCAACTTTTGCATTCGAATCACTAGTAATTAAAAATATATCTTGAATGCATGTTTGGTCAATTTCAGCCTGTAAAAGTTGGTAAAAATCTTTAATTTCTTCATCTTTGGCTTTAGTGGTTGGTACATAAATTTGAATAACAGTCTTATTAACTGGTCTTCCTTGTAGGCATATGAATATCACCCTATCCCTGACACATTGTGCTGCAGGATAGATCTTGAGATGTTCTTTTTGGTGATGAATGCACTGCTATTCCTCTTCAATTTGTCGTTCCCAGCATAGTGGACCATATGATTGTCTGATTCAAAATGGTCAGTACATCCATTTCAGCTCACTAATGCTAGGTGTGGTAGTTAAGGTTATATGTCAGCTTCGTTGGGCCTGGTTTTGAGTGGCTGGGTAGCTGGATGTAGTTATTCCTCATGATAACACTGGTAATCAACTCCTTGGTTGAATCTACTGGAGCAGCTGAGTAGCTGCCTTAGGAATGTGGTCTGGTTCCAGTATATATAAGAAGAAGCATTAAGAAAGTTCTCTGCAGCTTTTTGGCATGCTTAGACCCTTTTATGGCGTGTAGCTGAGTCTTCATTCAGCAGCCTACATGTTTCCTGCCAACCTTGGGACTATCTTTGGACTTCAACTAGTGGCTGCTGTGTTGTTTGATAATCCTGGGACTGTGCCATTTTACTAGTCAACCTTGGGTTTGCCAGCCTCAGCAGCCAGCAGCTGCCTGAGTTAAGAGAAGCCTCCAGCTTCAGTGGGCCTGGAATAAGAGGCAGAGCTGAAGCCCAAGGTCGAGGGGCTTTCACCCAGCCGCTAGAGGTGGCACTTTGAACTCAGACTTCTAGCCTCGTAAACTGTAAGAGAATAAATCCCTGTTTGTTGAAGTCACCTCCTTGTGGTATTTTCTGTTGCAGCAGTACTAGAGAATTGAAACACTAGGATATCAATCTTTATGCCTCCATTTCATTTTTAGCAACTTCCAATTTTCCTAGATTCATACTTTGTACATTCCACATTCCAATTATTAATGAATGTTTGCAGCCATTTCTTCCTACTTTGAGTCATGCCATATCAACAAATGGAGGTCCTGAAAGCTTTATTCCCTCCACATCATTAAGGTTGACTCTACTTTGAGGAAGCAACTCTTCCCTAGTCATATTTTGAGTGCTTTCCAACCTGAGGGGCTCATCTTCCCACACTGTATCAGACAGTGTTCAGGGCTATTCATAATGTTTTCTGGTAACCTATCAGACAGTGTTTCACTGTCACACATAAGGTTTTCAGTGGTCAATGTTTTCAGACGTGGACAGCCCCATCCTCTTCCCAGTCGGTCTTAGTCTGGAAGTTCTGCTGAAACCTGTCCACCACGGGTGACCCTGCTGGTATTTGAAACACTGATGGCATGGCTTCCAGCCTCACAGCAACATGCAGGCCACCACAGCATGATAAACTGACAGACGGGTGGCGGACTTCTCTACCTCAGGAGGAAGTAAAGCCCAAACCACCAATTTTCAGAGAATTGTTGCCTATGAATTTTAGGAAGACATTTTGGGACTACTTGGAGGTAGGAAAAATGCCTCAATGCCTCTTCCTAGAGGAACAAAGCCCCCAGCCAACTGATAACCAGAAGCTCAGAACCTCAGCCTCTCCCACAGGATGGTACCTGGTGTCTGCCAGGGCCCGGAGCGAAAGCTCTGGGAGGGATGGTGTTGCACCTCTTTCCAGGCCCTCCTCCTTGCAGGTAACAGACTGGAGGCACAGAGAGGGTGGCCATGGTGGCCATGATTAAATAGATGCCCTGGGCTACTCAGGCCATACTCCCAATGAGAGTGGGTGGCCCAACTGCCCTATGCCCAGGGGGCCGTGAATGAGCCATGGTCTAAGCCAGGGATGGTAACAGAAGTGGTGTCACTGTAGGGGTCCCCTGGGTGTGAGCTGGGGTGGGGCATCAGAAGAGTAGTGGAGAAGGTGGCTGATGGCCTTCCCAACCCAGTTCTAGGGCCAAGGCCACCACACCCTTTCCATTCATGACTTTGGCAGCTCTCAGCTCCCCTCCCCCATCCCTACCTGTGACTTTGTTTCTGGTATGGAGGAGGTCTACAGGAAGGTTGAATCATCCTTTCCCTCTGGACCTCCATAGGGCCATCTCAGGCTGAGGTGGAGAGGAGCCAGACTGTGGGTGAAAAACACCCAATATGACCAAAGATGGTGTGAAGGGTGGAGAGTTGGTAAGCCCTGGAGCGGAGGGGACTGGGCTCAGGATGGCATCAGGGGAGCACTAAAGCTCAAGTGTCAGATGAAGGCCAGAGGGCATGGACATGGGTGATGAGAGTTCTCCAGCTGAGCCTAGGTGCAGGTCGTAGGGGAATTCCACGGTAGCATAGTGGCTAAGACACTTGCCTGCTAACCAGA
>NW_006921670.1:1868343-1868828 GCF_000298275.1 Orycteropus afer afer
ATTAGAGGAGGTCAGAACATGTGGCCTCCTTGCCATTTTTGCAGTGGTATACACATACAACAAAATATTGTTCAGACATTGAATAGATTATTCAGTGATACATGTTGTGACTTGGATAAATCTTGAGAAACATAAGCCAGTCACAAAAGGACATATATTGTATGATCCCACTTACATGAAATGTCTAGACTAGGCAAATGCAGACACAAAGTTAGTGAATGGTTACCGGGGATTGGAGGGCAGGGGGAGAACGGGAGTTATTGAAAAAAATATGTGTTGAATGAATGAATGTCAAAAGGAGGAAGTATAGGTGCTGCTTAGGCAAGCAAACATAATCGCAAGTGGACATCTGCTGGTGTTGTATCAGTCAGAACTGGTCACTGGCTGCTGCTAGATGCAAAGAAGTCTGGGAAGGTAAGGAAGTGGATAAAGGGAAGGCAATGGCAGTATCTGCTCTGGAGATGGTCCTATAATTTTTGTTCTTT
>NW_006921670.1:1869707-1871785 GCF_000298275.1 Orycteropus afer afer
CAACCAGCCCAGGTCTGCCAGGTCTCCTTTGGGCTCTGGGATCAGACAGCCAGTTCGGGATCTGCCTATGGGAGGCTGTTGAGTGAGATATGAGGAGGTGACCTGCCCAAGGGCAGATCAGTGCTTAGTGAGCTGAATGACTAAAGAATGAATGGATGGATGAACAGAGACAATGTTCGAACCTAACTCTTGACTCTTGACCCCACCCAGTGACAAACCACCAAGCCTAAACTCTGCAACAGGACATGGGATAATCTGGAGAGCCTGGCCATTGCTGACCTCCTAGCTCTCTCTCCCACGACTGAACTGCCAGGGCTCTTGCACACACAATGCAGGTTTTACTCTGTGCCTTTGCTTATGTTGTTCCCTCTGCCTGGAATGCCTTTCCCTGCATTTCCACTCCCCTCTTTGATCCAACTTCTAGCCCCAGCATCATCTCCTCTTGGAAGTCTCCCTGACCTCCTGCTCTGGTGCCTACAGTATTCTGTGCAGATGGTTTAACACTAGCTATAATTTTCTGATCACTGCTGACGTCCCCACCACCAACACCACCACTAGCCTGTGAGCCCTTTGAGGGAGGGACTCTTGATTCACCAGCCCCAATCCTGGCGTGTTTGAGCAGGAAGTCATGGAACCTGGCTCTATTCCTGCCATGTTCCTGAGTGGAACCTTGCCCAAGTCCTGCTCCTCAGTTTCCCCATCCAGAAAGTGGCAGATAGGTCTTGGCCAGGTACCCAACATAGGATGGGGCAGGAGCATGGCCAGCTCCCTTGACCAGAATCCCCACTGTGGCTACCAACAGCACCTGGTGGTAGAGAATGGGAGTGGGAGTGGAGCAGAGGAGGTGGAGGGCTACATCTGGGGCCTCAGCAGATGAGACCCCACTAAAGAGGCTGGTCTGGTGTCTCCATAGCGGGAAGAGCAGCCCCAACAATTATCAAAGGCCTGGAATGATGATTGAGGGAGGCAGAGGGGGCCCTCCCTGGGGCTGCTAATTCTCGGCTGGCCACCGCCATCAGTCAGCCCAGCACAATGGGGTCATTAACCCCTGACCCTGGCCCCTTTTTAGCCACTTCCTTTGGAGGGCTGGGGGTGGGGGAAAGCAACCAGGAGAAGGGAGGGTTTCTGTCTCTTCAAGGGAGGGACTTGGCTGGTTTGGAGAGTCATAACGCTGTGAGCCCTTTTGAAGCCCAGGGTCCCACATTCTCCAGACCCCGGTTTCTGCCAACCACCTGGAGCCAAAGCAGTATGTGGGGAGAGGAGGACAGGGAGAGATGGAGAAAGACCCTGAGAAAGAGGCAGAGACAGAGAGAGACACACAGAGAAAGTCACTGTAGACTCCAAGAGGACACTTCCCCATGTATAACATAGATTCAAAAGCAACATTGGACCAGTTCTGCTCATGAAATTAGATGCCAGAATTCTAAATCAAATATTCAGCCACAACTTCAGCAAATCCAACAATGGGTATAAAAGATTATCTATTACCTATCTAAGGAGCTCTGGTGGCATAGTGCCTAAGGCATTTGACTGCTAATCAGAAGGTTGGCGGTTCAAATCCACCAGCCACTTCTCAAAAGGAAGACTGGGCAATCTACTTCCATAAAGATTTACCATCTTGGAAACCCAAGGAGGGGTTGCTATGAGTTGGAATCGATTCGATGGCAGTGAGTGAGTGAGTGATTACCTATCTATCTCATGACCTAATTGGGTTTATTCCAGAAATATACAAGGGGTTTAACATCTAAAAATCTATTAATATAATCCATCATATTAATAAATTCAGGGAGAAAAGTCAGATGGTCCTCTTGGCACCTACAATGAATCTCAGCATCTATTTGTGATTAAAAAAAATGTTTGGGCAAACTTGGCACAGAAAGGAATTTCCTTGAATTGACACGGTTGCCACTCAAACCAGCCCAAACATAATTCTTGAGAGAGCAATGGACACATCCCTTAAAACCAGGGACAACCTAAGAGAATCATCAAACTTTAAGCCAAAAACATCTCCTGAAATCTTAATCTCCAACCATAGCAGGTCTGCCCTGAGCCCTGTGCCCTTTCAAGATCTATCTACA
>NW_006921670.1:1872796-1892876 GCF_000298275.1 Orycteropus afer afer
AACTGGTGTATGTTTTTGAAAAAATATAAATTGAAAAATACACATGGAAACTGGTGTATGTTTTTGAAAAAATATAAATTTGCTTCAATGTGGGTTTTGCTTCTTTCTACTCCCTGCACCTTGTTTGTTTTGTTCATCACATTCATAAACACTGGCAATTTTATAAAAATTCTCCATTTACAATATTAGCAAAAATTAAATCTAGTGAAATATGGACAGAGAAAAGTGTAAAACATGATTGAGGTACAGACACCCTGGAAAATAGTTTGGCGATTTAAAAAAAAAAAAAAAAAAAAAACCTAAAACTAAACATTATGTGGCACAGCAATCACTCTCCTAGATGTTTATTCCCCAGAAATAAAAACATAAATCCACACAAACATGTACACGACTGTTTGCAGCAGCTTTATTGGTAATAGCCCCAAATTGTAAATGACTGAAAATGCTCTTGAGTGGGTGAATGATTAAACAAACTTGCATGTCCATACCTGGAATACTTCTCACCAATAATTAAAAAAAAAAACAACCCAAAACGCACAAACCCACTGTCATCAAGTCAATTCTGCCTCGTAGCAACCCCCATTGGGTTTCCAAGGCAGTGCATCTGTACAGAAGTAGATTGGCCTATCGCCTTCTGTGGAGTGGCTGGTGGGTTTGAACCACCAACCTTTTGGTTAGCAATAAATGCCTTAGGCACTGAACCACCAGAGCTCAGCAATAAAAAGGAATGGACAATTGATACTTGTGACAGTTTGGATGGGTCTCAAGGGAATAAGGCTGAATGAAACAAACCTATCTTGAAAGACCACTTACTGTGTGATTCCATTTAAATATATTCTTAAATTTACATAATTATAGAGATGGAGAACAGATTCTTGGTGGGTAGGGATTAGGGAGCAGAGAGGGAGAAGGTGTGACTGTAACAGGTAGGGTGAGGGATCTTTGTGATGATGCAACGGTTCTGCATCTTGATGTGATGGTACATGAACCTACACATGGGAGAAAATCACACAGAACTATGTACACACATAAAGGAACGTGTGGAAAGCTGGTGAAACCTAAAATAAAGCCTATGGAGTGTACCATTGTCAATTTCCTGGTTCTGCTAAAGAGCTTTAGTTATATAAGCTGTTACCATTGGGGAAAACTGACTGATGGGTACATGGCACTTTTCTGTACTATTTTTGCAATTTCCTGGGAATCTATAATTATTTCAAAATAAAAAAAACTAAATAAAAACATTGTCGAAAGACATTAAAGAAGACACCCCAAAATTTACTTGACCTATTTATAATAATGAGGACTGTGGCGGGCTGGGGGGATTGCATGGGGTTGCGGCTCAAACAGTAGCCATGAGTGATCATTGTGAAGTTTGGTGTTGGGTAAAATGAACTTCATTATCCTCTTCTAAGGAGCTCTGGTAGCATAGTGGCTAAGACACTTGCCTGCTAACCAGACGGCTGGCGGTTCAAACCCACCAGCCACTCCTCGGAAGGAAGGTTGGGCAATCCTACTTCCGTAGTGATACTGCCTCGGAAACCCAAGGAGGGGTCGCTATGAGTCGGGGCCGACTCGACGGCTCATAACAACAACAACAACAACAATTAGTTTTCTAATTTGAAATTTTTCTTAATACAAAGTCAAAGACCTAAATATATGGGCAAAGACAACCATTAACTTGCACAGAGATAGTCAGTATCATAAAGCTATCACAAAGCCAAAACTCACTGCCATTGAGTTGGTCCCGACTCACAGCGACCCCTCCTTGGGTTTCCTTCTCGATCCAGTGTGATCCTGATCAGAATCCCTGTGGGTTTTTGGTGGCGCTTGGTCAAGCTGATTCTACAATAAGTAACAGGGAGCAAAGTACTAAGACTAGCTGAGACACATGTAAAGAACAAAGCAGAATTTACTTTATCACACATCAAGGCATTTTTATAAAGCTGTGGGCACTAGGTCGGTGTGGTGCTTACTGGTGCAGAGATGGACACCGAGTCAATGGGACAGAGCAGACCCATGAACAAACGGATATATCAATATATAAGGGGCATCACAGATCACAGGGGAAAGAGGGACAGGACACAGTCGCTTCTGTCTTCACATGTCATCCTCACAGCCCTCCTGTGGGCTGGCCTTGCTCTCAGCATCCCAAGACTCCATTTCATGCTTGAGGTCACCAAGGCTCAGATCCCCAAAGTCTTCTGGTTCAGGTCACTGGCTCTTTCCTAAGTGGTCTCTCCCAGTGCCCCCAGCCCTCTAGCCCCTTGTCTGAACCATGGGTCCTGTCCGGGTCCTACTGCCTCAGAGTCTCTGGAAGGGGTGTGAGTGATAACTTCCCAGTTGAGTTTGAGAATCCCTGACAGAGAGAGGAGGAGGAGAAGGAGGAGAGGAGTGAAGGGAGGGGAGAGAGAGTGAGAGAACAGAGGAGTGGGGAGGAGAGGAGAGGAGAGCCCGGGCTCCACGCTGTGCTGCCAGGGACGGGAACAATCAGGCACTGTCCCTCTCCTGCCGGGGCTGGAGTCCACCACCCTGAGCTCCTAAGGCTTTCATCCCTGACCTAACCCTGGGGGCAGAGCGCTGGAGGTGGGAGGAGGAGGGAAGGTCAGGGGTCAGCCCATTACTTGCTAAGCAGAGCCGGGAACAGAGCTGCCGTTGGAGGACTCAGCTGCACAGAAGCCCATACCTCTGGCCAGAGGTGGTGACTGGAGGAGGCCCGGGGAAGAGAGGAGGAGGGAACTGCTGGGTGCATCAAGGGCAGTGTGATCACCGCTCCAGTCAGGCCCCACTCGGCCTCCCAAAGGAGGCAGATGCCCTAAGAATGCTCACCCCTTCCCCAGCCTCCCTCCACTCACTGCCAGGCTGATGGGAGACTCTTGGCCCTACAGACCATGGCCTTCCACCTTGACCGACGGGCCTCTCTGGTTCCCTCAGTCTGCCCCGTGCAGACCCATGAGCTCCAACCCACACGCAGATCTGACCATTCTGCCTCTCCCCTACTCTAGAGCCTCCTGCGTGCCCAGTGCCAGGCAGTGACGAGCTCCAGGTCCTTACTCTGGCATTCGAGGCCCCCACTCCCGCTGGCCACTGCCTACTCTCTGGCCACCTGCTTTGAGGGGCACAGTTACTCATTCACTCAACAAACCTAAATGGAGTGTTAGTACATACTGGGCCTGGGCTGGGTGGTGGGGACAGGGGTGTGACCCAAACAGGCTAGGTTCCTGCTCTCAGGGAACTTGCAGCCTGGTGGGGAGACACGGACAAGAAACAAGCCATCGTTCGGTCACAAACTGTGCTATGGGCCAGGAGGAAATAGGTGTCATGAAGACTCCAGCCAAGGGCTCAGGGAGGGCTTCTCGGGGAGGCGACACTGGAGTAGAGACTTGGATGACGGGAGAGAGAGAGCACAGCTGGTGTTCCAGGCACAGGGAACTGCAAATGCAGAGGCCCTGAGGTGGGAACGTTCTGGAACATTCTAGGATCTGTTAGAGGCCCTGACACAGAATGTGAATGGGCTGAAGGAATAACCAGGCCCATATCTTGGGGGCCTTCTGGTCATGCATTGTAAGGACCTGGGTTTATTCTGTGTGTGATGGGATGACGGCAGGAGGCTTTGAGCAAGGAAGTGTCCCGACTTGACTTCCATTTTAAAGCAAATGCTCAGGTTTTTAGGATCCTTGTTCTACATGGAGACCAAGGCCCAGAGCAGTCAAGTGCTGTTCTGACGGGTCTGGCTGCCTCCTGAGCCAATGCTGTGTCCATGCCCCCACCAGGTCCTCAGGAGCCTACAGTCATGAGCTCTCCCGCTGGGCTCTCACCCAGTGCTCTCAGGTTGGTGGAGTTAGCCTGCTGGTGCAAAAGACGAGGCTGGGTCACTTGTCCACACAGCACAGAAGCCACAGGGGTCACAGAGCCAGTCGTGGGCCAGAAACAGGCTCAAACCCTGGCCCTACCATGAATTAGCCAGGAGACGTCATGAACCTTTCAGAGCCTCCTTCTTCATCTGGGAAGTAGGGGTAATGTTACTGGTGACTTGGCCCTTACTGATGGTGCCTAAGGCATCTGACTACTAACCAGAAGTTTGGTGGTTCAAAGCCACCAGCTGTTCTGCAAGGAAGAAAGATGGGGCAACCTACTTCTGTAACAGCACATAACAACAACAATAACAACAGCAACTTCCATAAAGATTTACCTTCTTGGAAACCCAATGGGGGTCGCTATGAGTCAAAATCGACTCGATGGCAGTGAGGTTTTTTTTTTTTTTTTTTTGACCTCTTCTCACATCCCCTCCACCTCCTCGCTGCATTCCACCCACCCGGGCCTTTCCTTGATGGTGTGAAGGTGTCAGCTCATACCTGCTGAAGGAACACTCTGCTCCAGGTCTTTGTAAGCTGGTATCCTCACAGGGCTCTCTGGGCACCTCCTCAGAGAGATCTCTCCCACCAGCACACCTAAAGGCTCCCCACTCCTATCACCTCCTCACCCCTCTTTACATACCCATGAACTCTGGGCCTAGCTGAAATTCACCAATTTGTTTCCCAGTTTATCGCCTACCTCTTCCCACTTACCTGAGCTCAGTGAGGGACAACCTTGCCCATCTTGGTCCCTGCTGTGTCCTCATGGTGCAGACACAGTAGGGGCTCAATACATATTTATTGATGAATAATAAGGGAATGAACAGTACCCACCTCTAAGGGAAATTGATGGGTCTGTATGAAGTAATGAATGGACACTTCTTAGCACAGTCCCTGGCACATAATAAATGCTCAATAAGTTTCAGCTGCTATTATTGTCACTGTTACTCTTTTTAAAATTGTTTGTTGTTGTTAAGAATGTGCTGTTGTTGTTATGTGCCATCAAGTTGTCTCTGACTCACAGCGACCTCATGTACAACAGAACAAAACACTGCCCGGTCCTGTGCCAGCCTTATGATCTCTACTATACCGGACACATCGTTGCAACCACTGTGTCAGTCCATCTTGTTGAGGGCCTTCTCCTTTTTCGTTGACCTTCCACTTTACCAAGCATGATATCTGTGGTAGTTCAGTTTGTGTGTCAACTTGGCTGGGCCTGGTTGAGTGGCTGGGCAGCGGGATGTAGTATTCCCCATGATGAGACTGGTAATCAACTCCATGGTGGAATCTACTGTGAGCAGCTGTGTAGCTGCCTTAGGGATGTGGTCTGCTTCCTGCATATAAGGAGAAGCCTTAGGGAATGGTCTCTAGCTTATGACATGCATGTAGCTGTGTCATTGTTCATCAGCCTGCCATGCTCTGCCGACCTGGGGACTTATAATGGACTTAATTAATGGCCTGCCATGTGGTTTGGTAACATCGGGACTGTGTCTTTTTACTTGTTAACCTTGGGCTTGGCAGCCTCAGCAGCCAGCAGCTGTCTGAGTGAAGAAAAGCCTCCAGCTTCAGTGGGCCGGGAGCTGGAGGCAGAGCTGAGGGGCTTTCACCCAGCCCCTAGAGCCTGGCACTTTGAACTTGGACTTAAAGCCTCCAAACTGTAAGAGAATAAATTCCTGTTTGTTAAGACCATCCCATTTGTGGTATATTCTTGTCAGAGTGGCACTAGGTAACCAGAACAATATCCTTCTCCAGGGAATGGTCCCTTCTGACAACATGACCAAAGTAGGTGAGATGAAGTCTGGCCATTCTTGCTTCCAAGGAGCACTCTGGCTGCATTTCCTCCAGGACAGATTTGTTAGTTTTTTTTAGCAGTCCACCATACTTTCAGCATTCTTCACCAACACCACAACTCAAAAGCATCAACTCCTCTTCAGTCTTCCTTATTCATTGTCAAGCTCTCATAAGCATATGTTGTTATGTGCCATGGAGTCAGACCCGACTCATAGCGACCCCTCTGTGGGTTTCTGAGTCAGTATCATTACAGAAGCAGATTGCCCAACCTTCCTTCTGAGGAATGGCTGGTGGGTTTGAACTGCCAGCCTTCTGATTAGCAGTCGAGTGCCTTAGGCACTACGCTACACAAGCATATGAGGAGATTGAAAATATCATGGCTTGGGTTAGGCCATCTTAGTCTTCAAGGAGACATCTTTGCTCTTCAGCATTTGAAAGAGGTCTTTTGCAGCAGATTTGCCCAAATGCAATACATCTTTTGATGTCTTGACTGCTGCTTCCATTGACGTTGATTGTAGAACCAAGCAATATGAAGGCTTTGACAACTTCAATCTTTCTCCATTTATTGTGATGCTAGTTATTGGTCCAGTTGTGAGGATCTTTGTTCTCTTTATAGTGAGGTCTAACCCATACTGTACCCTGTAGTCTTCCATATTCATCAGTAAGTGCTCCAAGTCATCCTCACTTTCAGCAAGCAAAGTTGTGTAATCTGCATATTGCAGGTTGTTAACGAATCTTCCTCTAGTCCTGATGCCACGTTCTTCATAAAGTCCAGCTTCTCAGATTATTTGCTCAGCATACAGATTGAATAAGTATGGTGAAAGGATACAACCCTAACACATTCCCTTCCTGATTTTAAACCATGCAGTGTCCCCTTGTTCTGTTCGAATGACAGCCTCCTGGTTGAGAATATACATGGCAAAAATATACACCAATTCAATAGTCTCTACATGTACGATTCAGCAACACTAAGTACATTGTTCAAGTTGTACAACCATTCTTACCCTCCTTGTCTGAATTGTTCCTCCCCCATTCGCATAAACTCACCGCCCCCCAGGGTTCCTATCTAATCCTTCAAGTTTATGTTGCCAATTTGAGCCCACCTAGGCAGATCTTAAAATACCATGGCTTGGGATCCCACCTAGGCAGATCTTAAAGGAACACAGTGTTCAAGGCAGGCATTCTTCTTCTTTGTCTTTTGGCCTCTCCTTCCCAAATTAACACGTGTGTCTACCCTCCAGTCAGTGGTTTACCCTCCCTCCCCTCCCACCCCAAGCAACCATCAAAGAATATTCCTTTTTGTGTGAAACCCTTGACTTTTTACAACATTGTTCTCATACAGTATTTGTCCTTTGTGAGTGACTAATTCACTCAGCGTAATGTCCTCTAGGTATGAGATGTTTCACTGATTCATCATCATTCTTTAACGTTGTGTAGTTGAGATGTTGATGGGCAATTAGGTTGCTTCCATCTTTTTGCTGTTGTGAATAGTGATGCATTGAACCTGAGTGTGCACATGAGTGTACAAACACCTGTTTGTGTCACGGCTTATTTCTCTAGGAATGCACCTAGTAGCGGGATTGCTGGATCATATGGTATTCCTATTTTCAGCTTTTTAAGGAGGTGTCTTCTCACAGTGGTTGCACCATTTCAGTGCATTCCCATTGGCAGTGTATGAGGGTTCCAGTCTCTCCACACCCTCATCAGCATTTTTCATTTTCTGTTTTTTTGAACTTTGCTGTTAGTGCTGGGGTGAGATGATATCTCACTGTTGTTTTGATTGTCATCTCTCCAATGGCTAATGAGCAGGAGCCTTTCTTCATGGGTTTGTTGGCTGCCTGAATGTCTTCTTTGGTGAGGTCTGTACATGTCCTCTGACCCTTTTTCAATTGGACTATTTATCTTTTTGTTGTTAAGGTGTTGAAGTTTTCTATAAATTTTAAGAGGTTAGCCCCTTATTTGAAGGCAAACATTCTTTACTAGTTAAGCTAAACTGTTGGTTTTAAGAAGACTTCAGGGAATATTTTCAGTTTAAAGCTTAAAGTTTATCTCAGGACAATAGTTTCAGGGGTTCATCCAGCCTCCATGGCTCCAGAAAGTCTGGATTTCATGAGAATTTGAAATCCTATTCTACATATGCTCACCTTTGATCAGGATTCTTCTGTAGAATCTCATTACTGTCTCTTGACTTTAACGCCATACTCAAAACCTCTCTGCTGATGATGAATTTAACCAAATTCCATCATCCCACCCCTGGTTTCTTGATCTTTATAGGGGCCTTTGATGCCAGATAGTGATTCAAATAGTGAACATTTCAGGCCGTGCTGGGGTAGCAGCAGCAGCTGAGCTCAGGCAGGTCAATCACAGCATGGTCTGCACAAGACCAGCCTCACTCACCACCCACAGCCTGCAAGGACTCATGGTCTCCCCTGGGAGGAGACATGATAAGGACGGGAGTGAAAAGGGAGGGACTTGTTGCTGTTCTGGGGTCCTAGGAGCTATTTCTCCCAATAGACAGTAGGTGGCAGCACTTGCCAGGGAATACGGGGCTGGGAAAGCGATTTCATGATTGAATGAGACTGGGAGCTGAACTCTCTGAGAGGACCCAGGCCCAGAGGGGGCTAGGACTCGTCCAGGGCGGTACAGCTTTCAGTGGCAGGGCTGGGCTTCCTGCGAGGTCACTGCCTGCCTTGGACAGTCTCTGGAGCAGCTGCACAGGAGAAGGAAAATCAAACTTGGGGATTGAAGTTTTGAAGAGACCAGCCACAGTCCTCTGGGATGCATTCACCCCAATTTTGAAGCCCCCAGAATCCTACCCATCCTGAGGGAGGTGCCCTAACAGCCTCTCTGAGGCCCCTCCTGGTCCCTCCGCTCTCCAGTGACTCTGGCGGAGGTGGTGGTTCACTCTGTGCTCCCACCAGTCACTCATAACTGTCTTCAACTATGCCTGGCAGCTCTTGGGACTGGGATCCCTGAGGACAGGGACTGTGCCTTTTCCCCCCTCCCCCACCTGCCTTTGCTCCAGCTGTGCCCTCTGCCTGTGTCTCTCTTTCCCTCTCCTTGGCCCGTGTGCCCCAGCTGACATGTCACTTCCTCCAGGAAGCCTTCCCTGGCTTTTGGCCTGGGCAGCAGCCCCGCCTCTGGGCCCACACAGCCCCCTGGGCTCCCTCCTGGACAGTGAGGCACCTGGGGCAGGGATCGCTGGTGGACCTGAACAGGCCCACCCCAAGTCTGCTCAGACACTACCTTCTGAGCCCCTGATAACCTGCAAGAGGCATTACGTCACCTTTAGAGCTTTGTGAAAATGGAGCTACCAAGAGCCCATCTGCAGAGACTCTGCCCCAACAGGTCTGAGATGGAGCCCAGGAACCTGCATTCGAGACACTTCCCAGATGTGTCTGAGGCAGGGGCCTGAGCCCCCTGAGCCCCTTTAATTGTGTAAAATAACACTATGAGGAATGACAGTAACAATCTCGGACATCCATGTCCCGTGAATCCCGCACAAAACACCCTCACCCCCCACTTCTCCCTTTTGTCTTTGTCTTCATAAATGCATCCTGGGAAGGATCCTTATCCTCACCAACAATCACCTGAGGCTCAGGGGCAGAAGGTGCCCTGCCCAAGATTTCCCAGCTACAAAGCAGCAGAGCTCAGGCTTGAGCCTTGGGCTGTCCCGGGGTGGGAGAGCCACAGTCCATGTAAAAGTATCTGGCCTGGAAGATGCTTTTTTTTTTTTTTTTAATCAGCGTCTATCCATTTATAATATAGCTTCTACACAAAGACATAATTGTATATACAATTTTAAACATTATGAAGATGCTGCTTTTTTGAAAACAGAAATTCTGGTCTAAACACAGGGCTCAGTGGTCCAGGCCTGTGGAGGAAGCCAAGGGTTCCAGTCCTAGCCCAGCCACGAACCATCTGTGCAAGAGGGGAAGCTGCTTGTCCGAGCCTCAGTTTCCTTACCTGAAAACTGTGACTGACAATACTCTTCTCCCCTCCCAAGGATGTGGTGAACTTTAAACTTAAAACCGGTGAAAGGGATCTGAACTGGGAAGTGCACATCTGCTGAGAGAGGGGGGCAGGGCTTCGGGCAGGCCTGGGATACAGGCATAATGATCCTTCCTCCACAGCCCCTGGGGGCAGCCAGGGAAGCAAGTTGGGCAGGTCTACACCCCCCACCCTACCCTGCTGCCTGGATGAGATGGATGACAGGGCCCCAGCTCTGGGACAGCCAACCTGCTCCAGGGAACCCACTCTACACAACAGCCATGGCAGCACAGGTTGGCAGGGACGGGGCATTCAGACTCCTCGGATGGGAAGTGCTGATGGTGTTTCCTGAGCCCCAGGTACCTGGGGGGCTGTGACCCTCATTGAGACCCCAGGGGGCTGCTCCTGATCTCGAAGGAAGGAGGTTGGGCAAGAAATCAGTGAGCAAATACCATAGTCCTGGAGGGGATGATGGGAGCATCTACCCCCATGTCCTTAGTATACCGGGAAACGGAGGCAAGTAAGGGGAATGGAAGGGAACTTGTCAGATCTGTCCTTAGTAGCAGGTCCACTGAGTGCCAGTCTAGTGTGTCGTTGTTAAGGGCACTGGACTGGGCAACAGGAGTTTCAGGCTCAAGATCTGGATCTTATATCAATGTTGGGTTGCACTAGACAAAATCACTTCCCCTCTGTGGAACTGAGTTTCCTGCTGGAAAAGGAAGTTGAGCTGAGATCAAAGCTCCCTTCCAGCTCTGTACAGGACTAACGGAGTCCCCAGGTTGGTCTAGGCCCGTATGCAGAAAGTGTAAACAGGAAGGTCTCGGGGCTGTAGTTCATTGAACTTCGCCAGAGGTCTTCGACCCCGGGATGCTTTCGTTGCCGTGGCAACTGTCGGGCCAACGCGGTCCCCTGCGTTCCGCAGAGGAAGCTGGGAGGAATCCTGCCCTTACCAAGATGGCGGCGGTGACAGGGCAAGGGGTGGGACTAAGCGCAGCCAGCCGGTCCAGCCCTTTCTTCTGTTTCCGCTTCTTCTTAACCAACAGCAGTTCCTTCCCATACTTGTTCTGTTTTCTGGTTCTGGGAGCCGCAGCAGCCAGAGCGAGAAGGGCTGCCTGCGGGGATTAGGGGGAGTACACCGGGCAGAGGGAAGGCGGGACTTCCCTGTCTCGCCGGAAGTGACGTGACAGTCGCGGACGCCAACAGGTGGAACGGCAGGTGGGTTCAGGTGCCAGCCTGGCCCGGACCCGGCTGTGGGACCGACGCTTCCGGTGAGCAACCTAGGCAGCCTGCAAGGCCCCGAAGACCCGTGGGGCGGACTTTGGGATTTGAGCCCGTCACCCTGGCCTGGAGATCCCCCTTGTACCTTGTAAGAATCACCGCCAGCCCCCGGCAGGACCATGGTCCCGAGAGAAGGGAGAGGGCCCGGCTCTCCCGGCATCTGAGGGGCTGGGACTCGCACACTGGTACTTCGGTTCCCTTAACCCTACCCTCCTTTCCCTCCTGGCTTCAGTTCCCCATTCCGCTGCCGAGCTGGGCAGGTAGCCAGCCCATCCCACCTTTCGGAACCATGTTTGCAGACTTGGATTATGACATCGAGGAGGATAAACTGTGAGTATTTTGTTCCTCCAAGTCCCAGGCGTGCAGGAGCCCCAGGACCTCCAGATCCCTGGACTTCTCGGTTCCCCAAACCCTTGCTTCTCAGCGGAGGTGGGGTGGGGTGGGGTGTCAGGGCTCGTGCTGGGACAGAACCCTTCCAGGTCAGGAACTCACCATCTGTAGGGGAGTGTGGACACATTAACAGACAATTACAACTCAGGGCTGGAAGGGCTGCAGTAGAGAGTGGTCTGGTACAAGGACAGTGGAGCGGCCGGAGCAGTGCTTCTGCCAGGATGTTCAGGGAAGGCTTCACAGAGGAGGTGACAAAAGAGCTTGGGTTTTGAAAGATGAATAGGAGTGCCATAACCATACCTTCCTGGTCTAGACAATTAGTGGGACAAAATTTTAAAAATTAGGCTTGTCTGCCCATTAGAATATATGCTGCTTCGGAACAAGAATAAGTGAGTAAACGAGACTGTTTACCATAAACCATAAATACTTGCTGATTTATAGTGAAAACTGAGATGTAATAGTTAGCAGATGGGAAGTTGGTAGTTGCACAGGGGAGGTCCTTCCAGAGCAAGTGACCATAATGTTCCCTGTGCCCCTAGGAGGGTGACAAGGACAGAGCCTGCATAAAGTCTTGGCCATAGAATGAAGGAAAGGGGAGGGGAACTGCTTTTCTGGAGGGCCTGCTGTGCCCTGGGTGGGTGTTAAGTATCCTCCATGCCCTTCTCACAGTAACTGATCATAAGGCAGCCTCTTTCTCATTTTATGGACGAGCAAACTGAGGTGCAGGGAGGGTGACTTACCCGTGTCCCAGAGCTGATACGTGACAGAGCTATGATTTGATCTCACATATGCATGACTCCAAAAGCTGTGCACTTTCCTGAACAAAGTGCTGCCTTTCTGGTCAAGTGAGGAGGAGCGAAGGTTCTGTAGCTGTTGGGGCCTCTCGGGGGTCGTGAGGGGCCTCCTGGCCTGCGCCCTCCGGGAGTTTCAGCCTTGTGCTTCTCTTTCTAGTGGAATCCCTACTGTGCCTGGGAAGGTGACCCTCCAGAAGGATGCTCAGAACCTCATCGGCATCAGCATCGGAGGGGGGGCCCAGTACTGTCCCTGCCTCTATATCGTCCAGGTATCAGGCTCTTTGGAGGTGGGGACGAGGCTCTAGAAGGGGTGATAGAGGTTGGGACAAGGCTCTAGAAGGGGTGAGTACCTCCTTACTCTGGCACGATGAAGACACCTTCGTTCTGAACTCTGCATGGCTGGCTCCTCAGTCCTGAGGTATCAGACCTGAGTAATCGAGTCAATGAAAAGTTCTCCTCAGTGGGTCCACCCTTGTTTTTCTCTGTCATTTCAATCCGTGGTTTTCTTTGCTGTAGTCATCACTGTCTTTCATCATGGGTTTGTTTGCCACTTGTTGGAGCCCTAGCTATTCTACCAGACTGTGCACTGTGAGGGCAGGGCCCCTGTTTGTTCACACTTACCAGCCTCTCATACCGTGCCTGGCATACAGTGGACATGCAATAGACATGTCTTCAGTGAGTTGGTGGAACCTTCAGCTTTGAGTACTAGCCCAAGTGAAGTGTTGGGGATAGAATGGCCTGAGTTCAAATGTAAGCTCCCCTGCTTACTAGCAAGTTACTTAACCTCTCTGGGCCTGGTTTCCTCACCTGGGAGATGGGCATGTGAAATTCGTAGTGTGTGTATCTTGGGTGGTTTTGAAGATTAAATACAATGGCGGCACACATGCCTGACCCTCATGAGGCAACCACTAGACAGGAGCTACTGTGACTTTGATGGTCGTTGTTCATTTTCCCAGCTGCTCTGACAGTGGTGAGGAACAGCTTTTGGTCCCTTGGAGAGGTAGCTGCTCTGATGGTGCTCTTGCCAGCTGTGACTCAGGGGCAGGCACGGGCCTGCTAGACCACATGGCTGCCCAGGGTCAGTGATCTTTCTGTACCCTTGGAAGGAAGCCTGCCACCACAAACATTAGCTGGTGGGGGCTGTACACTTAACGTGGATTCTACCCTGTGCTAACCTGCTCAGCTAGGCAGCCATTGGTAGCAGATGGGACAGCTGTGGTCTCTGTGTGGATCTTGAAGAGGGGTTAAGGACTCATTTGTAGGCCTTGAAGACAGAGTCCCAGAATTGGGTCTTCCCTCTGCTTAGGGTTCTGACTTCATGAACAGTTTGACCTCCTGTGACCCAGGAAGTGTTAGGAAGACCTTCCCCAGGCCCGGCCTCCTTGCCACGAGCTTCCTCAGCCTGTCCCACCCCCTCTCCTCCCCGTCTTTCAGTATGAACTGTGATTATAAAGGAATAAACTTGATTTTTAAATATTAGATTTTTTTTTTGTCATAGTACTATTTGAGTTGCTTGAACAAGTCAAGATATTGAAAGGTTTGCATGAAACGTTAGCCATCCTCTGCTTCCCCCTGCCCCCCTCCCCCGCCTTGGGTCCCCAGTCCCTGCAGCGATACCGCTTTCCCACTGTTTGGCTGTTTCTTCCAGTGTGGCCTCTGTTTTTCTCAGGTGCTTCTTACAAACATTATCTATTATGTTTTCTTAGCCTAGTAGGTGAGAATCCAACTCGCTTCTAAAACCACTCTGCTGTTTCTCATCCCATCTTCCCAACATAGTCATATTGTAATTTTTTGGTTAAATTTCTGTTAATGCAACAGATACTTTGTTCAGGAAATGTTTTCTGAGTGCCTTTGTGGGATAGAGAAGTGAAGAAAACAAAAACCCTCACCTTCCGGAATTCCCTCCCATTCTGGTAGAATGTTGACTGCTTTCTGCTTAGTGACCTTCTGTGAATGTGCTTTTTTCTTTAATTCAACTTGTTCTCTTTAAAAAAAAAAAAAAAAAAATCTTGTGTTTATGTGTGTGTTTGTTTGCATTCTCCATGTACTTTCAAAAATTTTCCACAGTCAGGCATTTCCCACCATCTGTCAATCTGTTTCTCGCTCTGGTCTTTCCTCCTTGGGCCCTACCCCTTCCTACACAACTGTCCTTTCTGAGAATTCCCTTCATCTCTCTCCTCTGTTGGATTCCCCCATGTCTGGGAGCTCCCTTTCTTGGTTTACTTCCTCTTTTTGGCGGAGCACATCCTCCTGTAGCTTTCTGAGAAAGACCTTGCATCTGTGTAAATGTCGTTACTCTTTTTGTTGTTGTTATTCCCATATTCCTTTTGATTAACACTTTAGCTGGTCAGATTCTAGAATGAAAGTTAGGTTTGCAAGTCATTTTCCCTTAAATTTTCATGGTGCAGTGTTAGAGGGAGCACCGTCTAGAAGACCACCCTCACTTCTAACACCAATTGCATATTTGGGGTCCCCAGGACCACCCTTAGATTTGATAATTTGCTAGAAGAACTCATGGAAGCTTTTGTATTCATGGTTATGGTTTATTATAGGGAACAGATACAGATTAAAATCAGCCAAGGGAAGAGACTCAGGGGACAGAGTCTAGGAGGGTTCCAGACGTGGCATGTCCAGTTATCCTCTCCCTGTGGAGTCATGGGCAGTGTCAAGTCCACTCAGCAACTGTGTGTGACCATGGCCATGGAGTGTTGCCAACCAGAGACGCTCACCCAAGCCTTCGTGGCCAGAGTTTCATTGGGTCTCCGTGGCTGACTTCCTGTACAGCTGAGTTTTAGCTCCCAGGTCCTCTGGAGGCAGATTTGCTACCTTTGGTCTCCAACATGTCTGCAGGTGGAACTGATGCCATGTGTGACATTTAATTTCCAGCCCTTCCAGAGTAGAGTGGATCCATGTAGCCCTTTTCATAAATCACACTGTTAGACCATCTAGTGGCCAAGGCCTCCAAGTAAACAAAACAGAGAAAAGCCAAACTCATTGCCATTGAGTGGATTCTGACTTATAGCGACCTTACAGGACTAAGTAGAACTGCCCCATAGGGTTTCCAAGGCTGTAATCTGTAAGAGACCAAACTGCCACCTCTGTTGCCCACAGAGCAGCTGGTGGGTTTGAACTGCCAACCTTTTGATTAGTGGCTGAGTGCTTCACCACTACCCCACCAGGCTCTTTTCCAGGTAAACAAAGACACTCTTATCAGGCAGCATATTGTAAGGACCTAGAGATCATCTCCCAGTCGCCGAGGGCAATGGCCAGCCTCTCTTTGGGCAAAGTGAAATTCTTTACTCCACAGGTGGAAGTGATCCAGGAAGATCATTAACAACCTGTGATAGGCACATGACACAACCTTGCATGCTGAAAATGATCAAGACCTGAAGCACAAAGCCTTCAGTATGTGTTACTCTTCAAGATAAAGAAAACAAAAACCCTTTCAACAGGACCAGTGAGCAACATCATGATAAATAGAAAAAGATTGAAGTTGCCAAGGATTTCGTTTTACTTGGATCCACAATTAATGCCCGTGGTAGCAGTCAGGAAATCAGCAACATGCTGCACTGAGAGAATCTGCAAAAGATCTCTTTAAAGGGTTAAAGAGGAAAGGTGTCACTGTGAAGGCTGTTATCGTTAGGTGCCGTTGAGTCAGTGCCGACTCACAGCGACCCTGTGTACAACAGAACTAGACACTGCCCAGTCCTGTGCCAGCCTCACATTCCCTGCTATACCTGAGCCCATCGTTGCAGCCACCGTGTCAATCCGTCTCATTGAGGGCCTTCCTCTTTTGCATTGACCCTCCACTTTACCAAGCATGACATCCTCGCCACCACTTGTCTGTCAGTTTGTCACACTGTGGTAGCTTGCGTGTTGTGAGGCTGGAGGCTATGCCACCAGTATTCCAAATGCCAGCAGGGTCACCCGTGGTGGACAGGTCTCAGTGACTAGGAAGAAGGAAGGGGCCATCCACTTCTCAAAGAACTGGCTGATGAAAACCTTATGAATAGCAGTGAAACACTGTCTGGTATATGACTGGAAAACTTTGAGATTAAGGTGTGCCTTGTTGGGCAATCTACTTTCGTAGAGATACCGCCTCCAAAACCCAAGGAAGGGTTGCTATGAGTTGGATCCGACTCCGCGACAGTGAGTTTAGGTGTTTTTTTTTTTTGTTTAATCCAAGCTGTAATATTTCCAGTAGCCTCATATGCATGTGGAAACAGGACAGTGAATAAGGAAGACCAAAGAATTGATGGCCTTTGAGTTGTGTTGGTGAAGAATACTGAAAGTACCATGGACTGCCAGAAGAATGAACAAGTCTGTCCTGGAGAAAGTGTAGCTGGAATGCTCCTTAGAAGCAAAAATAGCCAGGCATCGTCTCTCGTACTTTGGTCATGTTGTCACTAGGGACCATTCCTTGGAGAAGGATATCGTGTTTGGTAAAGTTGGGAGGAGCTCTGGTAGCGTAATGCCTAAGGCACTTGACTGCTAACCAGAAGGCTGGCGGTTCACGCCCACCAGCCACTCCTCTGAAGGAAGGTTGAACAATCTACTTCCATAGTGATACCGCCTCGGAAACCCAAGGAAGGGTCGCTATGAGTCGGGTCCGACTCAATAGCACATGACAACAAAGCTGAAGTCAGTGAAAAACGGAAAACCCTCAATGAGGTGGATCGACACAGTGGCTACAGTGATGGGCTGGGCAGTGATTGTGAGGATGGTGTAGGACTGGGCAGTGTCTCATTCTGTTGTGCTCGGGGTTGCCATGAGTCAGAAGCAACTCGATGGGACCCAACAACAGCACAGATGGTGTGCTTGATTATCCCTTAGCCATCACCATTCTTGTTGCAAAGTGTGATGCCATATTTTAAGAATTATTTACTTATTGAATTTTTGGAGCTAGGCAGAGGAGAGATCTTACTGGTAATTTCTGATGCTTTTTTTTTTTTTAAATTACAGAGGAAATAGGTATACTGTAGAAAATTAGAAATACAAATAAGCCGAAATTACTTATATGTAATAAAATAAAGACCTTGTATTCCCACTACCCAGAAACCACCATTGGTAGTAAATATCTGTCTAGGTTTTTCTGTGTGCATATGTGTATATGTTTGTTGTGTGAGTGTGTATACTTGTTTGTTTGTTGTGATTTGGATGAAAGCGTACAGAGCATATTAGTCTTCCGTTCAACAATTTCTACACGTTTTCTTTAGTGACATTAATTACAGTCCCTTCAATGTGACAGTGGTCAACAAAGGAGGGGAAGGCCTTTGACGAGGTGGATTGACATCGTGGCTGTGACAGTGGGCTCAAGTATAGCAAGGATCACGGAGCTGGCGTGGGACCGGGCGGTGTTTCGTTCTGCTGTGGTGTGTGGGGTCGCTATGAGCCGGAGGCGACTCGAGGGCTCCTAACAACAACAATGTGACAGCACTCTTCCCGGCTCCTCCCCGGGTTCCTCATCTCCATCCATCCACCTTTCCTGCCACTTCCTGCCTTCGGAACTTGGTTTCTGGACAGACGTCGTCCTTTTGGTCTCATGTGTTTGATTGTTCTGAGGAACACGTTCCTCGCGGGTGTTCCTGTTCACTTCAGAGGCCTGTCTGCCGTTTGGCTGGAAGATGATCTGAGGGTGCGTTCAGTTCCAGGTTTGAAGAGTGTCTAAGGGCCACAGTCTCAGAGCTTCCGCCAGTTGCGTCAGACCAGGGAGTCTGATCTTTTCATGATCTTCCTTCTGCTCTGCATTTCCTCCCGTTCTGTCCAGGACCTTCCGTGGTCCCGACCGGATGCTGTTTGTATTTGTGATACCTTACAGTGTGCTTAGGAGCTCTGGTGGCGTAGTGCCTAAGGCATTTGACTGCCCACCAGCCACTCCTTAGAAGGAAGGTTGGGCAATCTACTTCCGTAGAGATAGCGCCTCAGAAACCCAAGGAGGGGTTGCTATGAGTCGGGTCCGACTTGCCTGCAGTGGGCTTGGGTAATGTGCTTTATTCTTGATCCTTCGAGACTCTGAGGAACTTCCTTGCAATGCGGGTGTGCTGAAGTGCTGTCGTGAGGCCTCCCGGGAGGAGCCTTTATTGCTCGGGGTGCCGGGTCCTCCGACGGCAGGCACCGTGAGAGCCCCGGGGTCTGTCTTCGGTGCTTTCCTGTGTCACCTCGTTGATGACCCCCTGCCTCTCTGTGTGCAGCGCCGTTTGGCTCTTTGCTGGACTTCTGGACTGACCTCTCTCCCTCCCCACCCCCACCCCCTTTGTCCATCTCTTTCCCCCTCTCCTCTGCTTGGTGTCCGTGGCTGCTTTGGAATTTTCTGTTTTCCTTTTGTGTTTCTAAGAGCTTCCTCTTACTTCCTAATTGGTCCTTGGACATCATCCTGTCCTTACTTCTCTCCTTACCTTGACGGTGTCAGTTGTGAGGCTTGTTTCCTGTGGTCCTTTTCTCATTTGCTGTGTGTTTGGGAAGCTTTGCTCAAGCCCCTCAGCCCCTGTGTGTCTTGGTCTTAGGAGCAAGCCCTGTGGTAGGCTCTGCGGTTGTGTGTGTAGGTGGGCCTTGCTCGCTGGCGGGCTTCCCTGGGGGGGTGGTCAGGCAAGCCGCGCTGGGGAGTCTCCAGGGGTCAGTCTAGAGGCTTTCCTGCGGGCGCTCAGTGTCCTGCCGGAAGGGCAGCAAGCCAGGCTCCCTGCGCTGGAGGCTGGTGGCTTCGGGAGGCTGTGGGACTCATCCTTCAGTGTGTAAGCATCCTCGGAGCCCCAGCTCCTCCACCCAGCGCCTCCCTCCGTCCCCTCTGGCCCCGGGCCCTGGAGGTGTGAGCAGCTGGGGAGAATAAGCTTTGCCCGGACTGGGGGTGGTGGAGTGGCCAGGGGCGCCTGGGCTTGAGTCTGGCCCTCTGCTTTCTGTACCTTGCCTCCACCCCCTGTGGCAGTTTCCAGAGGCCACTTCCTGACTTTCTGGCAGTTTCCAGCAAAGCCTGGCTCTTTCTCATTGAGCCCCCTCTGCAGGCCCTGGGGGTCCACTTCCTCCTCTCTGCTGACTCTGCTGTTCCTCTGCCCCAGCTTCCGGAGTCATTGCGACATCTCTCCTTTGAGGTGGTCTCCTCTCCTGTTCGTTTTTCTGAACGTTGATTTTTTTTTTTTTTTTAAAGGTGACTTTGGACTGTAACAGAAAGAAATGTTGACCTTATTTTATTACATTTTTTCCTTATTATGCACTGTCCTTTCTGTGTGCTTTGGGTAGAAAATTTAGAAACTAAAGATAGGTGGAGGGAAGACAAGGCCAGATAACCACCGCGAATGTTTCTGGTCTCTCTCCCCGTGGTCTTTGTTTCTGGGTATAATTTTTTTTTTTTTTTAATAATTTTAAAAAATTAATTAATTGTTTCTATTTTTGCAGTGTTCCCTCCCCTCTCACCCCTGGTAACCAACAAAGAAAGTTTCCCTTCCATATATAAACCTTTCCTTGACTTTTTCTGAACTAATACAATATTTGTCCTTCTGTGATTGACTTACTCCACTCAGCACAATGTCCTCCAAGTTCATCCGCATGGTGTGGTGTTTCGCAGACTCTACATTTTTGTTTCGTGTTGCATAGTATTCCATTGTGTGTATGTTTCCATTGTGTATTCCATTGTGTGTGTGTTTGCTTATCCAGTCGTCTGTTGATGGGCACCTAAGTATAAGGTCACAGTAAGGAGAATAGGACGCACAAAAGTGGAGTCAAAGAGAAGTTTTTATTCTGCGCTCCCGGGAGAGGTTTACGGGTCCCTGAGAAGGGCCCGGGCGAGGTTCACAGGTCCCTGAGAGGGGCCAGAGAAGTCGCGCAGCCCGGGTGAAAGAAAAGGGTTTTTTTTTTTTTTTAAATTAGGATTTGGGTGAAGATTTACAGAGTAAATTCACTTTTCATACAGCAGTTCACATACACTTTGTCTCATGTCATTGACCAAAATTTACAATGCAGCAGCTCCCCTCCCACTTCCTCCCCATAGTTACCTCC
>NW_006921670.1:1895486-1912174 GCF_000298275.1 Orycteropus afer afer
TTTGGTAGCTATTGAGAAAGGTATTGATTTTCTTATTTCTTTTTCATCAATCTCAAGAAAAGGGTTTTTATAGTGTTACTTTTCCTGTTCCTCAGTGGACCGGATTGAGAGCAGGGTATGTGTTACAGGAACCAATAAGGTTAAAGCACCCTATTAGCATGGGGGCAGGAAGTAGAGCTTGAAGCACTTCATTAACATAGTGGGCAGGAAATGGTTGGGGGCTTTCGTGAGTAAGAGTCAGGTGCTGGGGTCTTTCATAAGGGTTACATGCTGGGGTTTGGTATGGGCTCTGGTCAGGCATTTCCTTGCTTGACCAGTTCTTGTAATTCCCTCTGGCTTAATCATACACCCGCCTGGCCAGCCATGCTCCCGCCTAACACTAAGTTGTTTCCATCTTTCAGCTATTGTAAATAGTGCTGCGGTGAACCTGGGTATACATATATCTATTCTTGTCCTGGCTCACTTCTTTAGGATATGTACCTAGTTATGGGATTGCTGGATGAAATGGTATTTGTCATTCCATCTTTTTAAGGACTCACCATACTGCTTTCCATAGTGGTTCTGTCGTTTTACAGTCCCACCGGCAGTGAATGAGAGTCTCTGGGCATCATTTTTATATTCTGTGCCTATCTCACACACTTACATAGCCTTCCGTCCCATCGTAAGTGTGACCCACGTAGCTAACCCTTGTCGCACACACCCAGGCTCACAGACAGTGAGTGCTGCCCTGCGGCCGGGCTCTCCTAGAGAAAAGGCTGGGATGCACATGGGGCCTGTGCCCAGGGCAGTGCTGGGCTGCCCTTTGGGGCCTGCAGCGAGGCACAGGAACTAACAGAGGTGCTTTGGTCTCCACGTCAACTCGGAGCAGCATGCTTGGAAAAACCTATCAAAGAAATGACTTTGGAGGAGTGAACAGTCACACGGGCCGGGGAGGTTTGGTGTTTTGGATGTTAGGAAAGGAAGGTCTCATCTGTTTGCGTAAGCTCAGCCTCCTTCGCCTCCTCCCAAGGAGGACCTGAGGATCCGAGGACATCTGTGGAGGGGCTTCTGACCCTTGGGCTTCTCGAGCGCCTCCTGGAGACTGGAGGAGAAGTGGGCAGGGCTGAGCTGGGGCCCGGGGTGGAGGGATGACATGCCTCCCCCGTTGGCTCCCCCTCAGTTCTTCTCTGCCCCTGCACCTTCCTGCTGCACCCCAGGTGTTTGACAACACCCCGGCAGCCTTGGACGGCACGGTGGCCGCTGGAGATGAGATCACCGGTGTCAACGGCAGGTCAATCAAAGGGAAGACTAAGGTGGAGGTGGCCAAGATGATTCAGGAGGTGAAGGTAAGAGCTGCTGCTGGAAGTGGGCAGACGTCCCGTGTCCTGCTGCCCCCAGGGAGGCAGTGATTCGAGCCCAGCTTGGGCCACCACTGCACTGCCCTTCCTTTACGCTCAGCGGCTCCCTGGAGGTGGCCCCGGCACACTCTGTGCTGCGTTCTGGGGAAGTGTCTTACATCCTACCCCTGACTTGGAGCTTCTCCAGGACAGAACCTGCGTCCGGTCACTCTGGTTTCCCTTCAGGGCTCACTTGTTTAAATCCTGTCTTGTCTTTGAATGGATTCAGTCCCTAGCTCCAGGGCCTTGGCAGTGCAGGGGAGAGGAGTCAGGGAGGGCATCTTAGGACAGACCATGCACCTCTCAGAGCCACTTCTGAACAGTCCGTCATGTGTGTTGGCCCCCCTCCTGGACTTGGGCCTGCGGGGCCTGGGGCACCCAGCCCCAGGCACAGAGAATGTCCTCAGAAATGCCCATTGGCTGAATGGGGGGTTGTGACTGAGCGAGAGGGACCGTTTGCTGTGGGGAAGGTACAGAGGCCTGCAGTGTGCTGTGCAGGGCAGGGGCACCCAGTCCGGCTGGAGCACAGGACGTCAGAGACCACTAGACTGTGTGCTCCGTGACAGCTGGACTGTGTCCACCCCTGTTCCTCTGATTGTCCAGTGCCTGGCACAGAGTAGAGAAGGGAGGGCCAGGAGCTGACGGCTCTGTCACAGCCCTCTGCCCACTGGGGCCAAATTCACTGTTGCTCTGTCCCCTGACCGGAGCCCAGGATGCTCTTATGACCCACAGATTCTGCGACCGGCAGGCCTCGCTGGGTGGGGCTCAGGGTCCAGGAGGCTCCGTCACAACTCTGCCTGTCCTGCTCTTCCAGGGGGAGGTGACCATCCACTACAACAAGCTGCAGGCGGACCCCAAGCAGGGCATGTCCCTGGACATTGGTGAGCGGGGCCTGAGTGACCTGTTTTACCACTTTGCGACCATGCTGTTGATAGTCACAGGCTGAGTCCTCTGACCTTCCCTGGTCAGGCAGATTCAGAAGGCCTGGGAGGACCAGGCTCTCTCGCTGCAGTGGTTCTCAGGGGCCTACCCCTGGTGTCTCAGCCTGTGTTCTCCCCACCCCATGGCCTCCCCTCTGGGAACTTGCTGTCTAAGGTTGTCCTTGGTGGGCCAGCTCCTCAGCCTCCCCAGGCCCAGGGCCTCACCTTCAGAAAGGAGGTGCAGCCTGACCTTGGCCTGGCATCTCCAACCTACCACACCCTCTGTGGCCTCTTCTCTACCCGGCAGCTCCCAGGAGGGCTGAGTGCTGACTTGGAGCTCAGGCCAGGACTGAGCTCACGGGCTAGCCCTCTGCTCCCATTGTACCCTCTGGGTGGGGCAGGGTGCCTCCCACTGGGGACACTGGAGCTGGGTTGTGTAGAAACTTTAAAACTCAAGAGCTGGGCAGTAGCCTTGAGGGCTGACCTAACAGATAAGGCCTGAGACCCCAGATGGGCTGTGCCCTGAAGGGTGTTCCAGGTTTCTTGTCTCTGGAGCCCAGTGGCCTTTCCTGCCCCTAGGGTCAGAGCACCTCCCACTTTGTAAGGGCAGGGTCTGTCCTGGAGATACTGCCTCCAGAAGCCCGGTCCTCTACCCAAACTGAATCTGGGTCTGAGTCTTCTGTCACTTTTCCCGTTATTGTGATGTCCCCAGCTGGGGATCGACCCTTCCCCGCTGCTCCCTTCCCCTTCATACCTGGATGCCCCGGGTTAGCACCTGGAGCGGGCAGGGCAAGAGACTGGCTGGGAGCTGTCAGCTGTGCTGAGCCCAGGCCACTCTAGGCCCCTAATGGCCGAGAGCTGGCACTGCATGCCAGGCCTGGAGAAGGCCTTTGTATATTTACCTCCTCTCTTCCTTGCCCACCTCTGCGAGGAATGAATGAGGTGGGGCCCAGCACCCCCTGTTGGGGGACCCCTTGCTTCATAGATCACCCGAGTGCCAGGCTCCCGTTGAGCCCCTTCTGCCCCAGTGGCTGCTCCCAGTGAGTCAGGATGGCCTGGGGGCCAGCGCAGGGGCCACCCCCAGCTTTCTCTCTCGTGGCCCTAGTGTTGAAGAAGGTGAAGCACCGGCTGGTGGAGGGCATGAGTTCAGGGACTGCAGATGCCCTGGGGCTGAGCAGGGCCATCCTGTGCAATGGTGAGTCCTTTCCTCCCACTCAGCCTCGGCCCCGGCCACACGAGCACCATGGCTACCCACCAAGCCAGAGCGGGTCCCCCTGGCATGGGCCTGACTTCTGCCTCGGGGGCAGTAGTCTCCATCTCTTAGCATCCCCCAGGTGTCCACAGATGTCAGCTCAGCTGCCTTCATTCCCAGTCAGTGCCCTGCAGAGATTCAGAGGCCCAGGTCACAGATGAGGGAAACTGAGATGCAGAGTGGGAGGGGTCTGCTTCCAACCCCCTGAGCCAGGGAAGGCAGGCCTTCCCCACCACCCAGGCTGCTCTCACCTCGGGCTGCAGCCCCACCACCACCTCCATGTGCCCATCCCAACCCTCACCTCAGCACCCACATCGCTCCTGGGTGGCCACCATGGCCCTGCCTTTCTCCAGGAGGTGGCGCTGCTGCCGCGTCTCAGAAGCTCTGCCCAGGGCTTGGGAGGTGGCTGCGCGCCTCGCAGCAGGGGGAAAAGCCATGTACACACACGTGCACACACACACACACATGTCACCTCTTGGTGGTCATTAACCATGGTCTTGTTCTCCCATCACCAGCCCAAGTTTATAAATAGCAGCGCTCCTCGTGCGAGGCAGGGGATAAACACCTACGTGAAGTGCCCTCGTCTGGGCACACACAGCGACACTTCACTGGCTGGGGAGCTGGGGGTAGGGCCTGAGCCACTCCGAATGGGACCAGAGTGGTGGCTGCTATTTCCATCCTCTGGGGCCTATGAATCCCTGTTACTGTAGTTACCACGCGTTGAGATGAAATTAGAACTGGTGGTTGTGTTTTTCCCCGAACCTTGCAATTTCCCCAGCCTTAAATAGTGTTTCTAAAACTGAATCTGTCATGATATCCCATGACCCAGCTAAAAACAACAGCACAGTGCTTACGTGGCTCTGGCCTTGCAGCGTGCACACAAGCTGGGGCCTTGAGGCCAGCCAGGGTGGCTGAAGCTCCCCGAGGACCCCAAGCGCCCCCTTCCTCCCCCCAGAGCCCGAGCCGTCCTCCTGCAGCAGCCCCAGCACCCACTTGCCTCCCCTGCCCAGAGTCAAGACCCAGACGCCACCTCCCTAATCTCCTCCTCCTCTCCCACCCAGAAAGCCCCAGCGAGGTCGGAGCTGGGGACTGTGTGGAGAGGTCCGTGCCGGACAGTCCCCGGCTGTATGGCCTTTTCTCTCTGTCCCTTGGCCTTGTCTGAGAATCAGGGTGGTCCCTGCTCCACAAGTTTCTGAGGACTGAATTGTCATCTGGGATGGAAGCCACTGGCATGCCCTCTAGTCCCTCTGGGGCTCCAGTGGGGAGGTGGTAGCACCTTGCCCTCATTGGAACAGAGGTCCCAAACACAGTGCAAGGGCAGCCCCGAGGGATCTGGCCCTGGTTGGTCTTGCCAGCCCTCCCCCATGCTCCAGGCCTAGCCCGGACTGTGGCGCATAGTAGGTGCTCAGTGAACACTTGCTACAGAAACATGATCACCAAGCCTCCCTTCCACACGAGTACTTCTCGAAGCCCTCCCTGAACTGCCCTCCCTTCTGAGGCGGCACCTGACAGTAACCTCTGCAGTGACCGCGTGTGGCTGGCGTTAGTGATCTCTGACCCATGTTATCCTTTCTGCTTCTTCCTGACTCCTCCTTGGCTACTGGTCAGGTTTGTGTTAGAAGCACCTGACTGCCAGGCAAGGGACTCCGTCCCATGGGCCTCAGGAAGCCCCTGACAGGTTTGAGTCTTAGGGCTTTTCACTTACGACCTTCAAAAGTCCCTGAGTCATCATCACCCATCTGCCCCCTTGAGTTGCCCCAGGTTGCTGTGGTGGGGGCTCATCTCCAGATGAGGGCAGCCCTGCCTGCCCCCCACTCACCTCTTAGTGTGGGCTCTTTACAAAACACCTGTGAACCTACTGACCCTGAGGTCCCAAACCCCTCCTGGGATCAGGGCTCATCGAGGGAGCTGCCTCTTCTTGCAGACATCTGGCTTGGGGTCCCCTTGGCCACTTCTCCCCCTTGGTTTGCTGAGCCCGACTGACCCCTTTTTCTCTGGGTCCCCGCAGATGGCCTTGTCAAGAGGCTGGAGGAGCTGGAGCGGACGGCCGAGCTGTACAAAGGTGGGTGGACCGCGCCTGCGGCTGGTAGCCCTGCAGGGTGCGGGGCCACTGCCCTGGGCCTGGAGAGCCCCGGTATAGAGCAGGAGGCAGTAGGGCCAGGAATGCCAGCCTACAGCCTTCTAGGGCCATGGCCTTGAGAAATTCTTTAAGACACATACTTTTTCTGACTATAGAAGCAACACATACCCATAAAAACCGCAATAATAGTACATATGGATGTGGCGTCCCCCCAGAAATAAAGCTCTGCCACCTTGACCACCCCTGCGACCTTCACAGTCCTGGCACCCTGTCTGGTAGGGGCTCAGGTGGGACCAGGGCCACAGCTGAGCCTTCAGCCTTAGGCCCTAGTGGGGTCATAGGACAAGCCAGGGAACCCAGACCAGCGATGGCCTCGGGTTAGGGGTGGGGGCTGGAGAAGGGGTCGCTGTCTCCACAGGGATGACGGAGCACACCAAGAGCCTCCTGCGGGCCTTCTATGAGCTGTCGCAGACGCACCGGGGTAAGAGCGTGTCTGTCCCTGTCCCGTCTCCCCCAAACCTGCCAGCTGAGCCCCGGTGACCGCTGTCCGGTGGGAGCGTGGCTGAGCTCTCAGGGTTTCTCACACGGTGTGTGGCTGAGCACGGCCACTGTGGGTCCCTGTTGCATGATGGCTCTTAGATTCCCCATTTTCTGCTCTCTGGTTCCTCCCTGCCAGCTCTTTATACCTGGTCATTCGGGGAGTGTCTGCTGTGGGCTTAGCCCTGAGCTGGGTCCCCCTGGG
Source organism: Orycteropus afer afer (assembly GCF_000298275.1). NCBI lineage: Eukaryota > Metazoa > Chordata > Mammalia > Tubulidentata > Orycteropodidae > Orycteropus > Orycteropus afer. The sequence continues at coordinate 1,901,857 of NW_006921670.1, forward strand.
GCTCATGCAAGCCTGACCAGGTGTCCAGGTGTGGAGTCAGTTTCTGCAGGCCACAACCAGCATGAGCAGTGCCCCTGAGGGCGCGCCACACGGGAGCTGGCCCTGGTGCAGTCATCCACCCCACCCCTTCCGTCCCACAACACGCACTGAGCTCTGTCCACAGGCTGGGTGCTGTCTTAGATGCAGGGGACGTAGCAACAGACAGGTATGGTGAGGAACCTCTGGACCAGACGGCCTTCTTGGGGCCAGCTGCCTGTTCGGCCCTTCCTGTACCATCCGTGTGCAGTGCCATTGACAGTGCGCGAGGCACATCCTTGTCCTTGACCTCACTCCCCACAGGGCCATTAGCTGGGCAGGGCAGGCACCGTGAACCCCACTTGGCCAGACAGAGGAGATGGTTGCACAGCTCCTGAGGGGTGGAGCAACATTAGAACTCGGGTGTCCCGATTCCCAGGCCAGGCCCGGCCCTGTCCTCAGACAAGGCTGGCTCCTCAAACCTTGACCTAGCCTTGTCTGTGGTCTGGTCATCTGGGGAATGAAGGCCAGCTTCCTAGGGGTGTGGACCCAGCTCCCTCGGGGTGTGGACCCAGCTCCCTTGGAGTGTAGTCCAGTTCCCTGAGGGTGTGGACCCAGCTCTGTTGGGGTGTAGACCCAGTTCCCTGAAGGTATAGACCCAGCTTTCTCGGGGTGTAGACCCAGTTCCCTGAGGGTATGGGCCCAGCTCCCTGAGGGTATAGACCCAGCTCCCTCAGGGTGTAGACCTAGCTCCCTCAGGGTGTGGACCCAGCTCTCTCAGGGTGTAGACTGAGCTCCCTTGAGGGTATAGACCAAGCTCCTTTGGGGTATGGACCCAGCTCCCTCGGGGTGTGAACCGGCTCTTTTGGGATGTGGACCCAGCTCCCTCGGGTGTGGACCCAGCCCTCTCGGGATGTAGACCAAGCTCCCTGAGGGTATAGACCAAGCTTCTTCAGGGTGTGGACCCAGCTCTCTTGGGGTATAGACTAAGCTCCCTGAGGGTGTAGACCGAGCTCCCTCGGGGTGTGGGTCCAGCTCTCTTGGGTGTGGACCTCACACAGACCTTGGCCTCCAGTGTGCCAGGCACCCAGCCCTGCCGCTCCCTCCTCTCCCCACAAGCCCCTGGCATCTCCTTTAGGAGGTCCAGGTGCAGTGGCCTCCAAGGCAGACTTGTTGCGCAGCCTTTGGGGATGTGTTCTCTGTGATCGGGGTGCGGGAGCCCCAGCCAGCCGCCAGTGAAGCTTTTGTGAAGTTTGCCGACGCCCACCGCAGCATCGAGAAGTTTGGCATCCGCCTGCTGAAAACCGTCAAGCCGGTAGGTGCCATTGAGCATGTGTGCGAGGGTGGAGAGGGGCCAGTGTGGCCTGCAAGAGAGCCCTGGGTTAGAGTCGGTCACCCACTGACCCCAGCTGACCAGGTAAGCCGCCCACCTCCTTGGGCTTTGTGTGGGTCCAGGCTGGCGCCTGGCGTCATTCCCCTCATCTTTGAAATGGACAAGGCCATCTGTAGTGCCCTTCAGCTTTGATGGTCTGAGACCCCTGGGAGTTACGACACATCAGTGTCACTTTATCACCCTTCCCCAGCCTGGCCATGTGGCCTTAGCATACTCCCCCACCCCTCCCAGATGCTGACAGACCTGAACACATACCTCAACAAAGCCATCCCAGACACCCGCCTCACCATCAAGAAGTACCTGGATGTGAAGTTTGAGTACCTGGTGAGTGGTCTGTGGGCCCTTGGGAAGATGGAGCCTGGCCGGCGGAGTGAGCCCACCCCGGGGAATTAGCCCGCTCAGTCGACAGCACCTGGCCAGCAGGATGTGCGGGGCCTCCACCTCATCTGAGGGCGTGAGACTGGAGGTCCGGGGGTGCTCCAAGGAACCTCCAGGAGGCTGAACACCCAGGGTGGGCAGGGCCCTCCCCTTGGGTTTCCCCATCACCATGAACAACAGGCTCAGGCTAGGTGAGTGGTGGACAGTCGGGTGCCAAGCAATCTTGATGGACTTATGTTTGAAATAAAGTTTGTTGGTCAAAGAAGCTGAGGAAAAATGCTCCACTAAACAAGCCGAGGCTCCCCTGCTGCGGGCCTTCTCAGAGCCTTTGATGGGCTGTGCACAGTGTGTCTTCAAGGGGCGTCCCACCACCTCTGGCCACGGATCCCGTTTTCTCTAGAATGTCTCTTGGAACTTGAGTTTGGCAAATGCTCAGGCCCCAGACCCTGCCCACCCTCCCAGCTGAGTGTCCCCCGCCTTCTGCCACCCCTCCCCAGGCCCCAGAGCACAGCCTAGTCCAAGCAAGTTACTCCCCCCATCCCTCCCTGTCCCAGCTGAGTGTCTGCAGGCCCAGGGGGCCTGGCCTGGCTGCTCCTTTCAGTTGCATCTGGTAGCCTGGGGTGGCCTGGGGCACAATGTGGGGACATTGGGTGGCATCTAGGAGGCTGTAGCCACTCTGACAGCCTGTCTACACTGTCCACAGTCATACTGCCTGAAGGTGAAGGAGATGGATGACGAGGAGTACAGCTGCGTGGTGAGTGTCACACATGGTGCAGGGGGCCCGGCCCTGGCATGGGGAAGGCTTGGGGTGCACATCCCTCAATCCCTGCCTCCCAGAACCCCCAGAGTGTCCTGAGCCTGCAGGGACCCCAGGTGGGTCAGGCCACTTTGAGGGAGGCCTGGGGGCTTGGCTGGACCCTTGTCCCGGAGAGTCGGGGCCATTGCTCCCATCCTGGCCCTGGTGTGGGCCCTGCTGGCTTTGGGTCCTCCCCTGCCCCCACCCCCAGACCTTGGGAGACTTTTCAGGGAAAACTCTGACCTTCCTCCCTCCTCAGAGGAGCTGTGTCTTTATTTGATTTTTAATATTCGGGGTATCGGGCCACACCTTATGACCAAATGTGGGTTGACTGAAGGTGGCAGGGGTCTGGATTGTTGGGCGGTGTTTCTTCCTCCAGAGCTCTTGCTGGGTGCTTCTAACACTTGCTGCCTCTCAGAAACCAGGAGCCAGGACGGCTCCGAGAGGCGCAGTGAGCTGCAGGCCGGGAGCCGAGGGGCTGCTCTGAGGCCTGCCTGGCCCTGCCCCCACCTGTCCCTGAGCAGGGCCTCCTGGCCGGGCTTGCTCATAAGCTCCCCCCGACTCCAGGCCCTCGGGGAGCCCCTGTACCGGGTGAGCACCGGCAACTACGAGTACCGCCTGATCCTGCGCTGCCGCCAGGAGGCTCGCGCCCGCTTCTCCCAGATGCGCAAGGACGTGCTGGAGAAGATGGAGTTGCTGGACCAGAAGCACGGTGAGTGGGCAGCCTGGGCGCCGGGCAGGCTGACGGCCTGCGGCCTCAGGCGCTCCTCACCAGTGCAGTCCGGCGGGCACCCCGCTTCAGCGCTGGGGAAACTGAGGCCCTGAGCCCAGGGTGAAGGACTGTCCCTGGCCTGGTTCCACGAGACGAAGGCCACAGTTCACTCACGATGCAGGCTTCTCTGCCCCCGGCCTAGGAGTAGGGGTCCCGGGTTCCCCTGTGCTGACGCTATGTCTGGCCTGGCAGCACTTACCTCCACCCCTGGGTTCAGTGAGGGGCCTGAGGGAGGGCCTCGGGCAGGCCTGGTGCGGGGCTGGCAGCCACAGCCACCGCGTCTCGGCCCCTCCCGCCCCAGTCCAGGACATCGTGTTCCAGCTGCAGCGCTTCGTGTCTACCATGTCCAAGTACTACAATGACTGCTACGCCGTGTTGCGGGGCGCCGACGTCTTCCCCATCGAGGTGGACCTGGCGCCCACCACGCTGGCCTATGGCCTCGGCCAGGAGGACTTCACGGACGGGGAGGATGGGGAAGACGAGGATGAGGACACGGCAGCCCGGGAGTCGTCCCAGGATGCGCGAGGGGCTTCTGGGTCCCTGGACAAGGATGGCAGCTGATGTGGCTCCTGGTGCCCCTGTGGGGTGCGGATCTGGGGGGTAGGGTGAGTGGGAGGAGGACAGCAGGGGAGCCGGGCGGGGCTGCTGGACCTGGGGGGGGGGGCGCATAAAGGGCTGCTGGCTTGGGGCGCCTGCCTCCCGGCTCCTCTGTCCTAGCACAGCGAGCCTGCGGCCCTGCCGAGGAGGCCAGGCTGGGGCTTGGGACCTGGGGGTGTAGACCCAGCTCCCTTGGCTGTTTCCTCCAGCCTGCCTTCCCTACCTCCCCAGCCAGTTGGAGAGCCTAGTCTCTGGACTTGCCTTAGGAAGGAGACAGGGCAGAAGGAAGAGAGGTTGGAGGTGGCATAAAGTCCAGGATCAGCCCTTGGGGGGCACCTTTGCTGGCCCCGCCTGGAGCCTGGCAGGGGTGGGAGGACCAGGGTGGGGAGCCGAGGTACCCAGACTGGCCCTGGGCTGGCCACACTCACACCTCGGTGGCCTTTATTTATTTTGTTCCCCTAGCTCAGCCACTTCTCTGGGGAAGGGCTGAGGCGCTGGGCCTGTATTTAATAAACACAAACCCAGATGGAGCGGGCTGTTTGCAGTGGCCTGAGACCTCGTCTGCCTCCACATCACAAGGGAGGAGGGTGGGACAGTTTGGTGACAGTTCTTACACCTGCATCATTCTTCACAGCAGCTCTCCAGGATTGGCACTGTTATTCCCTTTTACAGATGGGGAAACTGAGGCTTGGAGAAGTATCTTGCTCAGGGCCATAGCAAGTAAAAGGGACACAGTGGGATTTGAACTCAGACCATTAGGTTCGGAAGTCTCAACTTCCCCACCCGCCTCCGGGGCGCTCTGCTCTTGGGGCCCTTTTATATCCTCTCTCATCGTTGATCTCTCAGTGCTGCTGGCTGTGAAATGGCCTTGACTGGGGAGGCCAGGACAGATGCGGGGGGCACCCAAGGCCCCACATGGAAGGAAAGAGCTGAGGGCACCCCAGCCGTTCCAGCTGTGCCTGCTCTGCCCTGGGCCCTGGGGACAGGCCCACTAGAGACGCCAGGCCAGTGCCACCTGAAGGTGGGAGACTCGGGGTGACCATGCGTCCTCTTTGCTGGGAAGTGCCACCCGCAGCAGGTTGTCATTGCGAGTGGCCCTTTTCCCTGTCTGAATGGCTCTGTTTGGACAGGTGTGATCGGAGGGGGAGGTGAGAGGTGGACAGAGTCCAAATTGGAAAAAACTAGTTTCTACCGTTAGTGTTCAACGCAAGTCCTGGATAGAAACCAAGTGGGAGTCTCCGGTGGGGTGAGAGCCTGGAGGGGGCTGTCACCAGGCATCCCAATGGGGCCCCTCAGACCATCGGATCACACCACCTTTCTGAAGGGGACAGCACAGCATGGCAGCCAAGGACACAGCCTGGAACCGGACCCTGAGCTGCTTCCTAGCTGCCCCAGCCTCGGCTGTCCTGTGAAGGGTGGGTGATGTGCCTGCCACAGTAGGCTGTCATTCTGTGAGTTCACGTTGGTGATGGGCTCCGATCAGTGGCTGGCACCAAGGGAGCGCCACGTGAGTGTTAAAATGTGGCTCCAAGGAAACCACAGCCCCCCGGGGGGGCTGGCCAGGCCGCTGAGAAGGGCGCCCAGACCTTGGTGGGGCCTGGAGGGCAGATGAAGTCCAGCGGCCAGAGTGGTGGGAGCAGTGTTGCTGGTGCAGCAGGTCCTGCGAAGGAGCCGCGCCGGAAAGCCGGTGGCTCTGGGAGCACAGCTCCTTCCTCCACGGGGCCCTGCTCACCCCACGCCCCAGTTCACGGGACAAGGTGAATACAGGAGCAGAGCTGGGGTGAGACATGGAAATCCCTGCACTTCGGACTCTGCCAGATCCGAGTGCAAGAACGGAGGTGGCCCTGTGAGCCCCTGACGGGGGAAAGCAGATGCCGGGGCAGCGGGATGACCAGGCTGCCCACAGAGCACGGTGGTGCCCGCAGCGAGGTGGTGTCCGTGGAGCAGTGTCCACAGCAAAGGACCCCGCGCCCAGTCCCCACGCACGAGAGTTTGCCCCCTAGAGGCGGGAAGACCTAGAGCTTGGCTGGGGGTGCCCTCTTAGGACGCTGGGGGATACGGACATCCGTAGAAGGCTGCAGGGCCAAGGCCGTTACTGCTGCCTGGCTCACACTCCCAGGCACACCACAAGTTGGAGCGTTCACTCAACCTCCAGGGTGCAAGAGACTGAGCCTCAGGGCCAGGGTTCAAACCCTGCCCCACGACTGGGAGACCTGTGTTACCTCTGACTGGTCTGGGGACGCCCCCCTCCCTCTGAGCAGCTCCCACCCTCGAGCTGCCGTTAGTGGTGACCCCTTCTCCCCACGTACCCACCTCAGGAGGACACCATGCAGGTAGAAACCCCAGGGTTTCCATGAGGACCCGGGGCATTGGAGCCAGGGCAGGAGCCCAACCCTGCTGTCTCCGGACACTCCCGCCCGATTCAAGACCCCAGTCAGAGGGCCGCAGAGGCAGTGGCATCGTGGGTCGGTGTCGCCCAGTGTGGTAACTCACGGTGTCACCCCCCCACCCCACGGACCTCCTCCCATACCAGACCATGCACAATCCTCAGCGATGTTTATTATCAATTTTAATCACAGAATAATATATGATAAATATAGTTACAAACTGCTTAGATGTTTCTTACATAAATACTAACAACTGAATTACAACATTAGTAATTGAGCAGAAGCCTTTTTTATTTTTCCCCTTTTAACTACTACTTCATTCTCAAAAAAGTTATTGATACAGACTAACAAATGCTAGTTACCACAATATTGTAGCTAAAACACCAGAACGTTTGACAAAATCAGCGACTGCAACAACATCCGCACTCTAAGCGCAGCAAGCGCAGCGCTTGCCTGTAGCGAGGCAGGCGGAACCACGTGATCTGAAGCAGCATTCTCATTGGGTAATAACGCAGCTGTCACCGGAGCGCATTAGAAGGTTCAGAAGATAAATGAGCAGAGTGTTCGCCTCCTAAGTACCTTGATACGTGTAAGCTGGGCTTACAAAGAGTTTCTGTTGTTAGAACTAATCACAGGGATATTTTTTATAAAACATAATGTCTGCTGAAACACTGCACCAGAGTTTTATAGACAGTCACACCTTCTGTCGGTGTGACCCGGTGCGGCCTCTAGGGACGCCGCCTCCTCGTGGCCGAGGCGCTGGAAGGGAGACGCGCTTCGCTCGGCTGAGCTTCGTGAGCGGCGATTCACTCCCGGCGGACCCCGAGCGCCCGCGGCTCGCCTCACCGAGTGGGAAGCAGCCGCCCTGGGCCCCTGGCCAGGTGAGGGAGGGAGTTCTCTGCAATCAGACTGGAACCTCGACTTGGACTCCAGGGTGGTCACCCTAGACCAGCCTTTCAGGGTGCGCAGCCCTGTTGGGGCATCCAGGGCTCTGAGAAGGGAAGCCACTTGTCCTGAAGCCACCCAGCCACTCCACTACTGTGCCGCGGGCTGCATGGACTTGGGGTCCAGCTCGAAGTCTGGCTCTGGGTCTGGCCTGGCGTCCAGCTCAGGGTCCCGCTTGGGGTGCCCGGCCCCTGCCTCTGCCTTAGGTTCCGTGGGCCCGGTCTGGGGACTCAGCACCTCCAGGGTCTGCAGACTCAACACCTCCACCGTCTCAAGGCCAGCGGCCTGGGTCTCGGGGTCCACTTCCGCCTCAGAGTCCACTTCCGCCTCGGCGTCCTCGGTGTCGCTGGCCCCATTCTCAGCACCTGGAGCAGGCGGGGTGTCCCGAGCGCAGCGCAGGCCACAGTGGGTGGCGACAGCCATAAAGAGCCCAGCCAGGGCCACCTCGGAGCCGGCCAGGTAGAAGATGATTTCATAGTTCTTCAGCTTATCCACCAGGTGGCCTGGGGGGGGGCGGGGCGGCAGGGCACAGAGGTAAGAAATGGCAGGGACCCCACCCTTCCCCGGCCTCACCCATCTGATGGGGGGCGACCCCAAGTCGGTTCTGCCATTTGAGTCCTTAATGATGGCATTTCCCCTTCCTGGACCTCGTTCTAAGCGATACAGGGCCTTCCATGGAGCTGCACTGTACAGTTTCTAAGACACCCCTGATTCAAGCCCCACAACAAGCCCTGTGATATTGGGGGACATGGCACTGGGCTCAGCCCAGCTGTCTCTCCATCTCTTGCTCTTCCTGTTTTTACCCCATTTCCAGGGGCCAGGACCAGGCTTCCCCTGTGCCTTCCAGCACCAGACCAAGGACAGGGTTAGGGGGTCAGGGGAACGCCTACTTCCTCCTCCGTTTGCCTTTTTCTATCACCTGCATGTGGAACTTTCATCGCCAGGAAGAGCTCTGAACTTCAAGTATTTTCCCCTAAAGTGTAACTCTCTGGGCTCCACCCTCTCTCTGGAGCATTCTGTGGCTGCCCACACTGAGCCGTGACCCCTGGGCAGGCACCTCTGTGGCCTCGGGGCTCCCCCACCTGAACTCCTCTGAGCAGTACTCCCCAAAACCTGCCATCCTGGTTGCCGCCCTCCCCGACTCAGCTCTGATGCATCTTTGGTGGAATAAGTCACACTGGCTTCACCTTCTCACTTCACATGTTTTCTCTCCTGGCCTTTAGCTCCACCCCAGGTCAAATGTGAAAATGGGAAATGGGTCCCTAAGCTTCTGGGTGGAAATGGGAGGGCCAGTTCTGAGGCTTCTGGAGGTGGGCTCGAGGTCCCCCACACCCGCTCAGGGCTTTTGCTGCTCTGCCTAAGTCAGGTGAGATGACAAGGTTTGATGAGGATAGGCTCAACCAGCCCACCCCAAGACAGGATGGGCAGCCGGGACCCGGCAAAGGTGGCCTCTGCCTGCACCTGAGCTCAGCCCTCTCCTGCCCAAAGCAAGTTCCCCACTGTTCAGGACAACCTGAACCCAAAGCTCATCCTGCCTGCAAAGTGGGAGAAATAGAGTAGGAGAAATAGAGTGGCCATCCGGCCTGCTTTGCCTAGAGTTCTGGGCCACGGCAGCATCATTATAACTGGTGACCCTTTTCACTCTTGGAGTGTCCTTTTGGACAATAAATTCTGTGATTATCCTGAGAAGTGAGGGGCACAAGAGATGTGAGAGGCGGGCAGAGTCCAAAGTGGAGACAAACACATTTCTGCTTATTAGCGTTGAGTGGCAGGTCCTGGGCCGAAACCAAATGGGATTCTCAGTGGGATTAGGAGTGTGTGTGTGTGTGTGTGTGCATGTGTGCTGTCACAAGAACGCCCAAGGGTCCCCTCAGACCATAAGACAGACCGTGCCACCTTTCCAGTTTTAGCTCCTGCCTCACCCCTCTGGGAACGCTGGCTCCCAGAACCCCCTGTGCTGGTTCATGGTGTGTCCACCCTACAGAAAGCCCTCCCTGACCACGTGATTTTCTGCTCCCCATGCTTAGGGAACCAATGACTGTCACATGGTTGAAGACACCAGCATCCACCCTTCTCCCCTTCCAGCGGTCGCAGGGCTGGTCATCCGGAGCACCCAGGCCAAGGATTTCCGGGGTGTATTTAACAGCAGGCAGACCTGACTGTACTAAACTTTTGTGCCTCACTTTTTCCTTCTGCACAATGAGAACAAGCATCTGTACTTCCCAGGGCCTGTATGAGAACTGCTCCAAATGACGGAAATGGGAGGGCTATTAATATCAAAGCTAATTTCTTTCTGGCACCTCGCCTCGCTTGTCCCGTCTCTACTGAGAGCTGGAGGTCCCAGCTTGGGGGAGGGGCTAAGTGGCCACGAGGCGGGGCGGGGGGTGTCCACCTAATGGGTCCCTTCCCCCCACCCCTGGAAATGCCATCTGGGACGGGGAGGGAGCCACCCTTGGACTTAGGGGCACTAGGTGGCGCCACCCCTCCTCCCGCGGGGCCCACCGGCAGAGGGTGGTCCGATGAGCACCGCCATGGCCTCGACGAGCAACACCAGGCCCAGAGCGCTGGGAAAGCGGGGTGCGCCCACGACCGACATGAGCACCTCGAACTGCAGCGCGCCCACCATGCCGTAAGAGAGGCCGAAGACAACGCAGAAGGCCACCAGGGCGCCGTAGGAGCGCGCGCGCGCGCTGCTTAAGTCCGTGAGCCCGTTGGCCAGCAAAGCCAGGCTGAAGAGATAGGCAACGCGCGGCCGCAGACGCGCCAGGCCCGCCAGGGCGCCGCACGTCGGCCGCGCCACGATGTCCACGAAGCCCACGATGGACAGCAGGAAGGCGGCGTCGGTGTCGGGCACGCCTGCGTCCTTGGCGTAGTTCACCAGCAGGATGGCGGGCACGAAGAGCCCGAGTGCCATCAGGAACTTGGTGATGGCGTACACGACAAAGGCGCGCTCGGCGCACACAGCCACGTCCAGCAGGCGGCGGCGGGCCCGGCCGCCAGGGGGCGCGTCGCGCAGGCTCAGCCCCGCACCGCCC
>NW_006921670.1:1912287-1920049 GCF_000298275.1 Orycteropus afer afer
TGACGGCGCCGCACACGCAGCAGTGCAGTAGGAGGCCACCGAGCAGCAGGAAGCCGCCGCGCCAGCCGAAGTGCTCCAGCAGCATCTGGCCCAGCGGCGACAGTGCGGACAGGAACACCGGGCTGCCCGCCGCCGCCAGCCCGTTGGCCAGAGGCCGCCTCCGCTCGAAGTACAAGCCCAGCATGATGAGCGATGGCTGGAAGTTGAGGGCCAGGCCTAGGCCTGCGGGCGGGCGAGGCGGCTCTGGGCCTGGCTCTCGCGGGCACCTTCCCTAACCCCCACCAGGGGGCAGAACCCAGGGACACTGAACCCAGAATTTGAAGGGCCGCCCCTCGGGGTGGTGGAAAACTGAGGGCAGGCCAGTCTCCCCGTCAGGAGGACTCCCTCCTCCTCCCCATAGCCACCCCGCATCGCAGAGTGGTGGGCGCCCTCACCTGTGAGCACCCCAGCCGTCAAGTACAGCTCCAGGAGGCGCGTGGCAAAGGAGGCCAGGATCATGCCTGCCGAGGCCAACAGCCCACCCGCCAGCATCACCGGACGACAGCCAAAGCGGGTCACGAGGATGCTGGACACGGGGCCTGCGGGTGGGGCAGGGTCATGAGCGAGCCTGGAACAGTATTTTCTCCGCCAGGCACCGCGCTGCACACTTTGCACCTCCCAGCCAGGGAAGGCGGCCTCGAACGATTAAGGTCCCCCTGGTTCAGGGAGCTAAGGAGGGCAGTGTCTGGCCAAGTCACACAGCCGGGCTGGGACAGACCAAGGAGAGAGACCCCCCTCACGGAGCCAGGGGAAGGACACGCCCCCATGCCACACCTCCTGAGAACCTAGAGTCCTGGGGAAGGAGTGGAGCCCACCCCCTCTGTATTTCTCTTTACAGACTCCAGTCCCCGCCTGGTACAGCCTGGAGTCCCCACTGGGCTGCCTTCCCAGGCCTTTTTTTTTTTTTTTTTCCCCCCCCAGGGCTGGCTCAGCGGCTGGGGGCTGGCAGGATGAGAACTCTGGGTTGCAATGGCCACAGAATGAAGCCTGCCTTTGATCTGTTCGCATCTGTGAAATGGGCGAGCAGGAACGGAGGGGCACTGCCGATTGGCCAAGCTTGGCCGCTGGTCCCTCCTCCCTCCCGGGGAAAAGTTTCCCGGGGTTTGCGCCCCCTCTGGGCGCGCTCAGGGGGCTGATGTCCCCGGGCGCCTGATCCTGAGCCCTCACGCCTGGGCCGCGGGACGGGGCCAGAGGGGGGCGCTGACCGGTGCCGTACAGCATGGCGAGCATGATGGAGGACACCCAAGCCGTGTCGCTGTAGCCGGCACCGAAGTCGCTCATGAGCGCGCGGAAGAAGACGCTCACGGCCTTGGGGAAGCCGTAGGCGAAGCCGGTAACCACGAAGCAGGCGCCCAGCACGGCCCAGCCCCAGCCGCCATCCGGAGGGTCCGCGCCCCGCCGGGGGCAGCCAGCGCCCATCGCCGCAGCAGCCGGTGCTGGGGAAGGAGCAGGGAGACGTGCGAGAGAGAACAGTGAGGGTCTGTAGCCCAGATGAGGAGGGAATGAGGAGCCCCAGGATAGGGGAACGGAGGCTCGGGGCTACCCACCCCGGCCCTGCTCAGGACAGGGAGCCGGGAGGGGAAGCCGAGGCAGGAGTGACCTCCTGGGACATCTGGAAGAGGCACAGGTTGTGTCTGAGGGGGAGGTAGTCGGAGGTCGTTCCTACCTCAGACTTGACTTCCGGAAGTCACTTTTTGCCCCTCAGGACCTACTGATGGCGGGAGGGTGTCCTTGGATTGGAGAAGATGCAGATGCATAGGGACTGCTGTCCCCAGTGAGCACGCGTCAGGGCCTCAGGACACTGGGAATGAACACCGAAGAGACAGACACCAGCCTGCAAAACACACTTGTCTGGGTGGAGTTTATTTGCCTCCATATGTTCCTAATTTTTCTCAATGAAAAGGAATGACTGTTGTCATTAGAGCTTTGGGAGAAAAAAGAAAGCAGAAACAGTCACTTTACAACAGAAAACCTTCACTTCGTCTCAGCTGCCAGGGAGCTGAGTTCTAATTCAACCCGACTCCGCGTAGATTTGCTCCGTGACTTCAGCACATCCCCTCCCTCCCTGGGCTTCCATGTCCCCACTTGTAAGATGGGCGATTGGTCACCCCAGGCCAGGAATCAAAGTGGAGACTACCTGTCCCCCACAAGCCCCTAGCAGCCCCCCAATCCTCCACATGCAGAGAGGTGCCCTGGACTCTCACACTCCTGGGGTGCTGAGGTGTTCACATGGCAGCCCCATGCACCCCATGACAGAGGAAGAGGAAGGAAGGTGGCCCTCAGAGGTACGACTGAGCAGCCCAGAGTTGGGGCGGGAACCCAGGGCTCCCGGGCCAGCCCACTGACCTTCCTCAAGGCCCTGGTCAATATCTGGGACTCTGTCTCTCCTCTCCAAGTTCAAGTGCTGGCTTTTCAAGCCTGTCATCCTATTAGGGTAAGAGTGTGGTCCCTGGCAGCCCTCACCCCTCTCACCTGTCCAGCGGGCTTGGGGATGGATGCAGCCTCACTCCCCTGGAGCTGTTCCCTAGTTTGCTGGTGGGGCTTAGAGCTCGAAGGTTTCTCACCAACCCAGGATCAGCAGCCAGCCTGGGGCCCCGCCCCACCCCTTCCTCACCTCCCGGGCCTGGGGCTTACATCCTTACCCCAACCCGGCTAAGAGGCTTTGCCCGGGAAAGGGAGAAGGAACAGGGCTGTGACCTCACGCCAGGATGGGCCCCCATGAAGGGGCTCCCTGTCCCAGGCCCCCCAGGAAGAGAGAAGGCTGTCCCCTTTACCTTCTGGAGCTCAGGACAGACACAGCCCGGCCCAAGGGGTCCTGGTCTGGACCTGGGGCATAGCCCTGCCCTGGGAAGACCCCACAGCCCTAATCCGGACTCCTCGCCCACCCCACCCCCAGGCCACATTCCGGGAGGGACCACAGTGGCCTTTTCCCTGGATAAGACTAATCCCTGGGAATGTGGGGCGGGAGGGGAGGGTCTGGAACAAAGGGCACTTGTGGCCCAGGCCACTTGAGGATGACTTGCTGGTGGTCCCGGGCCTTGGCCACTGACACCCTTGCCCCCACTTTGAAGAGACCTTATTTCCTGGGAAACCCACAAGTAGAAATGAGACTGGGGTAGAGATGGGGGGTGGGGTGGATATAGATTGAGGGCTTCAGGGCAGATTTAGAGACTTGATCAAAACGCGGGTAGTGAGGGCCTGGGAGTGAGAGGTCTCTCAAGGAACAGCCAATGGCCTTCAGGACCCCTGACTCCATTCTCTGGGGGGTGGACACCCTGTGCTCTGTCCCCACAATCACACCACGTCCCTGCTGCTGTCTGCTTCCTTTATTTCTCACCGTTTACAAAAATTAAATGGGAATATGGGGGTGGGGAAGAGACAAGGGGCTCCTCTCCACTGGGGCAGAGAAGGGGGAAAGAGGTTGGGGGTGAGAGGTAGGCCCCTGAGGGAGAGTCCTGGGGCCGCTGGAAGGGAAGACATTGTTCTCTCCCCCAAATCCATCTGCTTGACTCAGAAGGCCCCGGCCCTGGGCGGTGGCTGGAGGGCAGCTGCCAGGCTCCTTGATCCACTACTGCTACCGCAGCGCCAGCTCTGGGCGCCCCTGGGCAGTGTGGGGCGGCGACTCAGACCCCAGGTGGGGGGCTGGTGCCTCAGCGGATGAGGGGCGCTGAGCGGTCATTGGTGACGGTGGGACGCAGCTTCACGGTGGCAAAAGGATTCGTGCCCCTGTAGGGGGAGAGGCTGGGCTGAGGGGGTGTGCATCCCCCCCAACTGGCTGCAGGCCCAGGGAAGGCGGGGGGGCAGCTGAACTGGTATCCACCCCCCATCCGCTGCCCTCAGTGGTCCACCTGCACCCACCCACAGGCAGCAGTGGGGCCCAAGGCTGCCTGACAAGGGGCTCACCGAGGAAAGAGTTCAGGGGGTCGCTGTTCCCAGGCCATCAGTCTCTGCAGTGTGGGAGGAGGAAGGCCAGTTTGGTGGGGAGCAGGGCAAGCGAGCCCCATCCCTCCCTTCACTTACCCTTCCCCAGAGGGCAAAGAATGGACTAGAGGACCCCCGGGGTGTGAAAGGTCTCATGTTCTAAGCCCAGAATTCTGTGGGCTTCAGATTTGACAGGCCTCTGGGCCAAAAGAGCATGTCCCCAGGCTACCCACCTCCCCATAAGATTGGGTGACTCCCATGAGGAGGTGGCTGCCCTGCCCCACCCGCCCCACCTGACCTTCTGACCATGCCCTGCCTCCCTCGGGGTGGGGGGCTCCTGCAGTACTTCCAGTGGACACCAGGGCTTTGGTCTCGGACAGCAATGTGTTCCCCTTCTCCACCCCAGACTCAATCCCATCCCAGCCGGCCCTGCCCGGTGGACAGATGGAGGCCGGGGCCCCTGCCAGACTGTGGGAACGGAGCAGGAGTGCCCTGGTCTCCTGCCTCCCTGCCCACTGCACGGCCCAGCGCCGAGGACGGTCTAGGGTGGCTCACCTTAACGTCACTGGCCACCCCCATGCTGCCCATGCTGCTTCGGCGGCTGCCAGGCAGGGGTGTGGGTGCAGGGCTGGGGGCGCGGCTTGGGACCCGGCTCGCGGTGTGGGGACGGGACTGGCCGTCCCAGTACTCCGAGGGGGCAGTGGAGTTGCCTGGCCGGTCCAGGAGGTCATCAAGGCTGTGGCTTCCCCGGAGTGGGTAGGACCTGAACCCAGAGAACGGGGAGGAGGACGAGGAGGGGCCCGGGGTCAGGCCCTGCTGGCCCCAGCCCCCATGGGCCAGGCCGCCTCCTCTGCACCTGGATGAAGGGAGGCCACTGGCTTGAGGACAGCCCACTGAGGAGATGGAGGGATGGACACAGTGACCTCCAGAGAAATGGGGGTGCTCAGGGGAGTGCTGTTCCAGGGACAGATGGGGGCTGGGCCCACCCTGGCATGCGGCTCACACACTCCTCCCATGGAGGGGGTAGCCATCCTCTGGGGTCCCCACCCCTGGTCACCCTGGTACCTGGAAGGTAGCTCCTTCATAGGGTTCATGGAGGTCATGGGATTCATGGGGACTTCCTCCACAGGCTTGACATAGGCCTCAGGGAACCAGCCGCTCCTGCAGGGGGCAGCAGAGAGCCCCCTAAGCACAGCCCAAAAGTGACGGACCAAGAATAACAATTCTCTCGGAGACTGTTACTGAGCACTGCCGCCACGCCCTGCTGGAAGGGCTTTGGGGCTAGTAACTCACTGTCCTCTGAAGGACGGCTTTCCCGGCACTCAAGGCCTTGCACAGCTGCCCTAACCCACCAGGGGCCGCAGCACCATAGAGAGGAGATAGCAGGGGTCCAGGAAGGAACAGGATTTGCCCAAATGACCAGAACGCCTTTCCTCACTCACTGAGCACCTCCGCGTGCCAGGCACACTGCCCTGTCCACAAGAAGCTCCCAGCCTGGCAGCGACAGAGCCCCACACAGATGATTACAGGACAGAGAGCTAAGGATGACGGGGATTACAGGGAGACCCCGGCGCCCTGCATCCAGGCGCCTCCTCCGGTGCTCCACACCTGCTCCTGGACACCGGGAGCCGGGGTCCACTGCTGCATCTCTAGAGCAGCCGGGGCTGGGAGGAAACGGCACTACTGCCCGCGCTCCTGAAACGCCTGAGACGCCACAGAATCCATGGGGAAACGGTCTCCAAGGAGCTGCCTTAGACCCCAAAAACCCAACCAACACCGTCCGCAAGTGAAGCTATTTCAACGCTAACAGAACACAACCACTTCACTATGTTGGACTACAAAATGCTTACTGATGATAAAACCGGGCAGGACTGTGGTTTGAGAGACTGGTCTAGAATGTTTAAGGGCCGGGTCCCAGGAAGTTTGTTACCCATCTGTCATGGGGACTAGCACGGTGGCCCCACGCTGTCTTCTGCCCGTGGGTGTGCACAGCAGCCACCCCCATGGGTGCCATTCATGTTCTGTCATTTTTCTACCCACCAACCCACCCTTCCGTCCACTATCCACGCAGTCACCTGCACTATGAGCCTCCATCCACGCACCCGCTGACCCACTCATCATGCACACAGAAACCGCCTCAGCCTTATCTGTCATTCCACCCACTCACACTCCTGCCTACCCACCTGCTCACATGCCCCCCAGTCACCCATCGGTCTATGCATGCACCCCACATCCATGCACCTTCCCATGCCTCCAACCACCCACCCATCTACTCATCCTCCCACACAACCCTCCCCTCATCCATCATCCGCCTGTCCACCACCTACCAACCCAGCAACCACCTGCCACCCACAGATCCACACGTTCCTCGTTTACTCTCCGACCTGTGCCCCTCTACTCCTCTTCCTCCCACCTTTCGCTCCTGCATTATCCTGCCTTAGGCCCCTTCCTTTCCTCCTACAGGAACGCTGACCCTCGTCTGCTCCTTCTGTGGCTGCCCGTCCCCCTCCTACAGGCTTGCTGGTGACAGTGATGCACTTCTTCCTTTTTCTCAGCTGGTGGTGTCAGAAACAGCCCAGCCAGCCTAGGTTCTCTAAGGATTTCCACAGCATACTCTGCAAGGAGCTGGGTCCCAGCACTGCCTCTGCTCCAGGTCCTGGGAGCCTCCGGGCAGTATGACAGTCACTGGCCATTCCCCTTCCATGCCTGCCACCCTGCCTCAGCTCCACGGTTGACTCGTGGTGGCAGAAGCAGATCACTGTAGGTGGCAAAGCTACACGATTTCTGCAAGGATTCACACTTTCCAGAGAAGTTTCTCAACCCTGATGAGAAACTTTCTCCTCTACCAACCATCCTTGCATGGCTGCCACCCTGAACCTGGGAAAGTGGCTCTTCCTACAGCGGAATGGGTGTGAGAAAACTGAGGCGACTGTGTGTGTGTGTGTGTGTGTGTGTGTGTGTGTGGTCGTCCCAGGCTCCAAGGAGTGGTCTGGGAAACATCAGTAGGGGGCTACAGGCCAGGCTTCCGGATCCGCCTTCCACCCCACCCTGCACCACAAGGCTCTCACTCACGAGGATGAGCCCTCCAGCTTGCCGTAGAGCCAGCCGTTCTGGGCCTGGGATACTAGCACCTCAACGACGTCTCCAGCCGAGAAGCGCAGCAGCGTGTGGTTGGCGCCCTCTGAGTGGGAGACCAGGGCGCGGACTCTCCGGGTACCCCCGCTGCCACTGCCCCCACTGCCTCCGCTGCCTGGGCGCTCGCCGAAGGAGTTGGAGCGCGAGCGCTGGGTGCTGCTGGTGTAGAGCGAGGCTGGGGGCGCAAGAGCGCAGCGGCACGTGGGTGGGAAGTTCGCCTTCAGTCTGCCCTCGAGCCCTCCTGCTGCAGGGTAACCCCGGTTCCTCCTCCCTGCACAAGGACGCCCAGCCTGTATGCCCTCCCCTCCCTCTGTGTCCCCAGGGCAGCGCACTTACAGGCAGATGGCGTCCGGGGCAGGGAGCGGCGCTCAGGCTCCAGCTGGGACGCGGACCTGGCCTCCGCGGGCTCGGGGCCGTAGGTGCCCGAGCCGTGCCGGCTGCGGGGGGAGCTGAATTCTCCCAGGGGCCTCTGGGGCTGCGAGGGGAGACGGGCAGGGGAGGGTGGGGAGAGGGGGCGGGCCGGCCGCCTAATCCAGCCCCCACCCCCACTCCCAGACGTCGGCGTAGGGGTTCTGGGCTCTGCGGCCGAGCCACCACGGGGGCGCGGAGACCGCGCCAGGGCGGAAGGGCGGACCGTGGGGCGCGTAGAGCGCGGCCCTGGGGGGCA
>NW_006921670.1:1920824-1921952 GCF_000298275.1 Orycteropus afer afer
CACCAGAGCTCCTTATTCACCCTAACAGAGCTTGCTAAATAGAGAGAAAGCGGACACAGCAAAGCAAGCTAAGCAATAGACAGTGACAAATTTCTGATAGCATCGTTTGTGCTGCTGGGTCCAGTGAGACCTGAAACCCTTAACCTAAATAATGATAATACTAAGTAAAGTACTTTTTGTGTTTAAGCCAATTTGAGCTCGTTTTCAGAATGAGATCCTGCAAACACAGTTCTCCGGTCCCACAGTCTACATAAGCATCTCTCTTCCAGTATTGCCAGCATCCTGCATCTGCCTCTGCTTGAATTTGCTCAAAACAGGAAACTCAGCTGACCACACTGTCCACACCACCTTGGATGCTCTAGGGGGTTTCAACGATGAGTTGGAATCGACCCAATGGCAGAGGGTTTCGGTTTGGTGCCCACTAGCCATAAAAGCCTTTCCCTTTCCATCCAAAACTTCCCCTCCCTGGAAGCCTAGTTCAAGCCTGTCACTTTGGGAATAACAACTTCACTTCGTTGAGCACTAACTCTGAGCCTGATCCAGTATTAAATACTTGACCTCTATTATCTTACTTGACTCTCACACTTGTTGTTGTTGTTGTTGTTAAGTGCCGTCGAGTCGTTTCCACATGTTGTCAGTGGTGTAATCCACTTGTTAGGTGCCGTCAAGTTGGCTGTGACTCTGAGTGACCCCGTGGACAACAGAACGAAACACTGCCTGGTCCCGTGCCAGCCTCGCAATCCTTGCTATACCTGAGCCCATCATTGCAGCCACTGTGTCAATTCCTCTCACTGAGGGCCTTCCCCTTCTTCGCTGACCCTCCACTTTACCACACATGACATCCTTCTCCAGGGAATGGTCCCTTCTGACAATATCACCAAAGCAGGTGAGATGAAGTCTGGCCATTCTCGCTTCCAGGGAACATTCTGGCTGCACTTCTTCCAGGACACACTTGTTCATTCTTCTGGCAGTCTATGGTGTTTTCAGACTTCTTAGCCAACACCACAATTCAAAGGTATGAACTCCTCTTCAATCTTCCTTATTCATTGTCCAGCTTTCACATGCGTGTGAGGCCATTGAAAATACCATGGCTTGGGTTAGGCACACCTTAGTCTTCAAAGTGACATC
>NW_006921670.1:1922052-1923164 GCF_000298275.1 Orycteropus afer afer
TATGTGCCGTCAAGTCGGACGACTCATAGCGACCCCCTCCTTGGGTTTCCTAGGCAGTATCACTACAGAAGTAGATTGCCCCATCTTCTTTCCGAGGAGTGGCTGGTGGGTTTGAACTGCCAGCCTTCTGGTTAGCAGTCAAGTGCCTTAGGCAGGCACTATGCTACCAGAGCTCCTTTTCTAAGTATAGTAATAAAAGAAAAAAAAGAAAACCAAACTCACTGCCAGCGAGTCGATTAGACTCATAGCAACCCCTCCTTGGGTTTCCAAGGCAGTATCTCTATGAAAGTAGATTGCACAATCTTCCTTCCAAAGAGAGGCCAGTGGGTTTGAGCCACCAGCCTTCAAGTTAGCAGGCAGATGCCTTAGGTGCTACACCACCAGAGCTCCCACTATAATAACAGGGAAGTATTTATGCTCAGCTATTTTAGGAGTTAGATCTTCAATGTTCTCAAGCCCAGCTGGGTAGGATACCATGCTACTTGGTCCCCATGCTGAGCAGTCTGGCTGTTCAATTCACAGCCCCCTCCTGAGGGGCAATCACCCACCAGGAGGCAACCACGAAGCCCCTCCGCCCCTCGCTCTCCCCTGATGGTTGACGTTTGACTGTTCAGGATGCAGGCACGAAGGGCCTTCCTTCCAGAACAAGCATACAAATGGCCAATAAGCACATGAGAAGAGGCTCAATGTCACTAGTCACCAGGGAAATGGAGATCAAAACCCAATGAGACACCACTTCACATCTGCTAGGTTGTAACCATCAAAAAGAATAAAAAAGATAATAAGTGTTTTGAGCAGATGTGGAGAAATTGGAACCCTGACACAGAGCTGGTAGGAATGTAAAATGGCACAGCTGCTTTGGAAGACAGTTAACCGCAAACAGATCGACGAGTTACCATATGACCCAGCAATTCTGCTCCTAGGAACAGACCCAAGAGAAATGAAAACATACGTGCACACAAGAACTTGAACACGGATGTGCATAGCAGCACTGTTCACAACAGCCACAAAGTGGAAATGATCCAAATATCCATCAGCAGATGAATGGATCAATAAAATATAGCCTATCCATGCAACGGAAGGAGCTCTGGTGGTGTAGAGGGGAAAGCATT
>NW_006921670.1:1923264-1924554 GCF_000298275.1 Orycteropus afer afer
CCTTAGTCTTCAAAGTGACATCTTTGCTCTTCAACACTTTAAGAAGTCTTTTGCCTTCCATAGCATTGATTATGGATCCAAGTAAAATGAAATCCCTGACAACTTCAATCTTCTCTCCATCTATCATGATGTTGCTTAGTGGTCCAGTTGTGAGGATTTTCATTTTCTTTATGTTGAAATGTAATCCACACTGCAGACTGTAGTCTTTAATCTTCATCAGTAAGTGCTTCAAGTCATCCTCACTTTCAGCAAGCAAAGTTGTGTTGTCTGCGTATCTCAAGTTGTTAATGAGTCTTCCTCTAATCCTGATACCACGTTCTTCATGTATTTCACCTTCTCAGATCATTTGCTCAGCAATCAGGGAGAATAAGTAGGGTGAAAGGATACAGTCCTAATGCACTCCCTTCCTGACTTTAAACCATGCAGTGTCCTCTTGTTCTGCATCCTGATCTTGATTCTCACAATAGCCCTGGGAAAAAAAACCCACTGCCATTGAGTCAATTCTGACTCATAGTGACCCCCATTGGGTTTCCAAGGCTGTAAATCTTTATGGCAGTAGATTGCCTTATCTTCCTCCTGCAGAGCAGCCGGTGGGTTTAAACCACAACCTTCTGGTTTGCAGCCAAATGCTTACTATGCCACCAGAGAAGGTAGGTGCTACATTATCTCCATTTTACAGAAAAGGGCAGAGGGTCAGAGAAGTTAAGTGCCTGGCTCAGGTTCCACAGCCAGTAAGCAGCACCTTTCAGTAATTTCTCCCTTCAGTCTGGCCCAGCTGCTAAAAGCCTCATAGTGATCACAAGTAGCAATAACAGAAAGGCCTGGAGCCTCATGTCACAGGATGACTGATCCAGCTGGTCTCTAGGGGGACACTCCTCTCTATTTCCTTGCAGTAATTAATTAACAAAACAAATCCCAAAGCTTGGTGCACTAGCTTCACTGGCAGCAAGCAAAGTGAGAGGCTCTGCACAGCACATTTCAAAAGGGCCTTGGTCCACATGGTTGTGGGGGGCATCAAGCTCAACTGGCATAACTACTGCACAAAAACATTGTTCTACATCCTAGTTTGGTGAGTAGCGACTGGGCTCTTAAAAGCTTGCAAGTGGCCATCGAGATGCACCAATTGGTCTCTCCTCATCCAGAGCAAAGAAGAATGAAGAAAACCAAAGGCACATGGAAACAATTAGTCCAAGGGACTAGTGGACCATGTGAACCTCAGCCTATGTGACCATGAGACCAGAAGAACTAGATAGTGCCCAGCTACCACTGTCAACCACTCAGAAAAGGGTC
>NW_006921670.1:1930189-1934298 GCF_000298275.1 Orycteropus afer afer
AGCTCCCTCTCAAGAGGGGTCAACAGACAGGCAGGCAGGTCAGAATGCCAAGAGGGTGACTTAGAGGGTTGGCCCCCACTGGACCTTTAGAGGACCAAATAAGACAGAACTCTGGCCACAGCAGGGCTGGCAGGACTGGCAACTGAGAAGCCAGGCACAGACCAGCCCATGGGAAATCAAACATGATAGCTTGCCAAGACTGTTGGTCAAGGTAACACTGATGTCCCTTCTGGGTGTGCCTAGAAGGAGGGGCTCTGACTTTTCAAGGTTCCAGGTTCTTGTAGGCTTGGGCCACTGCTAGCTCAAGGTGCCTTTGTATAAATTAGCGAGAGATGCCCCCTCCAGGTGGGCACAGCCTAGGGGGCACATGTTTGTTGAGGAGTGAAAGAAAAAGGTACGTGCAAAGCAAAAGGTGCTTCTTTCTCTAGGCTATCACAGCCCACGCAGGTATGTTCAGCATGGTGTGAAGGGTGAAGGCTGGATTTCAGCCGCTGCTCTGAGCATGGCACTGACTTGTGCAGTGTACAACCTGCACAACCTTCCCATGCAGTTGTGTCTGCACATGGGTGGGAGGAAGCTAAGTTAATCCCTATCTCTTAAGGCTGAGCAAGAGCTGATCTTACCCCAGAGATCTCAGGCAGGGTGGGGTCCTCCCTGTGCCACAACAGAGGACAGGTCTCTGGACAGTTAAACAAGAAAGCCCACTGGGGTAGAGATGGCCGTACTCCCTGGACCTACATTTGCAAGAACTGTTACTTTAGGCCTTCCTTGAATATCAGCTCAACCCAGAGTGACCACAGGGCTTGGAGGAGACAAAGAAAAGAAACCATGTTTCTAAGAGACCCCAGCCAGGGAGGAGGACCTAGCCGACCACCCTGGGCAGCTGGGAGGAGATAACAAGTTTAACAAGGACTTGATAAGCTCATTTGCTTCATAATAAAAGACCTTCCTAACCAGAAGTGTGATTTCAAGATTCAGAAATTGGTCCGATGAATTAAGAGAAAGGGTGATCCTGTTGAGAACAGAATCAGAGTGGCTGACGGTTGGGAGGGAGAAAAAATACAGAGCAAGGGCACAGTGGAGCGGGATGATGAGGGAGGGGCCGTAGGTGGAGGGGCCCAATGGAAGTTCTAGGAGAAAAAGGAATGATGGTGAGGAGGTAATCATTAAAGAAAAGAAGAGAAAACGACCCCCCTGACCTGCAGAAAGACTCAAGCCTGCAGACTGAAGGGGCACTGATGAGGCAGGATCAACGAGAAGCACCGACCTCGGTGGTGCCCGGACAAGGCCCTGGAGCCCAAGGATAAGAATAAAATCTCTAAGCATCCATGGAGAAAGAGATGGTGACTTAGAAAGAGAAAGAAGGCTTGGCATCTCCAACTAGACTGCTGGACGTCAGGGGACACCATCCAGAGTGACAAGAAAAAAGGACTGCAACTCTGGAGCCCTTCAACCAGCCGAGATGCCACTCATGGGTCAGAGAGAAAGCTAGACACCTGCAGATGTGCAAGGATTCAGAGGGCGAAGTTCTGTAGCCGCAGCTGTTCATCGGAACAGAGCCCTCCGGCAGTGGGAGAAGGGGCGCGAGGAGAGTGGTGAGCAGTGACCCTGACCACATGTAAGGTGAGGTATATCAGTGGATAGTGATGATGGCCACCACTCGTCTGTCAGTTGGCCGTGCGGCGGCGGCTTGCGTGTTGCTTTCGGGACCTTCATTGGTTGATGGGGCACGACTTAAAGTGGGAAGAAACAGCTGCAAACATCCATTAATAATTGGAATGTTGAATGTACAAAGTATGAATCTAGGGACAATTGGAGGTTGTA
The DNA here is from genome assembly GCF_000298275.1 of Orycteropus afer afer. Lineage (NCBI taxonomy): Eukaryota > Metazoa > Chordata > Mammalia > Tubulidentata > Orycteropodidae > Orycteropus > Orycteropus afer. The sequence goes on from NW_006921670.1 coordinate 1,932,014, forward strand.
AAAAATGAAATGGAAGGCATAAAGATCAATATCCCAGGCATTAGTGAGCTGAAATGGACTGGCATTGGCCATTTTAAATCAGACAATCATGATCTACTATGCTGGGATGACAAACTGAAGAGGAATGTCATCATATTCATGGTCAAAAAGAGTGCTTCAAGATCTGTCCTGAAGTACAGTGCTGTCAGTGATAGGATTATATCCATATGACTACAAGGAAGACTATAATACTAATATTATTCAAATTTATGCACCAACCACTAAAGCCAAAGATGAAGAAATTGAAGATTTTCATTAACTTCTTTTTTTTTTTATTTTCATTAACTTCTGCAGTATGAAATTGACCAAACATGCCATCAAGATGCATTGATTATCACTGGTGATTGGAATGCGAAAGTTGGAAACAAAGAAGAATTATTGGTAGTTGGAAAATATAGGAGCCTTGGTGACAGAAATGACACCAGAGACTGCATGATAGAATTTTGTAAGACCAATGACTTATTCATTGCAAATACCTTTTTTCAACAATATAAATGGTGGCTATACATGTGGACATCTCCAGATGAAATACACAGGAATCAGATCAACTACATCTGTGGAAAGAGGGGATGGAGAAGCCAATATCTTCAATCAAAATAAGACCAGGAGCTGACTGTGGATTAGACCATCAATTGTTCATATGCAAGTTCTAGTTGAAGCTGAAGAAAATTAAAACAAGTCCACAAGAACCAAAATATGACCTTGATTATACTCCACCTGAATTTAGAGACCATCTGAAGAATAGATTTGACACATTGAACACCAATGACTGAAAACCAGACGAGTTGTGGGATGACATCAAGAACATCGTACGTGAAGAAAACAAAAGTCATTTATTTAAAAGGCTGGAAAGGAAGAAAAGGCCAAAATGGATGTCAGAAGAGACTCTGAAACTTGCTCTTGAACAGAGAGTAGCTAAAGCAGATGAAAGAAATGACAAGATAAAAGATATGAACAGAAGATTTCGAAAGACAGCTCAAGAAGACAAAGTTAATTACTATAATGAGATGTGCAAAGATCTGGAGTTAAAAAACCAAAAAGGAAGAACACGCTCAGCATTTCTCAAGCTGAAAAACACTGAAGAAAATATTTAAGCCTCAAGTTTCATTATTGAGAGGATTCTAAGGGCAAAATATTGAATGATGCATGAGGCATCAAAAGAAGATGGAAGGAATAACCAGAGTCACTACACAAAAAAGAATTGGTCAATGTTCCACTGTTTCAGGAGGTAGCATATGATCAAGATGATCAATGGTATTGAAGGAGGAAGTCAAAGCTGCACTGAAGGAACTGGTGAAAAACAAGGCTCCAGGAAATGATGAAATACCCATTGAGATATTTCAACAAACAATGCAGTGCTGGAGGCATTTACTTGTTTATGCCAGGAAATTTGGAAGGCTACCTGGCCATCTGACTGGAAGAGATCAATATTTATGTCCATTCCAAAGAAAGGTGATCCAACAGAATGTGTTGAACAATATCATTAATATCACACACAAGTAAAATTTTGCTTAAGAATTAAAAAATGGTTGTAGCAGTATATTGATTGGGAACTTCCAGAAATGCAAGCTGAATCAGATGAGGACGTGGAACAGGAATGTCATTGCTGATGTCAGATGGATCTTGGCTGAAAGCAAAGAATACCAGAAAGATGTTTACCTATGTTTTATTGTCTATGCAAAAGCATTTGACTGTATGGATCATAACAAATTATGGATAACATTGAGAATAATATGAAGTCCAGAACACTTAATTGTGCTTATGAGGAGCCTGTACATAGACCAAGAGGCTGTCATTTGAACAGAAAAGGGGACACTAGATGGTTTAAAATCAGGAAGGACGTGCATCAGGGTTGTATCCTTTCACTATACTTATTCAATCTGTATGCTGAGTAATCTGAGAAGGTGGACTATATGAAGAAGAACACAGTACCAGGATTGGAGGAAGCACCATTAACAACCTGCAATATGCAGATGACACAATCTTTTTTGCTGAAAGCAAAGATGAATTGAAGCCCTTACATATGAAGATCAAAGACTACACTCTTCAGTAGGGATTACACTTCAACATAAAACAAAAGTCCTCACAACCAGATTTTAAAAAAGCCACAATACGATAAACGGAAGAAAGTTTGAAGTTGTCAGGGATTTCACTTTACTTAGATCCACAATCAATACCCATGGAAGCAGCCATTAAGAAATCAGAAAAGGTAGTGTACCAGGCAAATCTACTGCAAAAGACCTCTT
>NW_006921670.1:1935470-1940410 GCF_000298275.1 Orycteropus afer afer
TATTAGTAACAGTTCTTGAAATAGAAGGGCCAGGCTGCAAAGGAATGACTAGCAAGGGTCTAGAGCTAAAATTCCTGAACTATCTCAGCAAAACCAAGAGGTGAGGGACCAAGACAGCAAGGAAAGAGTAAAAACTTTCCAAAGTTCTCATTTCATAGTAGAAAGGAGAGCAGGAAAATCCTTTTCAAGGTCTCATCTTACAGGGCAGGGGAGCACTGAACAGAGTAGTACGGGCGTGGGAGGGATTTTTTGAAATGATAATAGACAAATACCTGTATTATTATAAGGGTCACAAGCTGAGGTCACCATGAGTAGAAAGGAAAAGAACAACAGAGTTTCCAAAATAATAAGGGAACAATGGGAACCAAAATGACAAGAACAAGAAGAGGTCTGTGGACTATGGAAACAATGAAATAAATAAGTTAATTCAAGTTACCTGGAAGGATATCAACCAGATATAGCAGTTGTCATGTTAAATGGGAATGGGTTGAATTCCTCTTTCAGAAAAAATAGATTGCCAGATTGTTCAAAACACTTAATACAAAGAAAGCAGCAAAGAGAAAAGAAAGCAAGAATGATGTTTGTATCAGACAAAGCAGGATTAAAAACATCAAACTAGATTAAGAGAGACATTAAGTACATGAAAGGCAGTATTTACAAAGATAGTATAATAGTCGTAAACCCAAATGCACAAAACAACATGGCAGCTAAATACAGAAAGCAAAATCCACAAGAAATCCAATGAGAAATAAGAGGAACTGACTGGTTTAGCAGATGAAACAAAGCAAGAGCGTGGAGGATTGAAAGCACATGGTAACATTAATGAACAATTAATGAATTTGTAAAGGGTGAGTATATGCATGCACGAGTGGAAAAATATGTAGTTTATTCATGAATAAATAATTGCATGAATTCGTGCATGAATGCAAGAAAAACAAAACCATGAATGACTAAATGAATGAATGGTGATAAAAACAAACACAGAAATGGAGAGAGACTTGAAAACATGAATAAGTAAAGCAGCAGATTTCTACAGAGAGGATGGAAGACAGGGGAAGAGAGGAAGGAGGGAATGCACCAGCTCACACAGAGGCACAGCCCCAGGAGAGCTCCACTTCCCGTGCCCTGGCTGCGCTCACCCTGCAGAAGAAGTGCAGGAAGGTGTTGGAAAGCAGCAGGTGCTTCTCGGCCAGGAAGCGATAGCGCCGCTTCTCTTCCAGCTCCGCTGCCCGTTGACTCTCCGACACGAAGGCCTGCATTTGTGCATGCAGCCGGTTCACGCTCTCCTGGAGGGGAAGGGAGCACTGGCTGGGGGCAGTGGGTTGGTGGACCATTGCCCGCCATGGGCGCTTCTGTCTGCAGCCTCCCTGTCCCTTCCTGACCTGACCACCTCCTCCCAAGTCCCCCAACCCCAGCACTCAGCCCGTCCTAGCTGCCTGGGCTCTGCTTCTCTCCTGGCCTGGGCGCTTCTCCCAGGCAGGGCTACTGCTGAGCACGGAGGTGGGGCCCGGGGAGGTCTGTGTAATGAAAATACGAACGAGGGGATTAATTATGTCCTATGTGGAATGGAAGATTTTGAAGAGGGGAGACGTGAGCTTACTTAAAGGAAGAGGAAGAGGAAGAGGATTCAGGCAAGGAAATGGAGGGTTATCAATCCATGGAGTTGGGTCTTGGAGACAGAGACCAGGGACAGGGCCCTGAGCTTGAGAGAAGGGAATGTTCTTAACCAGGAGGCATTGACCTCTCTGCCTACAGGGAGGCTGATGGCACCACAAGTGGACTGGGCCTTTGCTACCATGTGCATGAGCGTCTTGACTGATTGTCTCAATAAGAGAATGAAGTGGGGGTGCTAGGGTTGGGGGTGCTGGGGACCCAAGGAAGGCCAGGGAGTCACAAGGGCAAGGAGCAGGGTTGAGGGGTGGCCCGAGGGCCTGTGATGCCCATCACCCTTGGACAGGCTGACTCTCCAGCTATGCTCAGCAGGGAGTGGGGGCAAGCCCTGCTCTTGGGGTTTGACTGGTGCTGGGTGGGGGAACCCAGGAGAGTACTGGGGTTCCCGCATCACCTGCCTGCCCGCCCACCCCCGGCATGCCCCCGGCTCTTGCACCTTCATCTCCCGCGCGTTCTTGTCCCTCTTACGCTCCATGCGCCACAGCTCAGACATGCACTTTTCTAGGTTGGCAGCTCGGTGGCGGTACTCAATCTCATAGTGCTGGCGGCTGTCCTAGGGTGGGGTGGCGAGAGGAGGGAGGCCCCCCATCAGAGAACTCCACACAACTGGCCAAAGGTCAGAGCACTGGGCAAGGGTCAGGGCTACTCAGCCAGCCAATGCCCAGGGCTGGCCTCCGTGTGCCCATCTGTCAAATGGGGAGAGGAGGTCCTGCCCGAACAGGAGGCCTGACTCACTTTGATGAACTGCATGTCCAGCTTGGTGTTCTTCTCCATGTGCTGCAGCAGGTCTCCGTGGAAGGTCTGCACCTGTGCGGGGTACAGAGCGGGCGATCAGGGGGGACTCCCCTTCACAGGCCCCAGCACCCCCTCTGCCCTCCCCACTCCAACACCCTGGCCACTCTGCTCCTAACACATCAAGAACCTGCCTGCTGGTTGGAGAAGTGAGGATACTAAGAGCAGTTGGTTGAAGGAGGATCAAATGGTTAAACATACAAAGCCTTAGTACACTGCCCGGCTGGAACCACACCCTCAGGACATGGGCCCCCATCCTCTTGAGGGGTCTCAAGACTGAGGCCAGTGTGGCTCAGGTTATGCCATTCCCTCTGCCTCGAATTTCCTATCACTGTTCACACCCAGCTTGCTGCCTCCTCTTCTCGGAAGCCTTCCTAGCCTCCCTCGGCGGAATGAACTGCTTTCTTCATCTTGGCTTCGGAAATGTGTACATATCTGTTCGGTCATTGTTCATTGCTTCAGCCATGGGCAGGACTTATTGCTGGGCCCCTGGCCATGGCTTTTTGCACTGGTCTGAGTTTCTCTCTCTGTACTTGGTTGGTCGGCCCTCCAGGCAGCAAGCTGCTGTGGGTGTGAACCATGCCTGACCCATCTCTGCACGCTCAGGCCTGGCTCAAGGCAAGTGCTCAGAACTGCTGAGGCCTTAGGTGGTGGTAGTGGTGGTAGGGGTCCAGTGTCGGGCAAGAAGTGGGCATCAGACCACCCAGAAGATGAACCTGCCAAGGGCTTGGCTCAGCAGAGCGGCAGTCTAATTCTGGTTGTGCCTCCAATCTGCCTTGAGACTTTCCCCACCCGTACCAGGAAAGGATTGACCAGATGCTATCTGAGGTCCAGCTCTACCAACTTCAATGAACTTCGAGTCTGTGGACTGCACTGGTCACCTGACACAATCCCCTTTGTCCTCCATCAGCTCTCCCTGAGTCACCTTCCGTGATGGCAGTTAGACCTAAGCCCTCCCCACTGTCCTCGGGCTCAGGCAGCCCAGGGAAGGAAGAGAAGCTTCCCTGCCATCGGAGGGGTATGCCTCCGGAGACCATCCCCTTCTGCTCAGCCCTGTCTGCGTACCCACACCCACCTCATGCCCTCCTCAAGAGCCCTCCACGGACCCCACCTCCTGCCATAGGAGTCTCTCCCAGGGGCCAGGCTACTGCCTAGAAATGGAATATTGATAATCTGCTTCCAGAATGCAGGCAAAACCAGTGCACTATAAAATCTCTAGCTTTTAGGGTTTTCTCCCACAAAAAAAACATGTTCCTGAAATCTTGGGAACTGCTGGTCTACAGGGGGGCTGGAGTATGGCTTCCTCAGGAGTCCCTGGAGCTGGAGCCACTAAGGGGTGAGGGTGGGGGTGGGGGATGGCCCAGGGGCTGGGTTGGGTCGGAGGAAAAGAAGTGCCTCACGTGTCCAAAAGGAAGTGAGTCTTCCAAAAGCTGCTGTCCCACTACCCTGGCAGTGAGTGCCTCCTGGAATTCTGGGTCCTAGGCAGTAGCCAAGGAGCTTTGGTGGAGTAGTGGGTAAGGCATTTGGCTGCTTAATCAGAAGGCTGGTGGTTCAAATCCATCAATTGCTCTGAGGGAGAATGATAAGGCAATCTGCTTTTGGGAGCTCTGGTAGCATAGTGCCTAAGGCACTTGACTGCTCACCAGAAGGCTGGCGGTTCAAACCCACCAGCCACTCTTCGGAAGCAAGGTTGGGCAACCTACTTCCGTAGTGATACCACCTCGGAAACCCAAGGAGGGGTCGCTGTGAGTCGGGGCCGACGCGAGGGCAAAACAACAACAACAAAAACAACAGGCAGTAGCCTCGCTCCACCTCTGGATTCTCACTAAAGAGACAGCCCAAGATTTTTGCTCCAACACCACACGTGTACCTGAAAAAAACTCACATTCTGTAAAATTGTGCAGTCTAAACAATGGGATTTGGGGGGAACGTGAATGTGGGACAGACCCTCCACACTCAGGCAACTTTGTAATCAGAGCACTGGTAAAGACGATGTGGTGGGGGTACCTGGAGAGATGAACTTGACCCACCCAACCAAATCAGCAACCGATGGCAGGAAGTGGAGACTGACTCGTGGCAACCCCGTGCGTGTCAGAGCAGAGCTGGTCTCCAACCAATGGCTGAGTTTTCAAAAGCAGATCTCCAGGACTTCTTCCGAGGCACCTCTAGGTGGGGTCAAGCCCCCACCTTCCAGTTAGCGGCCGAGTGCATAACCTTTGTGCCTCTCAGGGACCCCCAACATCCACAGCAAACGTTAAAACTGCACAAAACCAGAGTGAACGTTCTGGCAGCACCGTGGAGCCGGCAGAGCTGAGATGATGCAGGAAGAGAGCCCTGCGCCGTGGGGTTGACAGTCCAGTGGCCGCAGGAGGCGGGGCGAGGGGGTGGGTCTCTCTTTTAAAATGTTCTAAGTACAGCCCAGGTGGGGACCAGGTTTGCTGGTCCAATGGAGCCTGGTGTAACCACTGAGACTATGG
>NW_006921670.1:1940880-1943970 GCF_000298275.1 Orycteropus afer afer
CTAGTTCTCTTCACCCTGCCTTGGCTCCCCTTGCCTGGGAAACATCACTAACGAACAAGGCAACTTCCATGTTACATAGCGGTCATTCCTTCTGCGACCCGCGGTGCATGAGCTGAACCACGTCCTGGAGACGCGCCTCAGAGCAGAACAGCTGGATGACACAGGACTCTTCCCAAGGCCAGCGGGGCAGAGGACCCAGACCTGGATGCGCCAATCGGATGGGGCCAGCCCACTACTGGGTCAATAGAAAGTCTTCGTCAATTTCCTGCAGAAATGCATCCTTTAAAAGCTTGATACTTGAAGTGAACTTGGAGCTCTTCAGAAGGAATCAGAGGACTATTTCTAAGTAGCTGGGAGGGTCCTAAAGGAAGGCCCCAACCCCAGGGCAGGCTGAGGGATTCCCAGCAGATTACAACAGAGACCATGCCCAGGGCGCAGGCTTCATGAGAGGGTCCCCTAAGCTCCTCAGTGAAGCAGCGCAGGAAGCTGATGGCAGGCCCCCTGTTGAGCACGTGCATTGACTACACAGTTCTCCCCGCGGTTCGCTGGAGGGCCTTTGCCAACTCTGCAGCAAAGCCCCTGGAAGGAATCCTCTGTAAGGGCTGACCCCAACTCTTCTCATCTCCTCTTGCACCCCTGCAGTCAGGTGTCCCCACACTGGAGTCAGCTGTTGTGGAAATCACTGATGACCCTCACGTTGCTGAATCTCATGGTCAATTCCATTTTCAACAAATGGTGCTGGAAGAACTGGATAGCTACACGCAGAAGAATGAATTTGGATCCCTATTTAATACCATACAGAAGGGTGGATCACAGACACTAAAGTAAGTGCTAAAACTGTAAAACTCTTAGAAGAAACACAGGTGGAAATCCTTTTAACCTTGGATTGGCAATAACTTCTTAGACATGACACCAAAAACAGAATGACAAAGAAAAAAAAATAGATAAAGTGGACATCATTACAGTTAAAGGACACAATAAGAAAGTGAAAAGGCAGCCCACAGGATGGGAGAAAATATTTGCAAATCATATATCTGATAAAAACTCACTCCTTTTGAGTCACAGTGACCCCTCCTTGGATTTCCTAGGAGGTAGGTATCTCTATGGAAGTAGATTGCCCAATCTGCCTTCCAAGTGGCGTAGTGCCTAAGGCATGTGACTGCTAACTAGAAGGCTGGAGGTTCAAACCATCCAGTCACTCCTTGGGAAGAAGATTTGGCAATCTACTTCCATAGAGAAAGTGCCTTGGAAACCCAAGGAAGGACTGCTATGAGTAGAATCGACTTGACAGCAGTGAGTTATATCTGATAAGGGATGTATATCTAGGATATATAAAGACTTCTTACACTGAATAAGAAGAAGACAAATAACTCAATTAAGCATGGGCAAAGGATTTGAGTATAAAGTAATCCATGAAGACATACAAATGACCAATTAGCACATGAAAAGATGGTCAACATCATTAGTTACTGGAGAAATGCAAATCAAAACCACAGTGCGATCCACTTCACATGCAGTAGGATGACTATAATAGACAACTGTAGGTGAGGAGGTGGAGAAACTGGAATGCTCACCCACTACTGGTGTGAATGGAAAGTGGTGCCCACTTTGGAAAAGAGTCAGGCAGTTATGTTTAACCTCAAATAGCTAAACTCAGAGTTACCATGTGGCCAAACAAAAACATGTGTCCACACAAGAACTTGTACACAAATATTCACCAAAGCATTATTCAAAATAGCCCAAAAGTGGAAACAGCCCATACTGATCAACCAATGAATGGATAAATATAATATGGTACATCCATACAATGGGATATTATTCAGCAATGAAAAATGAAGCATTGATCCATATTACAACATAGATGAATCTTGAAAATATTGTGCTCAGTGAAAGAAGCCCATCACACACACACACACACAAAACCACATACTGTATAATGCTATTCATATAAAAAGTCCAGAATAGGTAAATTGATGGAAACAGAAAATTGATTAGTGGTTGCCTAGGGCTGCTAGGGGAGAAATAAGGTAAAGGGTGACAGTTGAAGACTGTGGGGTTTCTTTTTAGGGTAATGAAAATGTTCTAAAATTGATTGTGGTGATGGATGTACAACTCTGTGAATATCCTAAAAGCCAATGAACTATGCACTTTAAAATGGTGAATTATGTGCTATGTGAATTATATCTCAATAAAGCTCTATACCACCACATGTCTGTCAGTTTGTCATACTGTGGTGGCTTGTGTGTTACTGTGAGGCTGGAGGCTATGCCACTGGTATTTCCAATACCAGCAGGGTCACCCATGGTGGACAGGTTTCAGCAGAGCTTTCAGACTAAGACACACTAGGAAAAAGGATGGGGCTATCCACTTTTGAAAGAATGGGCTAGTGGAAACCTGATTAGTAGCTATGAAACACTATCTGATGTAGTACTGGAAAACTTTATGAATAACCCTGAAACACTGTCTGATGTAGTTCTGGAAGATGATCCCCTCAGGTTGGAAGACATTCAAAATATGACTGAGGAAGAGTTGCCTCCTTAAAGTAGAGTTAACCTTAATGATGTGGATGGAGTAAAGCTTTCGAGACCTCCATTTGCTGATGAGCCATGACTCAAAATGAGAAGCAGCCAGCTGTACATATCTATTAACAATCAGAACATGGAATGTATAAACTATGAATCTAGGAAAATTGAAAGTTATCAAAAATGAAATGGATAAAGGTCAATATCCTAGGCATTGTTGTTGTGGCTAGTGGGTTTGAACCTCCAGCCTTCTGGTTAGCAGTCAAGTGCTTTAGGCACTACATTACCAGAGCTCCCTCCTAGGCATTAGTGAGCTGAAATGGACTATTATTGGCCATTTTGAATCATAATCGTATGGTCCTATGCCAGGAATGACAGATTGAAGAGGAATGGAGTTGCATTCATCATCAAAAAAGTACATTTCAAGATCTATTCTGAAGTACAATGCTGTCAGCGAGGAGATAATATCCATAAGTCTACAAGGAAGACCAGTTAATACTACTAGTACTCAAATTTATACACCAACCACCAAAGACAAAGTTGAAGAAATTGAAGGTTTCTTTTTTTA
>NW_006921670.1:1945360-1947260 GCF_000298275.1 Orycteropus afer afer
GCTGAAAGCAAAGAATACCAGAAAGATGTTTGCTTGTGTTTTATTGACTATGCAAAGGTGAAATCCACTGTGTGAGTCATAACAAATTATGGATAACGTTGCAAATAATAATAATTTCAGAACACTTAATTGTGTTCCTGAGGAACTTGTACATAGACCAAGAGGCTGTTGTTAGAACAGAACAGGGTAACACTGCATGGTTTAAAATCAGGAAGGGTGTGCATCAGGGTTGTATACTTTCATTATACTTATACAATCTGTATGCTGAGCAAAGAATTCAAGAAGCTGGACTATATGAAGAAGAATGAGGTATCATGATTGGAGGAAGACTTATTAACAACCTGAGGTATGCAGATGACACAACCTTGCTGCCAAAAGTGAAGATTACTTGAAGCACTTACTGATGATCAAAGACTACAGCCTTCAGTATGAATCACACCTCAACATAAAGAAAACAAAATTATTCACAACTGGGCCAATAAGCAACATCATGATAAATGGAGAAAAGATTGAAGTTGTCAGGGATTTCATTTTACTTGGATTCACAATCAACACCCATGGAAGCAGCAGGCAGGAAATCAGACGTCATATTGCACTGGGCAAATCTGCTGCAAAATACCTCTTTAAAGTGTTGAAGAGCAAAGGCATCACTTTGAAGACTAAGGTGCACCTAACCCATGCAATGGTATTTTCAATTGCCTTAAGTGAATGTGAACAGGTGCTCTGGTAGCATAGTGCCTAAAGCATTTGGCTGCTACCCAGAAGGCTGGCAGTTCAAACCCACCAGCTGCTCCTTGGAAGGTAGATTGGGCGATCTATTTCTGTAATGATACCACCTCAGAAACCCAAGGAGGGGTTGCTATGAGTCAGATCCGACTTGACAGCAGTGAGTTTTTTAGAGTTTAAGTGAATGTGAAAGCTGGACAATGAATAAAGAAGAAAGAAGAAGAATTGATGCCATTAATTGTGGTGTAGGCAAAGAATATTGAAAATACCATGGACTACCAGAAGAAGGAATCAATCTGTCCTGGAAGAAGTGCAGCTGGAATGCTCCTTGGAAGCAAGAATGGCCAGACCTCATGTCACCTACTTTGGTCATGTGGTCAGAAGGGACCAGTCTCTGGAGAAGGATATTAAGCTTTGTAAAGTGGAGGATCAGAGGAAAAGGGCAAGACCTTCAATAAGATGATTGACACAGTGGTTCCACTGATGAGCTCAAGCATAGCAAGGATTGTGAGACTGGTGCAGGACCAGGCAGTGCTTTGTTCTGTTGTGCATGGGGTTGCTGTGAGTCAGAATCAACTCAACAGCACCTAACAACAACAGCAACAACAACAAAGCTCTACAAAAAAGAAAAGGAAAAGAAAATCTTGTTGGCTTTCCCTTTAATCTGATCTCTTCCCACCATGGCCACTGCAGTCACCCATCCCCAGACACATCCTCTATCCCCTAGATCACTGCAGTAGCCTCCTAACTAGTCTCCCTGCTTCTGCTTCTGTCCTCCATTTTCAGTAGTTTATTCTTAACACAGCAATCAGAGTGATCATATCAAAATATAAGTCAAAAATTGTGCAATTGGAAAATGAAATTGAAATTTCTTTTATAGTGGCTTCAAAAAGCTTCCGACAGCTGGGAATAAATCTACCAACAGATGTGCAAGACTACTATATTGATAATGACAAGATATTGCTGAGAATTAAGTGTAGAGATATACCATATTCATGGACACAAAGACTATTGATAAGGTTTCATAAATCTATAGATTAATTCAATTTCCATTAAAATCCCAAGATTTTTTTTGGGGGGGAGGGTGAAATCTTACAGAGAAAATTGGTTTTCCATTCAACAACCCATACATATTCTGTTTTGTGGTATTCACTGAAATCTCCATGCTATAACA
>NW_006921670.1:1947675-1948962 GCF_000298275.1 Orycteropus afer afer
ATAATCAATCAGTTTTTGATCAAGCACCAAGTCAATTTACTGAGGAAAGCAAATGGTGCTAGAACAACTCAATATCCACACAGGGAAAAAATGAACCCCAATTCCATCTCACTCCATATGCAAAAATAAATTTGACGGACATCATAGAAACAAATGAGAAACCCAGAAAATAGCATTTCAGCAGAACACTTAAGAGAATGTCTTTGTGACCATGGAGTAGGCAAATATTTCTTAGATAGGACATGTATCAGGTTTCTATGGCTGCCTGTAAAAAAATTACCTAAAGCTAGGCAGCTTAAAACAGCATGAATTTATTATTTTACAGTTCTATAGACTAGACATCTGACATAGATCTCGTTGGGCTAAAATCAAGGGGTCTGCAGGGTTGTATTCATTTCTGGAAGGGGTAGGGAAGACTCTGTTCCCTTGCATGTTCTAACTTCTAGAAGCCACCTGCATTCCTTGGTTCATGGTCTCCTTCCTCCATCTATAAAGGAGTGAGTGGATTGAGCAGTGGATTAAGTCCTTACGTCACATCACTCTGATTCCTCTTCTCTCTTCCTCTTAGACTTTTAAGGACCCTGTGATTGCATTGGGCCCACCTGCATAATCCAGACCAGTCTCCCCATCTCAAGGTCCTAAGGTAATCATATCTGCAAAGTCCCTTTTGCCTTATAAGGTAACATATTCACAGGTTCTGGGGATGACGATGTGGGGGTCCATTATTTGGCCTACCACAGGACACATGCACAAACCATCAAAATATTGCTAAATTCATTGTAATTTAAAATTTTTCTTCATCAAAGACATCACTGAGAAAATGAATAAAGTACAGACTGGTGGAAATAGTCACCGTACTTATATTTGACAAGGACTCATATGTAGACTAAGAAACTCCTGTAAATGAATAATAAAATATATAAACCCAATAAAACAGAGGTAAAAGTCTAAAGAAACACTTATGAAAGAAGATATATGAATGGCTAGTAAGCATTAATATAATAAAGGCATTAGCCATCAGGACTATGCAAAATAAAACCACACTGAGACACCATTTCATACCCAACCCGAAGAAACCAAACTCACTGCCCTCAAATAAATTCCAACTCATAGAGACCCCCACAGGGTTTCCAAGGCTACAAATCTTTATGGAAGCAGACTGCCTCATCTATTTCCAGCAGAGAAGTTGGTGGGTTTGAACCACTGGCCTTTTGGTTAGTAGCCCAGTGCCTTAACCACAGTGCTCCTGTAACCACTAAATGAAAAACCTACTGCTGTTGAGTCAAT
>NW_006921670.1:1952722-1953763 GCF_000298275.1 Orycteropus afer afer
CAGATATACTAAAAACCATTGAACAAAGTTCAGTATGACCATTCATACTTTTTTAGTCATACCTTTTGTTCATGCTAGTGTGATTTCACATATATTTAAATCACACTACCATGAACGAAAGGAGCCCTGGTGCTACAGTAGTTAATTGTGCTCGGCTACTAACCAAAAAGGTGGCTGCCACCAGCCAATCATGGGAGAAAAATGTGACAGTCTGCTCCTGTAAAGATCACAGCCTTGGAAATTCTATGAGGGCAGTTCTACTCTGTCCTCTAGGGTTGCGGTGAGTCAGAATGAACTTCATAGCAATGGGTTTGGTTTATCATGAACAAATCAGTCTTAGAAAAAAATACAACCCAAATGCTCCTTAGAAGCAAAGATGGCAAGATGTTGGCTCACTTTGGACGCATCCTCAGGAAGGACTACTCGCTAGAAAAGGGCATCATGCTTTGTCAGGTAGAAGGTCAATGAAAACAAGGGAGACCCTCAAGGAGATGAATGGACACAAGAGTCACAATGGGTTCAAACACACCAATGATCATGAATATGGCACCGGGTCAGGCAATTTTGTTCTGTCATGTATGAGGTCACCACGCGCTGGAGCCAACTTGATGGCAATTAACAACCACAAATCTGGAGGTGGAGGAAGAAAGAAATGAAGATGATGTGTAGTGACTGGGGTCTTAGAAGCTTGTGAGCCATCACCTAAGGTATGACTATTGATCTCATTATTGATCTCTCCCCATCTGGAGCGAAGAAGAGTGAGGAAAATGAAAGATGCAAGGAAATAATTAATCCAAATGACTAATGGATCACATGAACCCCAGCCTCCAAAACCCTGAGACCAAAAGAACGAGATGGTGCCTGGCTATGACCATTGACTTCTCTGAAAGGGATCACAATAGAAGGTCCTAGGTAGAATGGGAGAAAAATGTGAAACAAAACTCAAAATCATAAAAAAGACAAGGTTTACTGGTCTGATGAAGACCTATGGTCCTTATACATCCTTCAAACCTGGAACTGAACTCAACCCACAAGGCTAGA
>NW_006921670.1:1955248-1971801 GCF_000298275.1 Orycteropus afer afer
GAAGGCTGGCAGTTCAAACCCACCAGCCACTCCTCGGAAGGAAGATGGGGCAATCTACTTCCGTAGTGATACTGCCTCGGAAACCCAAGGAGGGGTCGCCATGAGTCGGGTCCGACTCGACGGCACATAACAACAACAACACAGTAACATACAATTTACCTGTCTTGGGTTTGGTCTGACTCCCTTCCTTGGGAGGAACTTTGTCTGCTGTATCCCAAGTGCCTACACTGGTGCCTGGCACACAACAAGGCACCTGGCAGTAATGGCTGTTGAATGACTAGCCTCTGGTGCTATTCTACCTGGTATAGGTCTGGCTGAGGGCCCTGCTGACTGTCACAGCCAAGGCTCTGGGGCCCTGAGAGGACAGCTCTCCTTACAGAGCACACCTGGGTGAGACTCGTCCCTGCCCAGCCCGGGAGTGCATCACGTGACAGGAGACATCAAACACAAACACAGGAAGGCACAGGCTGCCATGACAAGCTGGGCTCCATAACTCCACACCCAGCCCAAGGACATGTGCAGGCTCAGGACACCTCACAGTGGCCCAGTAGACAGGCCCAGGGGCATGTGAGTGCCTGCATTTTTTTGCCAGGAAAATTGTTCCCCATTCCAACACAGTAACCCAACAAGTCAGTCTCTGCCATCAACTTGATTCCTACTCACAGTGCCCCTGGAGGACAGAGTAGAACTGCCCCAGAGGGTTTCCGAGGCTGTCAACCTTTATGGAAGCAAAACCCAAACGAAACCCACTACTGTTGAGTTAATTCTGGCTCATAGAGCCCCTAGAGGACAGAGTAGAACGAACCACCGACATTTTGGTTAGCAGCCAAGCTGAATGCTTTAACCCCTTCACCAGCAGAGTGCCTCAGTATTTTATGGTGCCCTCTAAAGATCACTCTGATTTCCAGGGCTCCCTGCCCCCATACATTTGAGAACCACATGCTGCCACTATTCGGTGAAGAACCGTCCAAGGCCCCTCCCATTGAGGCCACCTCTCCCACCCTCCCCTCCTGGCCTCAGGATCTCTCATTCCCTTCTACACTGTTGAGCACCCTGTCTTTCTTTTCCACCTAGCCAAGCCTCCTCCCTTTTCAAAGGTCAGTTTTCCCTTCCACCTTCAGTAAAGTCCTGCTCGGTGCCAGGCCCACCCCAGGCCCTGAGCTCAGGTTGTGCCTTACACAGCCGCCAGTCTTGGAGAGGATAGAGACAGGGCAATAATTCTAATTCTGGCAATCACAGCTAAGATACATGGAGGGCTTTGGGCTGCTGCGGATTGTGACAAGCAGGTTACACTTAATCCTCACAGGAATTTTACAAGGCAGTGGCGCAAATGGTTAGTTAAGAGCTGATGACTAACCTGTACATAGACCCAGAGGCTGTTGTTCAAACAGAACAAGGGGATACTGCATGGTTTAAAATCAGGAAGGGGTGCATCAGGGTTGTATCATTTCACCATACTTATTCAATCTGTACACTGAGCAAATAATCCGAGAAACTGGACTGTATAAAGAAGAACGTGGCGTCAGGACTGGAGGAAGACTCATTAACAACCTGTGATACGCTGATGCCACAACCTTGCTTGCTGAAAGTGAAGAGGACTTGAAGCGCTTACTGATAAAGATCAAAGACTACAGCCTTCAGTACAGATTACACCTCAATATAAAGAAAACAAAAGTCCTCACAACTGGACCAATAAGCAACATCACAATAAATGGAGAAAAGATTGAAGTTGTCATTTCATTTTACTTGGATTCACAATCAACACCCATGGAAGCAGCAGTCAAGAAATCAGACATATTGCCCTGGGCAAATCTGCTGCAAAAGACCTCTTTAAAGTATTGAAGTGCAAAGATGTCACTTTGAAGAGTAAGGTGTGCCTATCCCAAGCCATGGTATTTCCAATTGCCTCATATGCATGTGAAAGCTGGACAAGGAATAAGGAAGACCAATGAACAGTTGATGCCTTTGAGTTGTGGCATTGGCAAAGAATACTGAAAATACCATGGACTGCCAGAAGAACGAACAGATCCGTCCTGGAAGAAGTGCATCCAGACTGCTCCTTGGAAGGGAGAACGCCAGACTTCATCTCACCTACTTTGGTCATGTTGTCAGAAGGGACATATCCTGGAGAAAGACATCATGCTTGATAAAGTGCAGGGCCAGCGAGGAAGGGGAAAACCCTCAATGAGATGGATTGACACAGTGGCTGCAACGATGGGTTCAACATAGCAAGGACTGTGAGGATTCTGCAGGACCGGGCAGTGTTTTGTTCTGTTGCACACAGAGTCACTGTGAGTCAGAGCCGACTTGATGGCACCCAACAACATTAGCCAAAAGGTTTGTGGTTTGAATCCACCCAGAGGGAGCTCTGGTAGCATAGTGGCTAAGGCACTTGACTGCTAACCAGAAGGCTGGCGGTTCAAACCCACCAACCACCCCTCGGAAGGAAGGTTGCGCAATCTAACTTCCGTAGTGATACTGCCTCGGAAACCCAAGGAGGGGTCGCTATGAGTCAGGGCTGACTGAACGGCACATAACAACAACAACAACAACAACAAGAGGGGCCTCAAAAGACAGGCCTGGCAGCCACTTCTCAAAGGTCACCGTCTTGAAAACACTCCAGAATACAGGTCCACTTTGACACACATGTGTCGCCATGAGTTGGAATTGACTTGACAGCAACTAAAATCAACAATTTTGCAAGAGTAAATGAAGGCACAGAGAGGTTAAGTAACTTGTCTGAGGTCACAAAGGCAGTAACTGCTGAAGCTGGGATTTGAACCCAGTTTCTGGCTGCAGAATAGCTGGACAATGAATAAGGAAGGCAGAAGAAGAGTCGATGCTTTTGAGTTGTGGTGCTGGCGAAGAATGCTGAAAGTACCGTGGACTGCTAAAAGAACTAACAGATCTGTCCTGGAAGAAGTGCAGCCAGAGTGCTCCTGGGAAGAGAGAATGGCCAGACGACTTCATCTCATCTACTCTGGTCATGTTGTCAGAAGGGACCATTCTCTGGAGAAGGATGTCATGCTTGGTAAAATGGAGGGTCGACGAAAGAGGGGAAGGCCCTCAACAAGACGGACTGACACAGTGGCTGCAATGATGGGCTCAGGTATAGTAGGGATTGTGAGGCTGGCACAGGACCGGGCAGGGTTTTGTTCTGTTGCACAAAAGGTCATTGTGAGTTGGAGCTCTGGTCGCACAGTGCCTAAGGCACTTGATTGGTAACCAGAAGGCTGGAGGTTCAAACTCCACTCCTCGGAAGGAAGGTTGAGCAATCTACTTCCGTAGTGATACCGCCTGGGAAACTCAAGGAGGGTTCGCTATGAGTCAGATCTGATTCGAAGGCATATAACAACCACCACAACATGAGTCAGAGACGACTCGACGGCACCTAACAACAACAATAACAACAACATCCTGGCCACAGAGTTCGCTGTTTTAACCTCCGTGTGCTAAGTACAGAAAGAAGCTGCCCGTACAGAAAGAAGCTGCCATTGGGCGTCCAGTGGAGGAGTGACTGGACCTGCCAGAGGTCAGGGGAGCTTCATGGAGGAGGCTGGATGGCAGGGGTGGGGCCCGTTGCTGTAGGCTCAGAGAAGCATGACAGTGGCCCAGCAGAGGGGACACCAAGCTGAGTCTGGGGAGGGCCAGCTCTTTGGAGTGGCTGGCCTGTGAATGGGGGTCCTGGAGAGCGGCTGCTGGATCAGGAGGGCCCAGAACCCTCACTGGCAAGTCTGTGTTCAGTTCCGTGGGCAGCAGGGCCTTGAAAGGGTCTTTCTACTTACGGGAGTGACACGCTCAACTCACTGTGGCCAATGCTTTGGAGAATGGAGTGGAGAGGGACAGGGAGGAAGTGAGGGGGCCTGAAGCCCCTGGGCAATGGTCCCTCCACATCCTAGCTCCTCCACTCACTCTGGGATTTTAGCCAGTTATTAAATCTCTGAGACTCAGTTTCCCCCTCTGTGAAATGGGGAGAGATATGTCACCTGCCTGCTGGGGTTGCTGCGAGGTAACACAGGTAATTGTGCCCAGCAGAGGAGCCTGGCCCTGGCAGGTGCCCATGTCACTCAGGGCTGGGTGGGGGCCAGGAAGTCCTCCCTGAGAGGGGAATTTGGGAGATGGGGCCCTTGTTCTCCTTAAAATGCAGCCCATGCTCCTCAAGGCTGTGGGGTTCCATACTCACCACTACTTCCAGGTCAGAGTTCAGGTGCCGCTGGGTGTCAGACATCTGCACTAGGATCTCACCTGGGGCACAGAGTAGGGCGCTTCAGTGTGGGGGAGCCTGCTCTATGCACCCTCTTCCTGTCAGCAGCTGCCTGAAGCACGTTTCAGCACCAAAGTCCAGGGTCTCCCACAGGGGTCTTGGCCAGGAGGTCCCAGCCTTGCAAGCTGCAAGGACTTAGGGAAGAGGCTCAGACTCTAGGCAGGAGTCTGGACTGGGGGTGTGGGTGTGGGTGGGGCTATCTCCAGGGGAACTTCCTGGAAGAACACATCTGTTCAAGGAACGCCTTCCAGAACCCTAGGATGGTGGGCAGAGGCAGGCCCTGGACCTGAAGGGAGGCATAGATAGGACAGACGGAGGGACCTAGCACTTGGACAGCAGGATATAGCCTGGGGGTGGAGCAGGGGCTGGAAAGAGTGTCCCCCCCAAGAAGGTGGGGTGCAGTGGGAGAGGCGGCACTCACCCAAGATCTGCGAGGTGGAGCTCTGTAGGGCCTGCTCCCCGATCTTCTGGATAGCACTGAAGTACACCTCGGCTGCCTCGGACAGAGCTGCGGTGGGAAGGGATGGTCGGTTTGGCCCCTCCTCTGTTTCACCCCTACCCTTGCGAGGAGAGAGGGCTGTGCAGGGGTGCACCAGGGCATGGAGTGGGGTGTGTGTGGAGATGTGGCACTGGACAGAGGAGGAGAGTGGGGTGTGGAATGGGGTTCCCTCGGGCCAGCTGCTCTCAACATGGTACAGGATGTTGTCTGTGGTAGGTGCAGGCAGGTAGCCCTGTGTGTGAGCCCATCATCAGGGTGTGGGCCCGTCAGCAGGGTGTGGCTGGTGTGCTGTGAGGCTCACGGGGCAGGGGAACAGGGTGGGGTGAGGGCTGGGAGCTGGGAGCAGGTGTGGAGGCGAGTAGGCTTGGCCTTCCAAGTCCTAAAAGGGATGGAGTGGCACTCAGCTCTGGGTGTTAGGGCCTCACAGTGCCATCCATCCCACAGAGGCCCCAACTCTGTGGATTCGCACTAGCAGATGGGGTGGTGTTGGGAAATACGGGGGCTGCAGTGAGTGGGGGGAAGAGTAGCTTGCTTGCATGGGACTGAGCGAGTGGTGTGGTTGGCTTAGGGGTGTGTGGGAAAACAGCTCTGGATGTCAAGACTGGGGTTCGGAGATGGGACTGCGGATGGTGTGGAGTCGCTGAGTAGCATCTGGGTGACACAGCATCTAGGCGACACGTGTAGCTGTTGGGGGTGGGGTTGCGTAGCCCTGCCAGGCCTAGCTCTGTATCTTGTGAAGAACTTGAGGGTACCTAGGTGAACAGAAGTAGGTAAGGGGCAGAGCTGGGGACACCTGAATGAACAGGGGATAGGTAAGGGGCGTGGGGGTGTGGATTAAGTGGGGTGGTTATAAGATGTGTGAGTACAGGAAGGTGAGGGTGTGTGGTGTGCAAGGGACCCTGGCTGTGAGGGCAAGGGTAGTGGATAGGAGAGTATAGAGGTGAGAAGGAGAGGCGTGTGGATGGTGGGCCACTGTGGGGTGCAGAGAATATGGGTTGGGTGGGGGTGGGGGTGGTCCTGTAAGGAGGGCCTGGAGAGGCCAGGGCGGGGCTCCCTGTGGCCGGGTACTCACCGTGGAAGGCCCTCAGGTAGTTGTTCCCCAGGTACACCAGGTTCTCCAGGGCAGGGTTAAACTGCTCCATGATGCTCTGGACCCAGAGGGAAAGGGAGAGGGTAAGATTGGGGGGGAGGAGGAGGATGGGCTGAGGCAAGTCCTTGGGCCTCATTGCAGGCACTCAGCTCCAGTAAGAAGCCTCCAGACTGGGAGACCACCCAGAAACCTGGGGTCACCCAGAATCCCTGCTCTCAGCAGAGGCCTCAGACACTATCTTTTGGGGTCCCACCCTAAGCTGGCGTCCCCTTGCAGCCAGCTCCTGCTTGCTCCTCTGCCCTGGCAGACCTCAGGCCCTCAGAGGGGCCCCCTCCCCACACTGGGTTGAGCATGCCTCTCTGGGCTGCACACACCAGCACTGACAGTCGGGCAGGGCCCAGGGCAGCTCTTGTCCTTCTCGACACGAAGTGCCCCTGGGAGTGGGGTGGTAGCTGGATCCCTGTGGCCACCCTAGACCCTGGTCATGTGGAGAGCCCGGGTGGCTGCAACAGCCCTAGCCTTGGACTTCAACTCGGTCTTGGTTCAAATCCCAGCAGCTCCTTTCCCTCCCTTTGTGACCTTGAACAAGCTTCTTAACCTGTCAGGGTTTATCACACCTCATCTGTACCCATGTTCTTATGTATCAAACGGGAGATTACTTCCTAGCCCACAGGTGGGGCGCTGGGAGGCCTACAAGTGAAGGGACCTGCATGTTACAGGTGCTCAGTAAGTGTCTGTGGAGTCTGTAGGGAAGGGGCAGGAGATCAAGCAAGGGGCTCAGAAACTAGAGACTCCCCACCCCCTGGCTTAGCCACCAAATCCTTTCCCTCAGGCTCTCTGCATCTGGGGTCTGGGCTCCTATCCCTTAGCCTCAGCTACTCGGGCCCCTGTTCCCAGCTTCAGCCTCCCTGGGCGCTGTTCTGCTTTGTCCAGTGCTTGGAGGTTTCCGGGGGCAGGGGTGTGGGGGTCCTTCTGAGTGCCATCTTGGCTGGCCTCCCATTCTGGTTGACAGTGGACAAACCCTTCCCTAGAGCCGCAGTTACGGCTGGGACAGCCAAGGGAGCCCACCCCAGGGAGCCCACCCCATGCCCACAGCTCAGCCTGCCTGCCTTGAGCACACTGCCAGCCCTCAGTGCCCGTCCTGCAGAGCGGCCCGGCCTCTGCACCCGGGAGGCGCATGCCCAGGCCCTGGGCTGGCCTACACGTGCTCACCTTGTAGATGGCGATGGTGGACCTGTAGAACTGGTCCATCTCGGGGGCCATGGAGCGGGCACTGGCAGAGCTGGAGCACCGGGGGGCTGCCTGCTGGTGCCACTGCTCGTCGGGCGGCCAGGGAGGCTATGGAGTGGACCCTGGGGATCGAGGTCCTTGAGGAGGAGGTGGCAGCTTAATTATTCACCAGCCAGGGATGTCAGAATGTGATCTGGGGCGTAACCAGACCCGGTGGGGAAGGCATCCTGTGACGCGCAGCTTCGTGTGACCTGCCTTTCAATTATTTACCTCTCTGAGCTGCGGCTGGGGGGATGCCGGCAGGGCCACTCTCAAGTCCTCCTCAAGGGCGAGGCTTCCCAGCCAGCGGGGGACCCTTGGCTCTGGGGGGAGCCTGGCCTCCCACCTGTCGCCAGGATAGGGGCCAGTCCTGGGTGTTGCCCATGCTATTGGGCTAGAGTTGCTGCATGCCCCTCTCCGGGGCTCTCCCCGACAGACCCGCTGATGGGCACCGTTCTCAGGCCTCCTCCCTCCATTGGTCCCCATCAGACCTGGACCTGGAGGGCCAAGGCACGGCCGGCCACTGCGGCTGCCCTGTGCACAGCCTCCGGAGAGGAGGCAGCAAGGACCCGCGTGCCGAGGCCCGTGCCCTCTCTGGGTCTTGATCCCCTCCATTGTCAAATAGGGAGCCCTCTCACTCCACCCCACGTGGGCCTGCCCTGGGGGAAGCAGTCCTGGCTTCCGGGCACCTGACAGCCTATTCTGGGGACAGGCATCAGGGCCACCCCTTCACTTCCTGCTCTGCAGAGGAGGGGAGAGAAGGTGACCCCAGCCCAGGGAGCCTGGAAATAGAGGCTCCAAGTGGGCCCAGGAAGGTCAAGGCTGAAGGTCAAGGCTGCAGGGAGAAAGGAGGGGTTGCTGCACCCACACCACAATTAACACACACTGGTGAACTTGAATCCAGTTTATTTCAGTTTGGGGGCAGCCCTGAAGCCCTCCCCAGCAGCCTCAGGCACACTCTTACAATCACTTCCTTGTGAAGAAGGACTTAAGTCCCAGGAGTGGCCGTTGAGAGATAAGGGAGTGCTCAGGTGAGGTGGCTCTCAGGGGTGTGGGTGGCGGGTGTGTTGAGGGGCAAAGTCGAATGGGGCATCCTGCTCCTGGAGCCCGGGGGTTCCCTGGCTGAGGGGAGTGGAGACATCCCCTTTCTCTACCCTCACCTCCAGGGGAAAGGGCACTGGGTGGAAGGGGCAAGCTGTGCCCACCAGGGAACCTGGAGGGGCGCTCCGAGGCTGGGGTGGCCTTCCAGGGCCTGGGGTACACAGGCACCTTTAGTGTTTCAGTTGCCAGGGTGAGGGTTCTCATCGGTCAGTTGTCAGAAGTCCCTTCTGTCGGGGAGAGGAGGTGGGGGAGGCTCTGGGCTTTTCAGAGCCAGAACGTGGGAACCGAAGACGGAGGAGCAGCCTCGGGTAGGGAGGCTCCCAGGAGAGCAGTGGGCACGGCGGCGGGCCGGCTCTGCCCAGTGAGCCAGGCCAGGCCTCATGCCGCCCCGGCAGGGTCAGGGGCTGGGCTGGGGGGCGGTGCGGCCTCAGGGCTCCAGCAGCAGCTGGGTGAGCTTCTGGAACCGTTCCCGGTGCTCGTGGATGTAGACCTCCGTCTCCCAGAGGGCGCTGACCAGCACCGCATCGCTGACCTCGTCCAGCATGATGTCCGTCCCCAGCTGGGGGTTCAATCTGTCCGGGCCAGGGAGGAGGGGTCACCCCAGGACTCTCAGCTGGGCCTGGGGTGAGCCCAGGGAGCAGGGCAGCCCCTTGGAGAAGGGCAAGTCCACACCAAGGGCGGCCGGGCCAGGCAGGACGCGGCGAGCCTCACCTGAAATACTGGATGTCCGTCATCTCGCACCAGGCCCGGGCCCGGTCCACGGCCCGCCCGTCCGGATCCGTGCACTGGCGGGAAGGAGCCCAGTGAGCACTCGGCTTGCCCCACTGTCCCAGAGGCCCCACGGTGGCCTGAAATCATGCCCCTGGACCCAGTTATGGCCTTGCCACCCATCAGCAGAGGACCCTGGGCAGGCCCCGCTCCTCGGGCAGCTACTGCTGCCCACCCTCTGTGGGTTCTGGTTCTGCAGAGCCCGTTCAGGGTCAGTGGGGGAAGCTCAGAGTCAGAGCCCCTTGTCCCCTCCCCCCGCAGCTTCTGTCCGTCTTAGACTCTGGGCCGTGGTCGGAGAAAAGGGCTCACAGCGCGTTTGAGGAGCCTCCTGCCCTGCACTGAGACTAGAGTGGGGCCTCTCTCTCTCCCTGCAGCGGACACAGGACCCCCGAGCCCTGCTGCCTCCACAGGAAGAGGGTACGGGTGTCAGCCCCAGGCTGGAGACACCACGGGAAGGGGCCCCTACTCACACAGTCCACCACCATCTTTCCCAGTTCCTTGGCCCCAAAAACAGTCTTGGCCAGTTCCCAGGGATTGCTGGGACGGAAGACATCCACACAGGTCACGGGCACTTGAGGGGACCTCCCTGTCCCCAGGGAGACGACGATGGAGAGTTTCTTCACCTTGTGGCCCTGACCCTGTGTGAACAGGAAGGAGATGGTCAGAGGAGACCTTCCTCCTGGGGGAGAGTGACAGTGGCCTGGGAGGGGGTTGGGGGACAGAAACAGGCCCCCAGCAGGCCCCTCGTGTTCCCTGAGCAGCACCGTCCTCCTAGCACCAGTGGGCATCACAGTGAACTCTGTGGACCATGCAGGGAGCACATGAGCCTGAGTCTCTGGGTGGTGCAAAGGGTTAAGGCACTCGGCTGCTACCTGAGGGTTGGAGGTTCGAGTCCACCCAAAGGCATTTCAAAAGAAAGGCCCGGCCGCCTACTTCTGAAAAAGCAGCCACTGAACCCCTGGGAGCACAGCTCTGCTCTGACACCTGTGAGGTCAAAACCCTACAGACACAGCTGGGCACTGTCTGCAAGGACAGGCTGGTGCCGCCTGAAGAAAGGTCAGGGGCGTGGCCAGGGAAGGAAGGGAGTTCGCGTCCCTTGGTTTCTGGTGTTCACCAGGCCTTTACACCACGGTCTCACTCCCCCCACCAGTCTGCGGCAGGGGCACTGATCACCACACCTCACAAATGCGGACTCTCAGCAAAGCTAGGGGCAAAGAGGCTTGTCCAGGCCATGCAGTCAGGGAGCAGGGAGCTGCCCCATTACTCTGCTGCCCATTTGCAGGGTGACTCGGGTGAGCCCCCCCCCCCCCCGCTCTGGGTCTGGGCTCCTCACACTTAATGGTAATGACTTGGACTGGATGAGGGCTGAGGGCTCTTCTCAGCAGTTTCTTTCAGGAACCACGCCCTGCCCTGTCTGGCCCCTAGAGGGTGCTCCCACCTCTGACCACCGGGATCCCCTGCTGCACCACCAGGGGCTGCATCCGGGGCTTCTTGGTAACCACGCAGAGAACCACAGGCAGCAGGGAGGTCACACACGCGCCAAGGCATTTACAGATAGTGCACGCGGAGTCCTCACAGCACTCCTGGGGTGGATGTTTCCATTGGGTGCTGCTGAGTGGATTTTCAACTCACAGAGACCCCATGTGTTACACTGAGAACTGCCCCCAAGGTCTCCTTGGTAGTCATCTTTATGGGAGCAGACTGCCAGGTCCTTCTCTATGGAGCCAC
The DNA here is from genome assembly GCF_000298275.1 of Orycteropus afer afer. Taxonomy (NCBI): domain Eukaryota; kingdom Metazoa; phylum Chordata; class Mammalia; order Tubulidentata; family Orycteropodidae; genus Orycteropus; species Orycteropus afer. The sequence continues at coordinate 1,965,968 of NW_006921670.1, forward strand.
TAGGTCGGTTCAAACCACCAAGCTTGCGGGTAGCAGCCAAGTTCCTGACCATGGCCCACCAGGGCTCCTTGATACCGAAAAATCAAAAATCAAACTCACTGCTGTCGAGTCGGATCCAACTCACAAAGGCCCCTCCTTGGGTTTCTGAGGCAGTATCACTACGGAAGTAGGTTGCCCAACTTTCCTTCCGAGGAGTGGCTGGTGGGTTTGAACCCCCAGCCTTCTGGTTAGCAGTCACGTGCCTTAGGCACTATGCCACCAGAGCTCCTTGGTAAAATCAAACAAGCCAAACTCACTGCCATTGAGTCGGACCCGACTCATAGCAACCCTTCCTTGGGTTTCCAAGGGTGTATCACTACGGAAGTAGATTGCCCAACCTTCCTTCCGAGGAGTGGCTGGTGGGTTTTGGTAGGTACCGTAAAACCTGAGAAAGCTGGAACTTGTGTAAGGCAGAAACCTGTCAGAGAAGGAAAACTCGCCTATTTTCCACTGGCAGAGAGTAACAGAAAGGTGATAAACCTCCCCCCACCATCGAAAGTGGAAAACTTGCGAGACCCAGAAACACAAGGCAGGGCCCCTCAAGGTCCGGCTGTCGCAGGCTTCACTGTACTACTACCAACTGGCTCCAGGGCCCCTGCTTGCCCCACTGTCCACGCTGTCCCTCCCAGGATTTGAGGGTGCGGCTGCTCCAAGCAACTCAGGGTGAGGCCATGCCCTGTCCCCAAAGGCCTTAGGATGCCGTCCCTTCCTCCATGGAGCCTTTCCCTATCCTCCGGGCTTCTAAGCAAAGGCGAGCCTCCTCCTGGGGCTCTGCAGATCTCTGTCACAGCACCTGCAACCCTTGAAGGACATGTCCTCATTTACAGACTTTCCATGCCAGATGTAAGTGCTTCCAGGGCAAGCATGTGCCCCCAGGGCTGGGCACAGGGCTAGCCACAGGCACTACAACTGGCATGTACGTGACATGCATGCTGTCCGTCCATCCCCCACCTCACACACACACACACACACACACACACACACACACGCAACAGCACATGCTGTTAACTGATCATAACCCTCTTCACATTCAGTCCAGACTGGGCCTCAGAAGCCTTCTTAGCACAGTGTAGGCACAACCAAACAGGTCCATGTGCGAGATCACATTGCTGCAGTGTGCACAAATGGATGAATGTGTGAACAATAGCCTCTGCTCTCCTGAGAGGCTATCCTCAGTGAGCTTTGCTACAAAAGAGATCGCTGTAGTGTGGTCTGGTCCCTCCCCTCTCACCCGAGATGGCCCCCACCTTGCGGATCATGTCCTGGTTGTACTCGTGGATCTCAGTCATGGCGTCCAGCGTGGGGTTGTTGGCCAGCAGCCCACCATCCAGGAAGCGGCCGTTGGGCCGGAAATAGGTGGGGGCGGCCCCGCTGCTGCGGGCTGCCCTCCACACCAGCTGTTCTGGAGGGATGACAGAGGTGCCCAGTGGCACAACGGGATGCTAAAAATGTAGCCTGCCTCAGATGTCAGGGTGTGAGTGTGTGCGTGCAGGCCTGTGTGTTTGTGCGGGCACGTGGGGCTGCAGGAAAGAGGCCGGAGCACCTCGGAAGCAGGACCGACAGGGCTGTGCTGCAGACAGCACGTCCCGAGTCCCGGGGAAGGTAGGTACAGCTGGGTCCCAGGGGCCTCCTCCAGGCAGGGGCCTCTGCTAGCCTGCCCGAGGCCTGGTGGTGTGCGTGGATGGGGGGATGAGGGCGCCAGGGGCAAGCCTAGGACCACCCCCCCTGCACCCGTCAGCCTCTGCCTTCTCACACATGCAGCAAACATGGTTTGAACCTGAGGGCTGGGTTGGAGGCTTCAGGTTAGCATTCTGGCTGAACCGCGGCTCCCGTATGCACTCCGGGGCATCGTAGTTCCGGAAGAGATGGAGTTCGGCCGGCTGCCGGTCAGACAGGGTCCCTGTCAGCATCACCCTGGAGAGGAACCAGGAAGGAGCAGGACATGGGGTCACTGGTCCTCCCCAACTCACCTTTCTCCTTGCCTGGCATTCAACTCTGGGCCCTGGACGGCAGAGGGGGTGCTCCGCAGGCCCCCGGGCTCCCCTCTGCATTCCATGGGGGGCTTCTTCCCCTGTGATCAAAATCCCACCCACCCTCCCCCAAACAGGTTCTTCCCTACGATGCTGGGTGAGTGCTAAACGGGTACAACCTCAGGAGGACCCATTTGGCAAGTTTGGTCCTAACTGCCAACGGGCTTGTCCTTCGACCCAGCAGTCCCACTTCTGGGGATGCATCCTGCAAAGTAAATGGCGGGAAACAACTGAGGTGCCCATCAATAGTCAGTTAACCACACAATGGGGCTGTGTCACTGCCAAACGACTGGGGAAGCTCTGCAGGCACTGCACGGCCTGAGCGCCAGGGCTGATGGACGAGGGGAAAAAGCAAAGCTCAGGAGAGTGTGTTTAGTGCTGCCATGTGTCATAAAACAAACATATGTACATATTTGCTCAGTCAGAGGACAGCTCCAAAGGGGTCCATCAGCAGTGCCTGGCAACAGCAGGGAACGGCATGGCATGGTGCCTGCTGCAGGCACGCAATGGGGGAGAGGCTATTCACTGCATCACCTCTGGTACGTCTGAAACGCTCTACCACGTAAGTCCACGCCTACTAAAGAAAACATCTACTTATCTTGAGATAAACCCACCACTGCCACTGAGTTGATTCCGACTCACAGTAATCCTACAAGACAGAGTAGAACTGCCCCATAAGGTTTATAAGGCTGTAATCTTTACAGAAGCAGACCACCTCATCTTTCTTCCATGGAGTGGCTGGTAGGTTCGAACTGCCCTCCTTTTGGTTAGCAGCTGAATGCCTTAACCACTGTGCCACCAGAGCTCCAATAAAGCCTACAGCATGCAGTATTCCCAGGCGGAATTTCATCCAAGTACTAACCAGGCCAGATCCTGCTTAGCTTCGGGGATCAGAGGAGACTGGGCGTGTTCAGGGTGACAGGGCCGTAGGCTGAGGGAAAACAGGCATGCACCCTGAAATACTGCTGGGCGGGGAAACTGGCACAGTCCCTCGGGAACTAATATGCATGAAGACCTTTTGATCCCGGGATTCCATTTTGGAACATCTATCCTAAGGGATAATCTTAACCACCACAATGGAGGCTTTTTGCATAAGACTAATCAATGCCACATAATCCATTACAGTGAAAAATGGAAACACTCTGAATACCAACAACAGAAAACCAAATGAACCAAACCTGTTGCCTTCAAGCCCTGCCTGCTCACAGGAAAGCCCTGACACCCACCTTCCCTGATTTTAAACAATACACTATCGTCTTGTTCTGCCTGAGAGACAGCCTCTTGCTCTGTGCACAGGTCCCTCGTGAGTACAATTAAGGGTTCTGGAATTCCCATCCTTCCCAATGTTAGCCATAATTTGTTATGATCCCCAGAGGCAAATGCCTTTGCATTGTCAATAAAACACAAGTAAACATCTTTCTGATACTCTCTGCTTTCAGCCAAGATCCATCTGATAGCAGCGATGATATCCCTTGTTCCGTGTCCTCTTCTGAATCCAACTTGAATTTCTGGCAGCTCCCTGTCTATGGACTGCGGCAATTGTTTAATTATTTTCAGCAAACTTTTACTTGCATGTGATATTAACGATATTGTTCGATAACTTCCACATTCTCTTGTATCACCTTTCTTTGGAATGGGCACAAATATGGATCTCTTCTAGTCAATTACAGGTAGCTGTCTTCCAAATTTCTTAGTGTAAATGAGTGAGGGCTTCCAGCGATGCAGGCATTTATAGAAACACGTCAATGGGAATTCCATCAATGCCTGGAGCCTTGTTTTTTGCCAGTGTCTTCAACGCAGCTTGGACTTCTTCCTTCAATACCACAGGTTCTCCATCACTATCTCCTAAATTGGCTGAATGCTGACCAATTCTTTTGGGCACAGTAACTGTGTATCCCTTCCACCTTTTTTGATGCTTCCTGTATCATTCAATACTTTGCCCATCAAGCTCAGCTCACCACCATCGAGTCAATTCCAACTCATGTTGTTGTTGTTAGGTGCCCTCAAGTCAGCCCCGCCTCATAATGACCCCGTGGACAACAGAACGAAACCCTGCCCGGTCCTGTGCCAGCCTTGCAATCCTTGCTGTGCCCGAGCCCATCACTGCAGCCACCGTGTCAGTCCATCCTGTTGAGGGTCCTATCCTTCACTGACCCTCTATTTTACTAAGCATGACCCTCTACTTTACCATTCCTTCTCCAGGGAATGGTCCCTTCTGACAACATGACCAAAGTAGGTGAGACAAACTGGCCATTCTCGCTTCCAAAGAGCTTTTAAGTTACACTTCCTCTAGGACAGATTTGTTTGTTCTTCTGCTATCTATGGTATTTTCGGTATTCTTCACCAACAGCACAGTTCAAAGGCGTCAACTCTTCTTCGGTCTTCTTTATTCATTGTCCAGCTTTCACATACATATAAGGTGAATGAAAACGCCATGGCTTGGGTCAGGTGTGTCTTAGTTTTCAAAGTGACATCTCTGCTTCTCACCAGTTTACAGAGGTCTTTCACGGCACATTTGCCCGTGCAATACGATGCCTGATTTCCTGACTGCTGCTTCCATAGTGTGGACTGTAGATCCAAGTAAAACGAAATCCCTGACAACTTCAATCTTTTTATCATGATGTTGCTTATTGGTCCAGTTGTGAGGATTTCTGTTTTTTTTACATTCAGATGTAATCCATACTGAAGGCTGTAGTCTTTAATATGCATCAGTAAATGCTTCAAGTTATCTTCACTTTCAGCAAACAAGGCTGTGTCATGTACATATCACAAGCATTAATGGTTCTTCCTCCAATCTTGATGCCTCATTCTTCCTCATGTAGTCCAGCTTCTCAGATTACTCACTCAGCATACAGATTGAATAAGTATGGTAAAAGGATACAACCCTGACATACACCTTTCCTGATTTTAAACCATGCAATGTCCCCTTATTCTGCTCGAAAGACAGCCTCTTGGTCTATGTACAGGTTACTCATGAGCACAATTAAGTGTTCTGGAATTTACATTCTTTGCACTGTTACCCATAATTTGTTATGATCAACACAGTTGAATGCTTTTGCATAGTGACTAAAACACAGGTAAACACCTTTCTGGTATTCTTTGTTCTCAGCTAAGATCCATCTGTCATCAGCAATGTTATCCAATGTTCCACGTCCTCTTCTGAATCCAGCTTGCATTTCTGGAAGTTTCCTGTCAATATGCTGCTGCAAACATCTTTGAATTATCTTCAGATTTCATTTGTGTATGGTATTAATGATATCGTTTGATAGTTTCCACTTTCTATTAGATCACCTTTCTTCGAATGGGCACAAATACTGATCTCTTCCAGTCAGTTGGCCAGGTAGCTGTCTTCTAAATTTCCTGGCATAAATGAGTAAATACCTCCAGTGCAGCATTGTTTGTTGAAACATCTCAGTGGGTATTTCATCTATTCCTGGAGCCTTGTTTTTCACCAATTCCTTCAGTGCAACCTGAAATTCTTCCTTCAATTTTATTTGTTCTTGATCACACACTTCCTCCTGAAATAGTTGGACATTGACCAATTCTTTTTGATACAAGTGACTGTGTATTCCCTTCCATCTTCTTTTGATGTTTCCCACATCATTCAATTTTGCCCATAGAATCCTTCAATACTGCAACTCAAGACTTGACTTTTTTCTTTAGTTCTTTCAGCTGGAGAAATGCTGAGCGTGTTCTTCCCTTTCAGTTCTCTAACTCCAGGTCTTTGCACATTTCATTATAATATTTTACTTTGTCTTCTTGAGC
>NW_006921670.1:1972403-1987745 GCF_000298275.1 Orycteropus afer afer
CTTCCAAGTGGATGACAGTGGTAGCCGGGCACCATCTAGTTCTCCTGGTCTCATAGTCGTATAGGATGCAGATCGGATGGTGTACCAGTCACTAGGACTAATTGTTTTCATGTATTTTGGTTTTCTTCATTCTTCTTTGCTCTGGACAAGGAGAGACCCATGATTGCATCTAGATGGTTGCTTGCAAGCTTTTAAGATCCCAGTCACTACTTGCCAAAGTAGGAGGTGGAACAACGTCTTTTGCAGTATGTTATGCCAATTGAGCTTGATGTCCCCTGTGACTATGGTCCCGAGCTCACAGGTTCAACTACTCACTCCCTCTAGGTAGCTGGCTGTGCCCAAGAAGTGACTACAACCTTGTCCCTTGTCAGCTCTACTATACACCTGGGAATTCTTACAGAACATATAAACATGCTTGTAGAACCATTGTCTGCCAACCCTATACATGGTCTTGGGTACACTCCCCACTGGATAGACATATCTAATAGTTCAGCCTGTCCACTCATCTATCCACCTGTATACCCATGTCTGCCTTCACAGTACTGTATGTGCAAAAGGGTTCATCTTTGTTGTCTATACCTCCCATGTACCTCTCTCTGTGTTCCTCTTCCTCAATGCCATCATGTTGATGACTCACATTTGGTATACTTTTCATATCTTTTTAATGACTGTTTTTTTTCTTCATTCAAAATGGCCAATACCAGTTCATTTCAGCTCACTAATGCCTAGGATATTGATCTTTATGCATTCCATTTCATTTCTCATAACTTCTAATTTTCCTAGATCCATATTTCATACATTCCATGTTCAGATTATTAATGAATGTCTGTAGCTGTTTCTTCTCATTTTGAGACCTGCCCCAGCAGCAAAAAGTGGTCCTAAAAGCTTTATTTCATTCATGTCATTAAGTCGACTCTACTTTGAGGAGGCAGCTTTTCACCAGTTGTATTTTGAGTGTCTTACAACCTCAGGGGTTCATCTTCCAGCACTATGTCAATGTTTCATTATTATTCATAAGGTTTTCAGTGGCCAATTTTTCCAGAAGTAGACTGCTACACCCTTCTTCCTACTCTGACTTAGGTTGGAAGCTCCATTGAAAGCGGTCCATAATCGGTGACCTGATGGTATTTGAAATACTGGTGGCATATCTTCCAACATTATAGCACATGCCAGCCATGACAGTACAACAGCCTGAGTGAGTGGTGAATTGCCTCATATGCATGAGGAAGCTGGGCAATGAATAAGGAAGACTGAATAACTGATGCCTTTGAATTAAGGTGTTGGCAAAGAACACTGAATACAGCACAGACTGCCAGAATAACACAAATCTCTCTTGGAGGAAGTAAAGCCAGAATGTACCCTAGAAGTGCGGGTGGCTGACTTCCAGCAAGTTAGTGGAATAGGCAGAACAGCTACCCAGACCCTACTCAACAAAGAAACAAGAAATCAATTGAAGCAGATACAGAAGATAATCCTGGAACCTTGAACCTTGAAGGGCAGGATAAAGAAGTGGATTAAATACCAACTGGTGGAAGAACCTGAATAAAAACAGTGAAGAAGGAGACAGACAGAACTGCAGACTGTGAGCTGTCCTGAGGACACAGCCATTTTGAATATCTGAGAATGCAACAGCCATTCTGAATATTTGAAAGTGGCGTTCTAATCCCACAGCAACCTAAGAATAGGCTCCACTTGCTGAGGACAGCATGGGCATCTGCACCGGAGGCTGACAACTAGAAAAGTGCACTTTTCACTCTTACACCCCAAGCCCTCTTGGTGAACAGAGGTGTGGCCATTCCCTACCTCCACCTACCTTCTTGACCAGCAGGAATGCCATCTTGGTCTGTGGCCTAATAGAGCCTGGATGCCCTGCCCCACCCCCACAGTTTTGTTTTTAAATTATTCTTTTTTTCTGCCTCTCTTTTTTCCCTGGTTCTTGTTTGTTTGCTTGTTTCTCTTCTCTTATTCTGGTTACATTCTTTTCTTCTTTTGGTTCTTCCCATGCCTTGTTTTCCTTTTTGCATTTTTCTCATTTTTCTTTATTATTCTTTTACTCTACCTCTTGGAACAGACCATCAACTGCTCATATGCAAGTTCAACTTGAAGTTGAAGACAATTAAAACAAGTCCATAAAAGATAAAATATGATCTTGAATTTATCCCTCCTGAATTTAGAGACCATCTAAAGAATAGATTTGATGCACTGAACACCAGTGACCGAAAACCAGAATTGTGGGATGACTTCAAGAACATCATCCGTGAAGAAAGCAAGAGGCCATTAAAAAGATGAAAAAAGAAGAAAAGACCAAAATGGATGACAGAAGAGACTCTGAAGCTTGTCCTTGAGTGGAGAGTAGCCAAAGTAAATGGAAGAAATGACAAGATACAAGAGCTGAACAGAAGATTTCAAAGAGCAGATTGAGCAGACAAAGCCAATTACTATAATGAAATGTGCAAAAATTTGGAGTTAGAAAACCAAAAGGGAAGAACACACTTGGCATATCTCTAGCTGAAAGAACTGAGGAAAAAAATTAAGCCTTGAGTTGCAATATTGAAAGATTCTACGGCCAAAATATTGAATGATGCAGAATGCATCAAAAGAAGGTGGAAGGAATACACAGAGTCACTGGACCAAAAAGAACTAGTAGATCTTCATCCATTTCAGGAGGTGGCATATGATCAAGAACCAATGGTACTGAAGAAAGAAGTCGAAGCTGTACTGAAGGAATTGCTGAAGAACAGGGCTCCAGGAATTGACAGAATACCCACTGAGATGTTTCAACAAATGGATGCTCACTGGAGGCACTTACTCAGTTATGGCAAGAGATCTGGAAGACAGCTACTTGGCCAACTGACTGGAAGAGATCCATATTTGTACCCATTCCAAAGAAAGGTGATCCCACAGATTGTGGAAATTATCTAACAACATCATTAATATCACACACAAGTAAAATCTTACTGAAGATAATTCAAAAATGGTTGTAGCAGTATATTGACAGAGAACTTCCAGAGGTGTAAACCAGATTCAGAAGAAGACGTGGAACAAGGGGTATCGTTGTTGATGTCAGATGGATGTTGGCTCAAAGCAAAGAATACTAGAAAGATGTTTACTTGTGTTTTATTGACTATGCAAAAGCATTTGATTGTGTGGATCATAAAAATTTGGGATAACGTTGAAAAGAATGGGAATTCCATAACACTTAATTGTACTCATGAGGAACCTGTACATAGACAAGGAGGCTGTCATTAGAACAGAACAAGGGGACACTGCATGGTTTATAATCAAGAAGGGAGTGTATCAGGGTTGTATCCTTTCACCATACTTATTCAATCTGTATGCTGAGCAAATAATCTGAGAAGCTGGACTATATGAAGAAGAACATGGCATCAGGATTGGAGGAAGAATCATTAACAACCTGCGATATGCTGATGATACAACTTTGCTTGCTGAAAGTAAGGATGACTTGAAGCACTTACTGATGAGGATTGAAGAATACAGTTTGCAGTATGGATTACATCTCAATATAAAGAAAACAAAAATCCTCACAACTGGACCTATAAGCAGCATCATGATAAATGGAGTTTAAAGTTGTCAAAGACTTCACATTGCTTGGTTCTACAATCAACACCAATGGAAGCAGTAGTCAGGACATCAGACAATGTATAGCAGTGGGCAAGTCAGCTGCAAAAGATCACTTTCAAGTTCTGAGAAGCAAAGATGTCTCCTTGAGGACTAGGGTGTGCCTGACACAAGCCATGATATTTTCAATCGCCTCATATGCATGTGCGAACTGGACAATGAATAAGGAAGACCGAAGAGGAGGTGATGCTTTTGAGTTGTGGTGGTGGCGAGGAATGCTGAAAGTACCATGGACTGCTGAAAGTACTAACAAATCTGTCCTGGAGGAAGTGTAGCCAGAGAGCTCCTTGGAAGTGAAAATGGCCAGACTTCATCTCACCTATGTTGGTCATGTTATCAAAAGGGACCATTCCCTGGAGAAGGATTTCATGCTTGCTAAGGTGGAGGGTTGACGAAAGAGGGGAAGGCCCTCAATGAGATGGATTGACAATGTGGTTGTGGTGATGGGCTCAAGTATAGCAGGGATCACGGAGCTGGTGCAGGACTGGGCAGTGTTTCATTCTGCTGTGCATAGGGTTGCTATGAGTCGAAGACGACTCGACGGCACCCAACAAAACAACTTTGCTCTTTTCTCTTATTACACCCTCCCCAAGTATTGCAGGATTTTCCCCCCTCTTTTTTTCTTTTCCCTTTCTTTTGTCTGTTAAAAATATTTAAAAAAATGTTTCTTCTCATTTATTGCCTTTCCTTTTTTTTTATTCCCCAATTGTTCCTGTTTAATTATCCAGTTTTTCTTTTTGTTCTCTTATTCTTATTTATTTGTACTTTTTTTTAAAAAATGTTTTGTCTGAGTGGGAGACAGTAACTGTACCTCTAAAACCTCAACGATACTGGCACCTCCTCCAGCTCCACCCACTGAGTGAGGGCTAACACTTGCTTCTACTATGATGAGCCAGATAGCTTAACTGACTCCATCTTGACATGCTGATACCGCCATAAAGTTTTTTTTTTTTCCTTAAGCTACAGGTCTAGACCACCCCATCCTGTTTCAACTGAAAGGATGCAGGCCTAGACCACCCCATCTGTTCTGTCAGAACATGGTGACCTAGTTAAGCCCCTATGCCAACCACAGAGACAGACCACAATGCTAGATGTTGCCTATAGGTGTGACTTGCTAGAGCAAGTATAATGCTTTTTCAGCTTCTGTAAAAGTCTGCTTGCAAAGGCTGAGTCCTATTTGAAGCCCCCAGAGTGGATGAGGCCCAACCACAATGCCAAGGAGTTTCTTTACAGGTGTTATTTGCTAGATTAGGTTTAATGTTGCTTTCTGCTTCTGCAAAAGATTGCTTGCAAAGGATAGAAAAGAGATACTCAATATTTTGTCTTTATAAACTGTGTGAAGCTGCTCTTCTGGGTCGAGAGTCCCTTCTGGCATGAGCCACCTCTCGACCCTGGAATTAAAGGACTTAAAGCTTGATTCAGTCTCAGAGTGCTTGACGACTCCATCTCACCTTTAATATATAACACTACACCAACTAATCAACAACAGACAGCAGCCAATACCAGCCCAACTCACTCTGAACTGCTCTGCATAAACAGCTAACAGAGATCTGTGTACACACTCTCATTCTCTATCACACCCACCAGGAGATAGGTGGTGAATGCATATGTGCTGCCAACTAACAACAAATAGATGACCATAGTACCCTGCTCACTCAGATATATCAAAAAAAAAAAAAAAAAGGAAAAAAATAATGGGTGAATCATACTAACATACAATCACTAATTAAATACAAATGTGATGACATCACAATGTCTTGGAGACAACTGATAATCCCAGTCCACACAAAGAAGCAAGATAAAATAGTAAAAACAAGGAACCAGGATACAGACCCAGAAAAGCTCCCCGAGGAGGAAGAAAAATTGGAACTCCCTGATAAGGAATTCAAAAGAATCATATTTAGGTACCTTCAATGGATTGAGAGACAGATCAAGAAAAATAATGACAAAATTAAGGAAAACACAGACAAAACCTCAGAACAATTTTTGAAGACAACATAAGAACAAAATGACAAAATAAATGAAAAATTAGAAATGATACAAAATCTACAGATAGAAATCCAGATTAATACTAAAGTTTCAGAAATAGATAAGACATTGAATGGGCAGAGGAGCAGAATTCAATTGATGGAAGGCAGAATTAGTGAGACTGAAGACAAATACCTTGATAGTACTTGGTAAGGGATCATTCAGAAAAAAGATCAAAACAAAATGAAGAAAGCCTAAGGTTCATGTGGGATACCATAAGAGGAATATCCTACATGTCATCAGATTTACAGAACGGGAAGAGACCAAGAAAACCAGAGAAAATTGTTGAAGATTTGTTGGAAGAGAATTTCTCTGATATGATGGAAGATGAGAATATATCCACACAAGAAGTCCAACAAATCCCAAACACGACAGACCCCCCAAAAAATTCACCAAGACATATCATCATCAAACTCATCAAAACCAAAGACAAAGAGAATCCTGAAAACAACATGGGAAACATGAAAGTTGCCTAAAAATGGCAGCCAATAAGACTAAGCACTGATTTCTCAGCAGAAACCATGCAGGAGAGAAGGCAATGGGATGGTACATAGAAAACCCTGAAAGAGAAAAATTTCCAACCAAGAATTATATACCCAGCAAAACTGTCCCTCAAATATGATGGTGAAATTAGGGTATTTCCAGATAAGCAGAAATTAAGGGAATTTGTTAAAACCAGACCAACCTTACAAGAGCTGCTAAAGAGAGTCCTTTGGACAGAGAATCAACAATAGCAAACAACTGACCATCAACACACATGATTACATAACCCAGAATCCAACCTAGTTATGGACATATCCAAAGCAAAATAATCTTTTAAGATTGTAAACAGAGAACCAGAGACATCAGTTGGGTAAATGAGGACAAGTGAAAACCAAAAAGAGGGAAAAAACAGTGTAGTTCTAGAACTTGTAAATGGTGAGGAAGTCATGACAATTGCAAGATAGAACAAACTGTTCTAAACTTGAGAAGAAAATTATACATCACAGGGTAACCTCAAAGAAAAATAATAAGCCTTCACATAAAAATAAAAAGTAGGACAAGCACAAGTATTTAGCAAATACTAAAATGATAGCAACAAGGGAAATAACACAATTCATAAATAAGCTCAGCATAGAAAATTACAAGGAACAAAGAAATCAGCAACACCATGAAAAAAAAACAGATAACAAAATGACAGCGACAAAAATTCATACTTGTCAATAATTACACTGAGGGAATAGGCAGACAAGCTATACAGACCCTCTTCAACAAAGAAACGAGTAACTAATTGACAGAGATACAGAAGGTAATTCTGGAGTCCTGAGCTTTGAAAGAAGTATACAGAAGTGGATTAGGCACCAACTAGCAGAAAAACCTGAATGAAAACAGTAAGTATGGAGACAGCCGGAGCAGCGGACTGTGAGCTACTCTGACGAGACTGACAGCCTGAATATTTCCAAATGGTGTTGAGAATTGACCTAAAGATCAGCCCTAGTTGCCAAGGGCTACAGGGATGACTGCGTGGGTGGCTTATGACTAGGAAGGGAAACAGCAAGGAGGGAGACAACCTAAGCTGTGGACTTTCAGCTGGCCTGAGGATGTAGCCGTTTTGATTGCTTACAAGCGGTGGCTATTCTGGATATTTAAAGTGACCAGGGGTGTGGCCATTTTGGATATTTAAAGGGACTGAGGGTGCAGTCATTTTGAACATTTACATGTGGCAGCCATTTTGGACATTTAAAGTGACGCAGGATGCAGCCATTCTGAATGTTTACAAGCAGTGGCCATTTTGGATATTTAAAGTGACTGAGGGCACAGCTATTTTGAATGTTTACAAGTGGCAGCCATATTGGATTTTAAAGTGACAAAAATCTCATTTGGATTCCAGGGACCTAAGAATAGGCTCTGTTTGCCAAGGACGGCAGGACCATATGGGAGGATGAAAACAGTAAAGGAGAGAAGTAGTGAGTGTATAAGTGCTTCCAAGTAGCAAACAGAGGAGCACAGTACCCTGCTTACATTGATAACATCCAAACAAGACAAAAATCATGGGCAAGTTACTCCAACATACAATCACCAATTAAATACAAACACAAAAACGTCACAATGCCTCAGAGACAACAGAGCATCATAGTCCACACATAGAAGCAAGATAAAGCAGGAGAAACAAGGGACCAGGATACAGGCCCAAAACATATTCCTGAGGAAGACGCAGTATTGGAACTCCCTGATAAGGAATTAAAAATAATTATATTTAGGTACCTTTAACAGACTGAGAAACAGATCAAGGAAAACACTGACAAAATTGAGGAAAACACAGAGATAATGCTAGAACAATTTAAAAAGACAATACAAGAACAAAATGACAAAATAAGTGAAAAATTAATTAGAAATGATACAAAATCTTCAGAAATCTAAAAGATTAATACTAAAGTTTCAGAAATAGATAACACATTGAATGGGCAAAGGAGTAGAATTGAATCAATGGAAGACAGAATTAGTGAAACTGAAGACAAATACCTCAATACTTCTTTGGAAAGGGATCAATCAGAAAAAAAGATCAAAACAAAATGAAGAAAGCCTAAGATTCATGTGGGATACCATCAAAAGGAATAACCTACCTGTAATTGGAATTCCAGAATAGGGAGAGAAAAATAAAACCAAAGAGAAAATTGTCAAAGATTTGTTGGAAGAGAATTTCCCCAGTATGATGAAAGAGGAAATATATCCATTCAAGAAGTCCAACAAATCCCAAACAAGTTAGACCCTGAAAGAAAATCACCAAGACATATCATCATCAAACTCACCAAAACCAAGACAAAGAAAGAATCCTGAAAGCAGCATGGGAAAAATGAAAAGTCACTTACAGGGGGCAACCAATAAGACTAAGCTCAGATTTCTCAGCAGAAACCATGCAGCTGAGAAGGCAACGGGATGGTATATATAAAACCATGAAAGAAAAAAACTTCCAACTAAGAATTATATACCCAGCAAAACTGTTTCTCAAATATGATGGTGAAATTAGGACATCTCCAGATAAGCAGAATTAAGGGAATTTGTTAAAACCAGACCAACTTTTACAAGAGACACTAAAGGGAGTCCTCTGAACAGAGAACCAATAACAGCAAACAACAACTGATCATTAATACACAAGATGGCATAACCCAGAAACCAACAGAGCTATGGAAGTATCCAAAGTAAATAAGCCTACAAGATTGTAAATAGGGAACCAGAGACATCGACTGACAAATGAGGACAACTATAAACCAAAAGGAGGGAAAAAACTGTGTAGTTCAGAACTTCTAAATGGTAGGGAAGTCAAGACAACTGCAAGATAAAATGGACTGTTTTAAACTTGGGAAGAAAATTATAAATCACAGGGTAACCTAAAAAAAATGATAAACCTTCACATCAAAATAAAAAAGAGGACCAGCACAAATACTTAGCAAATATGAAAACAATAGCAATGAAGGAAGTGATAACACAATTCATAAACAAAATGAGCTCAGCACAGAAAATT
This sequence comes from Orycteropus afer afer, assembly GCF_000298275.1. Classification (NCBI taxonomy): domain Eukaryota; kingdom Metazoa; phylum Chordata; class Mammalia; order Tubulidentata; family Orycteropodidae; genus Orycteropus; species Orycteropus afer. The sequence goes on from NW_006921670.1 coordinate 1,981,573, forward strand.
ATATGGAACAAAGAATCAGGAACTCCATGAAAAAGCACGTAACAAAATGACAGCAACAAATTCATAAACCAAAAAACCAAACTCACTGCCATCAAGTCAAATTGCGACTCATAGCGACCCCTCCTTAGGTTTCAAAGACAGTATCACTATGGAAGTAGATTGCCTAACCTTTCTTCTGAGGAGTGGCCGGTGGGTTTGAACCTCCAGTCTTCTGGTTATCAGTCAAATGCTTTAGACACTATGCCACCAGAGCTCCCAAATTCATACTTGTCAGTGATTACATATCTGACAAGGGACTTATCTCTAGAATTTATAGAAAACTCCAACATCTCAACAACAAAAAGATAATCCAGTTAAGAAACGGGCAGAAGAAATGAATAGACACTTCACCAAAGAGGATATTCAGGCAGCCAGCAAATACATGAAGAAATGTTCATGATCATTAGCCATCAGAGAGATGCAAATCAAAACAACAATGAAATAACATCTTGCCCCAGCACTAATGGCAAAGTTCAACAAGACAGAAAATAATAAATGCTGGCAAGGATGTGGAGAGATTGGGACTCTCATACACTGCTGGTAGGACTGTAAAATGATACAATCACTGTGGGAAGCAGTATGGCGATTCCTTCAAAAGTTGGAATTAGAAATACCATTTGACCCAGCCATTGTACATATCCTAAAGAAGTGAGACCCTGGACAAGAACAGATATATGTACACTTATGTTCATCGCAGCACTATTTACAATAGCAAAAAGATGAAAACAACCTACGTGCCCATCAACAGAAGAACAGATAATCAAACTGCAGTACATACACACAATGGAATACTACGCAACACTAAAAGAATGAGAACTCCCAAAAAATGATGGAGAATCTGCAAAACACTGTGTAACATGAATGAACTTGGAGGACATTATGCTGACTGAATAAGTAAATCACAGAAGGATAAATACAGTATTAGTTTATATCATAAAAAGTCAAGAAAAGGTTTATATATGGAAGGAAACTTTCTGTGTTGGTTACCAGCAGTGGAAGAGGAATGGAAGGAACACTACAAAACAAAACAAAAAAAAAAAATTGACCCATGTCACTTTAGTTTTGTGTATTTCATTGTTCATAAATTGTATTTCAATAAAATGTATTTTTTTAAAAAAAATAATAACTACATTGAATGTAAATGGATTAAATGCATCACTCAAGAGACAAGAGTTGCAGACTGGATAAGAAAACATAACCCATCAGTATGCTGCCTATAAGAGACACACTTAAAGAGAAAGACAAGAATAGACTAAAACTCAAAGGTTGGAAAAAGATATATTAAGCAAATAGCAATCAAAAAAGAGTAGGAGTGACAATAGTAATTTCTGATAAAACTGACTTTAAGACAAAAACCACCATAAGAGACAAGGAAGGACATTACATAATGATTAAAGGATCGATTGATTGAACAAGAGAACATAACCATAATAAGTATCTATGGACCCAATGAAAAAGCCCCAAAATACATAAATCAGACCTTAACAGAACTGAAAAGGCAAACAGATGACTCCACAGTCATAGTAGGAGACTTTAATACACCACTTTCAATCACAGATAGAACAACTGGAAATAAACTCAACAAAGACACAGAAGAACTAAACAACAGAATCCACCAACTTGACCTTATAGATACCTACAGAGAACTTCACCCAACAAAAACACAATATATGTTCTTTTCCAGTGTATATGGAATATTCTCCAGGATACAGCATATGTTAGGCCACAAAGCAAGCCTCAATAAATTTAAAAACATTGAAATACTGAAAAGCATCTTCTCAGATCACAATGCTATAAAATTAGAAATCAACAACAGGAAGATCAATGGAAAAAGAGAAAACACATGGAAATTGAATTAACATCTTCCTTAAAAACAACTGGGTAACAGAAGAAATAAAAAAATGAAATTAAAAAATTCCTTGAATCAAATGAGAATGAAAACACAACATACCAAAATCTTTGGGACACAGCAAAAGCAGTGATCAGAGGCCAATTTATAGCAATAAATGCACACATCAAAAAAGAAGAGCCAAAATCAACACCTTAAGCCAACATCTCCAACAACTAGAAAAAGAGAAGCAAAAAATAAAATAAAGCCTACAGCCACCAGAAGAAAATAAATAATAAAGATCTGAGCAGAAATAAATGAAACAGGAAATAGAAAGACAATAGAAAAAATTCAGCAAGACTAGAAGGTGGTTTTTTGAAAACATTAGTAAAATTGACAAACCACTGGCAAACTTAACAAAGGAAAAGAGAGAGAAAATACAAATAACACAAATAAGAAAGAATTGGTCAATATCACAACAGAACCAACTGAAATAAAAAGGATAGTATCAGGATACTATGAAGAACTGTACTTCAACAAATTTGAAAATCTACAAGAAATGGACAGATTTTTAGAAACACACTACTCACCTCAACTAACACAGACTGAGGTGGAAAATATGAATAGACCCATAACAAAAGAAGAAATTGAGTATGTCATTAAAAAAATTACCAACAACAACAAAAAGTCCTGGCCCAGACGGTTTCACTGGAGAATTCTACTAAACATTCAGAGAAGAACTGACACCAATCCTACTCAAACTACCGCAGAACCCAAAAAAGGATGGAACTCTCTCAAATTCATTTCATGAAGCAAGCATAACCTTGATACCTAAGCAGGCAAAGACATCACTGAAAACTACAGACCAGCATCCCTCGTGAATATAGACACAAAAATCTTCAGCAAAATCCTAGCCAATAGCCTCCAACAACATATAAAATAAATAAATAAATAAATAATACATTATGACCAAGTGAGACCAATACCAGGTATTCAAGGATGGTTCAACATTAGAAAAACAATCAACATAATCCATCGCATAAGTAAAATAAAGAAAAAGAACCACATGTTCATATCAGTTGATGCAGAAAAGACATTTGATAATATACAATACAAATTCCTGATAAAAACTCGCAGAAAAATAGAAATAGAAGGGCAATTCCTCAACATAATTAAGGGCATTGTGATAGCTGGAGCTGTGTGTCAACTTGGCTGGACCCCAGTTCTGTGTGGTTGTTCCCATGATGGGAGCGGATAACTGTGTTCTGAGTGGCCAATCTGTTCAGGGGGAATTTCCCTAGGGGTGTGGCCTGCTTCCAGGATATCCAGAGAGACATTCTTCTGTAGATCGGGATTCTGTTGTGCTGCCTACAACTGTCCATGAGTGAGCAGTCCACTGTTCAGCCTGGAGATCTTGGGTTCGTCATTCGTTGGAGTCAACAGCCGGTGTACTGACTGCCAGCCTTGAGATTCTCGGCCCCTGCAGTTGCGAGAGCTAGGAAAAGCCCCCAGCTTACGTTTGCTCCAGGGACTTTGGACTTGACGGCTTCTATACGTTTGTGAGCCATTTTCCTAAGATAAATTTCTCTCTCTCTTTATATATATATATAAGCTTTGCTGGTTTTTGTTTCTCTAGAGAACCCAGTCTAACACAGGCATACGTGCAAAAACAACAGCTAATATTATTCTCAATAGAAAGAGACTGAAAACATTCCCCTTGCGAACAGGAACCAGACAAAAGTGCCCTCTATCTGTACTTCTGTTCAACATTGTATTGAAGTCTCAGCCAGGGCAATAAGGCAAGAAAGGGAAATCAAAGGCATCCAAATTGGTAAGAAAGAAGTAAAACTATCCCTATTTGCTGGAACTAATTGAGTGATTTAGCATAGTAGCAGGATACAGCATTAACATACAAAAATGAGTTGGATTCCTCTACACCAGCAAAGAGATTGCTGTAAAGGAAATAAGGAAATCAATACCATTTACAATAGCTACCAAAAAAATTAAATACTTGGGAATAAATCTTACCAGGGACACGAAAGACCTATACAAAGAAAACTACAAAACACTACTAAAAGAAACCATAAGAGATCTACATAAATGGAAGAACATACGATGCTCGTAGATAGGAAGATCAAATATTGTGAAAATGTCAATACTATCCACAGCAATCTATACATTCAATGCAATCCCCACCCAGGCACCATCAACATTCTTCAAGGACATGGAAAAACCAATCACTAATTTTATACAGAAAGGAAAGAAACCTCAGATAAACAAAGCACTATTGAAGAAGAAGAACAAAGTAGGAGGTCTCACACTCTTGGATCTCAAAGCCTACTACACAGTCACAGTCATCAAAACAGCCTGGTATTGGTACAAGGACAGACACACAGACCAGTGGAATAGAATTGAGAACCCAGAAATAGATCCTACAGTCAGCTGATTTTTGACAAAGGGCCAAAATCCATTAAATGAGGATGAGATAGTCTCTTTCACAAATGGTGCTGGCAAAACTGGTTATCCATTTGCAGACAAATGAAACAAGATTTGTACCTCACACCATACACAAAAATTAACTCCAGATGGATCAAAGACCTAAATGTGATACCTAAAACTATAAAGTTCCTCAAGGAAAAAATAGGGGCAAATTTAGGGGCCTTAATTTATGACATAAATAGACTATCAAGCATAATCCAAAATGACAAACACCAGAAGAGAAACTAGATGAATGGGACCTTCTAAAAATTAAATCTTTATGTGCTTCAAAAGACTTCTCCAAAAGAGTCAAAAGACAACCTACAGACTTGGAAAAAATACTCAGCAAGGACATACATGACAAGGGACTTATGTCTAAAATTTACAGAAAACTCCAACACCTCGACAACAAAAAGACAGACAATCCAATTAAAACATGGGCAGAAGACATGAACAGACACTTTACCAAAAAAGATATTCAGGTGGCCAACAAACACATGAAGAAATGTTCATGATCATTAGCCGTTGTTGTTGTTGTTGTTATGTGCCCTCGAGTTGGACCCGACTCATAGCGACCCCTCCTTGGGTTTCTGAGGCAGTATCACTACGGAAGTAGACTGCCCCATCTTCCTTCCAAGGAGTTGCTGGTGGGTTTGAACAGCCAGCCCTCTGGTTAGCAGTCCAGTGCCTTAGGCACTGTGCTACCAGAGCTCAGATGCAAATCAAAACAACAAGATACCATCTCACCCCAGCACTAAAAGCAAAGTTCAACAAGACAGAAAATAACTAATGCTGGCAAGGATGTGGAGATATTAGGACTTTCATACATTGCTGGTGGGACTGTCAAATGATACAACCACTGTGGAAAGCAATATGGCAATTCCTTAAAAAGTTGGAATCAGAAATATCATTTGACCTAGCCATTCCATTACTAGGTACATATCCTAAAGAAGTGAGAGTCAGGACAAGAACAGGTACATGCACACCCATGTTCATCACAGCATTATTCACAATAGCAAAGAGATGGAAACAACCTAAGTGCCCATCAACAGAAGAATGGATAACCAAATTGTGGTATGTATATACAATGGAATACTATGCAACTCTAAAGAATGATGGAGAATTTACAAAACACTGCATAATGTGGATGAACTTGGAGGACATTATGCTGAGTGAAATAAATCAATCACAGTAGGACACATATTGTTATTAGTTCACAATTGTAAAAAATCAAGGAAAGGTTTATATATGGAAGGACATTTTCTTTGTTGGTTACCAGGGGTGGGAGGGGAGGGAACACTGCTAGATAGGTAGAGACAAATATTGATTTGGGTGAAGGGAAGGGCAATGTACCAAAAGTGAATGATTAACATGGTGGCAGTGAGGAAAAGGAAGACACAGAGAGGTATGCAGGAGGTACAGACAACAAAGATGAACCCTTTTGCAAATTCAGTACTGTGTTGTCAGTGATGGGAAACATTGATCTATGGGTGGACAGATGGGTGGACAGGATGAACGATCAGGTATGTCTAGGGATGGGTGTGTGTGCACGCCAATGACCATGCATAGGATTGGAAGACAGTATTTCTTCAAGCATATTTGCATGTGCTATAAGAATATCCGGGTGTATAGTACAGCTGATAAGGGACAAGGTTGGGTGGCTTCTTGGCCACAGATAACTAGCTACCTTAAGAAAACAAGTAGCTGGACCTGTGGGCTCAGGACCATGGTCGCAGGGGACATCAAGCTCAACTGACATAATATACTACACAAAAACACTGCTCTGCATCCTACTTTGGTGAGTAGTGACTAGGGTCTTAAAAGCTTC
>NW_006921670.1:1988055-1992825 GCF_000298275.1 Orycteropus afer afer
AACAATGTGGAATGAGACACAAAATCATTTAAAAAAAAAAAAAAAAATCAGATTTGCTGGTCTGATAGAGCCTGGCGAGACCCCTGAGACTATGGCCCCTAGTCATCCTTCATGTTTGAAATTGAATTCACTGCTGTGGCTTCCAGCTAAACAACAGACAGGCATATGGGGTGAATATTTACATAAGTAATATTTACATAAGTAGACACACTCCTTGGAGGATCAATCATGGGAGAACAGAAGGGCAGTGTTTGTACAGGGAGATAGCTCAGAGGGTGGGAATGCAGAGGAAAGGACCCAGGGAAGAAGTGAGATGAGAGCTGTTACGCTGTGGGGAATTGCAGTCGATGTCGTGAAACAAAACGTCTATGAACTGCTGCACGGAAATGAATTTGCTCTGTAAACTTTCACCTAAATTACAATAAAACCTAAAAAAAAACAAATAAATAAAAACAGTTACAAATAAGATGGGAGGAGGTATGTATAATTAAAATGTTTTAATCTTGATTACCTGGGGGGAGGGTAATGGTTTCATTTAAATTTAGACTTTTATAAGGTAATAAAATATATGAATAAAAATGAGTGCATAAATTTCAAACTATTGGGGGGGGGAGTGTAACAAATAAAAAAATTCAATTGATGCAAAAGAAGACAAGACAGTGAAAAAGAAACACAGATCCAAACAGCATGGCAAAGATAATCCCAAATGTATCAGTAATTACTTAAATGTAAATGGAGCAGCCATAAGAACTATTAGGTTAACAATACAAGGTTCTCATAGTCAAATGGACCAGCTGCTCCAGGTAAGAAGAAAGAGTAATCAATTTGATAAAGAACAAGTCCACCTCCCTGCTATCTACAGGTGATATATCTAAAACACAGGGATCAAAGGCTAAGGTAATGAATGACCACAGATACACTGTGCAAATATGACCAGCAGAAAGCTGATGGAATTGTATTAGTAGGGGATCAAACAGACTTTAAGGCACAAAGCACCCCTAGAGACAAATAATAATAAAAGGTTCCAGTCACCAGACAAATATATAAACATTTAAATATGTGCTGTTGTGGTTGTTAGATGCTGTCCTATATATTAAAATATATATGCAGTTAATATCATAGTCTCAAAATATTTAAAATAAAAATGACAGAACAAAAGAGAAAGGCAAATCCCCTGAGTAAGAGATTTCAACAAACCTCTCTCAGTAACTGATAGAAGGAGCAGACGACAACTGTGTTAGGATATGGAAGACCTGGACGATTGCTGGCCACCTGTCCCTGTGGGACACATACATCTTTCATACAGCAGTTCACATACACTTTGTCTCATGACACTGGCTGCAATCTCCCACAGTGCAACAGCTCCCTCTCCCACTTCCTCCCCATAGTTACCTCTTCCCTGTGTCTCTCCCTCCCATGCTGCCCCCAGCTGTCTCCCTGTGTACACACAGCCCTTCTATTCTCCCATGATTGATCCCTCCAAGGAGTATATCTACCTCAGGTAAATGTTCAGCTCATATGCCTGTCTTTTGTTTGGCTGGAAGCCACAGGAGTGGGTTCAATTCCAGACCTGAAGGGTAGCTAGGGGTCACAGTCTCAGGGGTTCCACCAGGCTCTCTCTCAGACCAGCAAACCTGGTCCCCCCCCTTTTTTTTAAATGATTTTGAGTTTTGTTCCACATTGTTCTCCCATTCTATCCAGAATTTCCTACATAGATCCTCCTCTGAGTGGTCAACAGTAGTAGCCGGGCACCATCTAGTTCTTCTGGTCTCATAGTCATATAGGATGAGGATCCCATGGTGTACCAGTCACTTGGACTAATTGTTTCCATGCATCTTTGGTTTTCTTCATTCTTCTTTGCTCTGCATGAGAACAACAGGATTTTTAAAATCATACACAGCATGTACTCTGACCACAATGCGACTCATAATGAAACACTAACTGGAAAATCCCGTACATTGAGAAATACATTCCTAGTAACTTTAAAAAAAGAAATTAAGATGATAATTAGAAAACAGCTTAAACTGAAGGATAATAAAAATGCTTATGGGACAGAATTTTAAAACAACACTTAGAGAAAATTGTTATTGTTGTTGTGTTGTTATGTGCCATCAAGTCGGACCCGACTCATAGCGATCCCTCCTTGGGTTTCCGAGGCAGTATCACTACAGAAGTAGATTGCCCCATCCTCCTTCCGAGGAGTGGCTGGTGGGTTTGAACCACCAGCCTTCTGATAAGCAGTCAAGGTGATAGGCACTTAGAAGAAAGGTTGGACATCAATGAGTACAACACTTATTTCAAGAAGGTTTTTTTAAAAAAAAAGAAAAGAAAAAACGGTCAAATAAGCTCAAAGAAACTCTGCTGCTGTTCAGGTACCATCAAGCCGCCCCAGCTCATGGCGACCCCATGTGCAACAGAGCGAAACTGCCCCATCCTGCTCCACCCTCACTTTGCTTGACTCTATTGTTGCAGCCATTGGATTAACTGGGTTTTAAAGTATAAGAAGGTATAAATATAAGAGCAGAAATTAATAAAGTAGAAACAAACATGCAATAGAGTTTTAATATAGCCCAAAGGTGGATTTTTGAAAAGCTGAACAACAACAAAAATCGGTCGCTGTTGAGTCAATTCCGACTGATGGCTGATACGTGTGACGAGACAGATGAAGAGGAAAGAGGAAGTATAAATCATCGGGAAAGAAACATCACAGCACACACTGTAGACATGAACGGATGACAAGGGAGGACTGTGAACAACTCTACGCCAGGAACTTTGAAGATTTAGAGGAAATCCAAACACCCCTAGAAAAACATAACCCATGCTAACAAAAATACATTTAGAGATCTTGAATAGTCTTAGAACTACTAGAAAACATGATTCCATCATTGAACATTTTCCTACAGAGCAACTCCAGGTCTAGATGACTTCATCAGCAAGTTCTTCCCCAAGTAGCTGAGGAGGGAATAAAATCTCTATTCCACTAACTCTTCCAGGAAACTGAAAAGTTGGAAACACTCTCCATTTTGTAAGGTTAACATAGTCTCAAAACCAAATCCCAGCAAGAACAGGACAAAAATGGAAACATTCACCCCAAACATAATACACAAACTTAAACACAATACAGAATAAAGGTGGTGCCCACCCACATTCAGCCTTTCTTCTGATTTTCTCTAAGTGCTGTTTTCATTCTAAATGAAATATCAAAACTGGCCCAACAAGTTATTCAAAGGTTAATCTACCATGACCACATGAGGTTAATCCTAAAATGGTAAATTCACTTACCATTAGAAAATAAATTTACATAACTCACCACTTGAACAGGTAAAAGGAGAAAAGTCTTTAGAGCTCTTTCTCTCTGTATATATATGTATATAAATACAGCAATATGAAATTGATCAAACATGCAATCAAGATGTATTGATTATTACTAGTGATTGGAATGTGAAAGTTGGAAACAAAGAAGAACCACTGGTAGTTGAAAAATATGGCCTCGATGATAGAAATAATGCCAGAAATCACATGACAGAATTTTGTGAGACCAATGACTTATTCATTGCAAATACATTTTTCAACAATATAAATGGCAGCTATACATGTGGACCTCACAAGATGGAGTACATGGGAATCAGATTGACCACATCTGTGGAAAGTGGCTATGGAGAAGCTCAGTATCTTCACCCAAAACAAGGCCAGGAGCTGACTGTGGAACCAGACCATCAATTGCTTATATTCAAGTTCAAGTTGAAGCTGAAGACAATTAAAATAAGCCTATGAGAGCCAGTCAGCTGCAGGGATCCAGGTGAGGAGAGGTAACCCAGGCACGTCCAAAGCAGCAGGGCGGAAGAGCGGAAGAAAGGGGATTAAAAGGCCCAGGAACAGGGACAGAGGAGCAGTCAGCCACAGGGACCCAGGTAAGGGTGGTACGAGGGGTTTCCAACAGGAAGACAAACTTGTCTGTTGGTTTGTCCTACCATGGTGACGTGTTGATGTGAGTTTTGAGGCTGAGCCACTGGTGTTTCAAACCCAGTGGGATGCACATGGTACACAGGTATTAGCCCAGCTTACAGACTGAGACAGACTAGGAAGAAGGAAGAGGCTGTCCACTTCTCAAATAATTGGCCAGGGAAAACCTTATGAATAGCAAAGAAACACTGTCTGATACGTTACCGAGCAACTTTACGAATAGTCCGGTTAGGTTAGAAGGCTCTCAAAATAGGACTGGAAAAGAGCTGCATCATCAGTAAACCCAGTCTTACTCATATGGATAAGGTAAAGCTTTTGAGACCTCCATTTGCTGATGTGGCACCACTCAAATTGAGGAGAAACAGCTACAGACATCCATTAATCATCAGAACACAGAATGTACAAAGTATGAATCTAGGAAAATTGGAGGTTCTCAAAAATGAAATGAAATGCATAAAGATTGATATCCTCGGCATTAGTGAGCTGAAATGGACTGGTTTTGGCCATTTTGAATCAGACAACTATATTATCTACTATGCTGGGAATGATAATTTGAAGAGGAATGGTGCGGCATTCATCATCACAAAGGATATTTCAAGATCTGTCCTGAAGTACAATGCTGTCAGTGATAGGATAATACCCATACACCTACAAGGAAGACCCGTTAATATGACTATTATTAAAATTTATGCAACAACCACCGAAGCCAAAGACGAGGAAATTGAAGATTTTTATCAACTTCTGCAGTCTGAAATTGACCAAACATGCAATCAGGATGTGTTAATTATCACTGGTGACTGGAAATGC
>NW_006921670.1:1995385-2010642 GCF_000298275.1 Orycteropus afer afer
GACTCAATGGCACCTAACAACAACAACAACATGAGAGCCAAAATATGACCTTGATTATGTCCCACCTGAATTTAGAGACCATCTGAAGAACAGATTTGAAAAAAGGCATTTGAACACCAATGACCGGAAAACAGACGAACCGTGGGGTGACATCAAGAACATCATAAATGAAGAAAGCAAAAGGTCATTAAAAAGACATGAAAGAAAGTAAAGACCAAAATCTATGAAAGAAGAGACTCTGAAACTCAGCCTTGAATGGAGAGTAGCTAAAGCGAATGGAAGAAATGACAAGATGAAAGAGCTGAAATGAAAATTTCAAAGAAGACAGTCATTTAATAAGGAAATGTACAAAGACCTGGAGTTACAAAACCAAAAGGGAAGAGCATGCTTGGCATTTCTCAAGCTGAAAGAACTGAGGAAAAAATTTAAGCCTGAAGTTGAAATACTGAAAGATTCTATGGACAAAATACTGAATGATGCAGGAAACATCAAAAGAAGATGGAAGGAATACACAGAGTCACCGTAACAAAAAGAACTGGCTGATATTCATCCATTTCAGGGGGTGGCATATGATCAAGAACCAATGGTACCAGAAGAACTAGATGGTGCCCAGCTACCACTGTCAACCACTCGGAGGGGGATCTATATAGGAGATCCTGGATAGAATGGGAGAACAGTGTGGAACAAAATTCAAAATCATGAAAAAAAAAAGACCAGGTTTGCTGGTCTGACAGAGCCTGGTGGAACCCCTGAGACTATGGCCCCTAGCTACACTTCAGGTCTGGAATTAAACCCACTCCTGTGGCTTCCAGCCAAACAAAAGACAGGCATATGAGCTGAACATTTACATTAGGTAGATTCACTCCCGGGAGAGATCAGTCATGGGAGAATAGAAGGGCTGTGTATGCACAGGGAGAGAGCTCAGGGGGCAGGAGTGCCTGGGAGAGAAGGACACAGGGAAGAGGTACCTATGGGGAGGAAGTGGGAGAAGAGCTGTTGAATTGTGGGAAATTGTAGTCAATGTCATGAGACAAAGTGTATGCGAACTGCTGTATGGAAGATGAATTTGCTCTGTAAACTTTCACCCAAATCACAATAAAATTAAAAAAAAAAAATGGTATTGACAGAAGTGGCGAAAAATCAGGCTCCAGGAATTGATGGAATAATCATTGAGATGTTTCAACAAACGGATGCCCCACTGGAGGCACTCACTCGGCTATGCCAAGAGATTTGGATGATAGCTACCTGGCCAACTGACTGGAAGAAATCCATATTTGTACCCATTCCAAAGAAAGGTGATCCCACAGAATGTGGAAATTATTGAGCAGTATCATTAATATCACACGCAAGTAAGATCTTACTGAAGACAATTCAAAAACGATTGCAATACTATATTGACAAGAGAACTTTCAGAAATGCAAGCTGGATTCAGAAGAAGACGTGGAACAAGCGATATCATAGCTGATGTCAGATGGATCTTGGCTCAAAGCAAAGAATACCAGAAAAACGTTTACTTGTATTTTATTGACTATGCAAAAGCATTTGATTGTGTGGATCATAACAAATTATGGATAACATTGAGACTAATGAGAATTCCAGAACACTTAATTACACTCATCAGGAACCTGTATATAGACCAGGAGGCTGTTGTTCAAACACAACAAGGGGACACCGCATGGTTTAAAATCAAGAAGGGAGTGTGTCAGGGTTGTATCCTCTCACCATACTTATTCAATCTGTATGCTGAGCAAATAATCTGAGAAGCTGGACTATGTGAAGAAGAACGTGCTCAGCAACTTCAACCATAAAATAAGGACATGACTCCAGGCTGCTGGGTGGGTGGATGGGACAACAGATGTGCACGTCTTCTGAAAACTGTAAGGTGCTGAGCTTGGTGGTCAGCATTCGGTGAAAACGCGGAGGCTCTGGGCCTCTGTCCCTGCAGGTTCCAGTGTAGAGAGGATACTATGAGGTGAACTCTCTTCTGTGGGCTTTTCTCCCTCTCCAGTCCCATGGACTGTGAGCTTAGGGAAGGTTCTGGATCTGACAGAGGCTCCCAGGCAGGAACACCCAGCCACCCCACTACGATGCACAGCCTCTCTGAGCTCTAAGCTGTGTACCTCCTGTATTCTCAAGAGGGAACAACGTATTGGTTGGCATGAACCACTGATGCCGAGACTAGACGTGAGCTTACAGGAACAAGTTCACGACCACACAGGAGAATCACCAAACGTCACAGCCAGAAGGCACGTTCAGTGTCACCTGGCCCAATCTCATCATGGAGGAAAATGGTTCTCCCTGCTTGCAATGAACGTTAACATTGCATGCCCTCTGGCCAGCCATGACAAAGCCCATGCTGGCCCTTTCCTGCACTGAGCTCAGCTCAGATTCAGAGAAGGTGGAGAACGTGCCCAGGACACGTGACAAGTCAGTGGACGGCCAGGTCCAGAACCTTCCAGGTCCTCTCCTACGCAAACACGAGCTCTCTCCCTCCAAACAAACCACCTTGTTTGCTCTTTGCACTCTGCCCATCCCCCACAGCTGTGAGGAGACCTGCTGTAGTCATAGCATCACCTGTTACTCCACTTTCTGGGTATGTCGCCTAGAGAACGGGACCCAGCCTCAGTTTAGGCTACACGATGCACACAGTAGTGCCCCCGGGTGCAGAGGCTTCCAGGGTGTTAGGGACTGGGTTTCGAACCCCTAAAATCTATGTTGGAATCCCAACCCCTATAGCTAAGGATGCAACCCTGTTCAGAAGGGCTGTCTTTGTGTCGTTCATGAGGTCCTATCACTGGAGAGTGTGTCCTAAACTTAACCGATTATAAGAAAGGAGAGATCGGACACAGACCCACGCACAAACTGGGGAAGACAGACGTCAGGTGACTGGGGGCAAGAACCAAGGCCAACGGCCAGGACCACCAGCCACGCCCCTAAGCATGCATCCAGTACCCATATGAATGCCACACCCCTGCCCTCCACCTCCAGGTACGGGGAGCCCTTGCTCCCTCCTGGGCTGAGGGTGTGGTATTCTCCAGAGGAAGCCCCTCACCTGCCCCCAAGCTTTAATCAGACTTCCCTTCCTCCCTCGCACCCCCAACAGACCCCCAGCATGCAGCACACACTTGGGGGCTGAGGCCAAGGGTGGCCGGTGCCAAAGGCTTACTTGGGTTTCTTAACGTCTGTCATCTTGGTGTGCTCCCCAAACTCCCGCTTCAGAAACTCCTCCAGAGGCCCCGACTCGTAGGGCCGCGAACCGCGGAACACCTCGTCCTTCATGCGAAAGTACACGCCACGCATGTAGGCCATGGACTTGCCTAGGAGACAGGAGTCAGCGTGGGGAGCAACACCCGACAGAGGGCCAGGGTACCAGGCGCTTCGGGGCCTTGCCTTGCAACTTGCCATGCAGGCAGCAATCCCCCAAGCCCTCAAGGCCCTGTGCTTATCCCTCTGTGGGGTGGAATATACAGACTGGAATCTGCCATTTTAACCACCCAAAGCAGGAGCAGTGACTACATTTACAATGATGGCAGCAACCATCAGCCCTATTTCTGAACCAGAAACTCTGCTCCCATCCAGCAATGTATTGTCTCAGTTTGCATCCCTTTCCTTAAAAAAGGGGGCCCTGAATTGTGTAAACTCCAGACCACATACACACATCCACATACACACATACCACATCCCTCCCTGTCTGTCCTGGAAGAGAAGTTAACAGCTCCGTTTTCTCTAGGGGCACAGACAGGGTCAAACAGGTGGGGTTATGAAGCGGCAAGGTCCCCTCACAGGCAGGAGAGGCTGGCTGCTGCCCTGGGAGGTAGAGGGGGCCTAGCCCGAGGCGTGCATGATGGAAGCGGCTGGGAGAACTTCAGGGCTGGAAAGGGCCGGGAAGGGGGCTCCTGCCCATGGGAAAGGAGCTCCTTGGAGTCTGAAGACAACTGTGGATGGGGGAAGAGATGTCCCCTGAGGAAGGAAGTGACCCTTTCCTGAGGAGGGGCGGGAATCTCTGCCCACACTGCCCCCTGAGGGCTGGAGGCACGGGTCTGAACCAGCTCTTCTCTCCGAGAAGGCAGGAATGATGAGCACACGGGGGGCGACCGAGGCCTGGGGAGGACCGAGTCTGCAGGAGGTGCCATCCCGCCAGCATAGTGGGGAGAGCGCTGGGTGTACAGACCGAGACATGGTCCTCTCGGGTCCTAGTTTCCCCAGCTGTAAGGGGAATATGATTCTCACCTCACAGGGCAGCGCTGAGAATCATCAAAACGAAGTGAAATGCTGTCAGCAAAGCGTTGTAGACCATAGTCTCCTGTGACTTGCAGACTGTGACCCCCTCTTCCCAGAGCCCCTGGGGATGCTGCTCTCCACAGCCTCCTGGGCTGGCTGTGCCCCACACATCTGCAGTGCCCTGGACTACTGGCCGGGGCGCTCCCCACGCTGCCCAGGAAACACCCAGAGCATGTCTGTCTCCCCCACCCAACCAGGGCCCCCTGACTCAGCTCTGCACCCCAGCACCTAGCACGGGCCTGGCCCACAGCACCCTGATGCCCCCAGAGAGCCCTCTCTGGTGCTTTCTGGGCAATGACAACCAGGATGCAGCCTTGGCAGGCTCCTTGGAGAGCCTGAAGTCCAGGCAGCACCGGCGGACCCATTAGGCAGGGGAGCTGAAGTCAAGGGTAATTCCTGCCTGGGTAGTGGCTGGGCCACCCTCACACTCAATCACGCAGCTCAAATGCCATGAAGGAGATCCCACTTGAGGCAAAACCTGTCTTACCCAGAACTCTGTACGGTCAGCACAGTGTCCACCCAGCTTTTGTAAACCAGAGTGGAAGCAGCCTGCGGCCTTGGGCAAGTTCTGGGCAGAGAGTCTGGGAACTGGGTTTCTCCTGAGCAGGCCCACTGGAGAGCAATGTGACTTTAGGTCAACCCCCTTTAGTCATCATTTCCCCAACGCATGGGTAAAATGAAGCAGGTGGGACAGGCCTCGGACACTCTGGGACTTGAGGCTCCTCTGTGCCGAGGCTACCACCCCATCTGCTACTGGGATGGTTTCCTTGCTTCCAGCAGGGGTCAAGGCCCTGGGGTGCCTGCCCTGCTGGGGTGTGGGGAGGAGAGCTGAGGCAACTGAGATACAAATACTTCACTGGGCACTGAGTTTATGTTAATGATGGTGGAATAATTTGGAAAAAGATAGTGAAAATGGCAGCATGGAGTCCCGAGGAGATGCAAACCGTTAAGCACTGGACTACTAGCAGCAAGGTTGGGAGTTCAAGCCCACCCAGAAGTACCTCAGAAGACAGGCCTGGCGACCTCTTGTGACAGGTCACAGCCTCGAAAACCCTGTGAACGGTTGGACGCTGCACACGGGGGTCACCGTGGGCTGAGATCAGCCCACAGCACCATCCCACCACCGACAGTGGTCGCACACCGTGAAAACGTAGTAAATGTCACCGACTCTTACGTGCACAAACGGTTGAACTGGCAAACGTTTTGGTGTGGATGTGGTCACCACAACTTAAAAAAAAAAAAAAAAACGCTTCTGACACTGAAAAGCCCAGCGGCTAGTTCTGGGCCCCGGGGCAGAAGTGGGACATCCAGCCGCAGCCTCCCTCCCGGTCCTTCCATTCCCCTCAGGCCCCCACTCTCCTCGCTGCAGGGCTTGGCTGATAGCCCTTCCCTACCGCGTGCTCTTTGATGCAAAGATCTGAAAGCTCTTTGAGGGCAGGTCTTGCCCCACCCTACCCTGCCCCGCTACTTGGGGGGCTGCCCTCACCATGCAAAATGGCCAGGGCCAGGATGCCCCCCGTGCTGGTCCCGGCCACCCAGTCAAAGAGGTCCTTGGTGGCGATGCCCGAGGCCTTCTCGATGGCGATGAGGAGCTGGATGATGACAAGTCCCTTCACACCCCCTCCGTCTAGGCAGAGCAGGCGGTCGTGGCTGCAGGGGCCGTGAGGGAGAGGAGAGGGGCCTGTTAGAGCTTCCATGCATCCACGATGCCAGCAGCACTTCACATTGTCCCCTCATTCAACAAGTGGCCCCGAGAGCATGGGGCCCTGGCAGACACCAGCAACAGTAGACAAGGCCTCGCCCTCACAGAGCTCACATGCTACTCGGGGCTCAGGGGAGTTGTGCTGAATTGAACTGTGCTCCCAATAGCGTCGTCCCAAGCCCTATACTGTGGATGCCATCACACTGGGGTACAGGGTTTTCTTTGTTATGTTAAGGAGGCCAATCACTCATGAGATACAGAAGGGTGTTAGGCACAGAAGCCAGGAGACCGATGGGCCGATGGATCGACAGACGCTGATGGGGGCGGATGCACCCCCAGGGCATATACAATACTGTGGTATGAGAAAAACATGGGGTGCACCCAGGGGAACTGGACTCTTCAGTGATGAGGGGCAAGGCCACAGGGTCTGGGTGCCCACCCCCCAGAGCAGAGGCTGCATGTGGTTATAGGGCTGGCACTGGGTCTAAGCCAGGATGGGGTCTGCCAAGTGGGAAGGGTGTGAGTTCAGAAGACGTGGGTGTGAGTCTGCGCCTGACGCTCACTCTGTGTAACCTCAAGCAGGTCACCTAACCTCTTGGGACCTCAGGTTGTGCATCCTAGGAAGGCTGCTAGGAGCACAGGGTGGTACAATATGGAGAACATACACACTGTTCATGAAAGGAGGCAGGTCCAGGTGACCTGCCGGGCCAGCTGGCACAACTCTGAGAGCCAGGGACTGGGCCTCAAGGTCAGGGCCTTGGGCTTCTCTGTTTGTGCCTTTAACCCACACCCGCCCCCTGGGATGGGCCTGTGGGGGGGTAAAGCAGGGGCTTGGGAAGCCAGGCCACCCCACTAGTTCCATGGGGGTGTAGGCCGAGGAAGGAGGTTGGGGTCAGGGGAGGCAGGTGTAGGCTTGCAGCAGTATTAACATCCCCCCGAAAGGGGACTGGCCCTCACCCCCTCCCCAGACCACAACAAGACTGCAGCCAGACCTGGCCAGAGCTGTACCAGCCCACCACGGATTCACCACCTGAGCTGCCCGGTCACTGGTGAAAGGGCAGACCATGCACCTTATGACTCACGCTGGGAACCACAGAGGGGGTGTGTGACCTCACAGGCTGTGGAGAGGGCTGGAGGAAGCCCCAGACCCATGGTGGGGCACCCATCCCTTGTCCCACCTACCTGCGCTTCTCGTCCCGCAGGGAGCTCAGGATGAAGGTGGGCTTCCGGCCCCGGGAGATGTGCGTGAGGTCTTGCAGCTCTGCGGAGCACAGGGCAGGCAGTGCTGGGCTGGGGCCCCGACCCCGCCAGCCCACCAGCCAATGCGGGGCTATGCCCCCCACCCCACTGGCCAGTGAAGGCTCTTTGGGAACAGAGAGCTGCAGCCCCATGGGAAACGCACTGCTCTGGGAGGGGCCTCCACCCTGCCCAATGAGCTCCCAGGATTCCTCTCAAAGTCTTCCTTCTGAACTGGAAGCAAACCCAGCCCACGTGTTCCATGTTCACAATTCACATGTTCCTCACACATCCGAGCCGATCCTGCGCAGGGTAAGAATCATTCTCTCAATTTACAGCTGAGATGTCAAGAGACTACAGGACTTGTCCAAGGTCATTCAGCCACAGGGCAGGGTCAAGACACTCCTCAGAGTTTAACTTCATGAATGAAGAGGGGGACGCTAACTACTCTTCAGACACCCCTCATCCTGATCCCAGGTGTCCCAGATTGGATCCACCCATCCACTCTGCCCAGTTCCCGTGCCCTGCCCGCCGCCCCAGCCAGTAGCCCCACACCCACTTCATTTGGCCCACCCCTCCTGACAAGCAGCCCAGCCCTCAGGTGCCTGGTGCGGCGGTGCTACTGATTCTGACATTAGCAGGCCCTCTCTGCAGTGAGTGCAGAGTCTAGAAGCAGCAAAGCAGTGAGCTCCCCCTTCCCAGGGCAGTGGCTGGAGCAGCGGGGAGACAGGCCGGGGCTCGGCGTGTAGCACTGACAGCTGGGGAGGATGCTGGGGGGGTGCTCGTGTCTGGGATGCAGCTGAGAAAGAGGAACAGCGGGAAGAAGGCCAACAGCTAACCCAGGGCCCTGAGGCTGCTCTGCCCAGGGCGTTACCCACCAGACGCCACGCCCAGGCCCACCATCCAGCCTGACATGGGTGGGTGGCTGCTGGCCTGTAAGTGAGATAAAAACGGGAGATGGTGGAGGCAGTTCCTAGGGGGCTGGGCTGGGGGAGCCCAGGGTGGACCAGGAGGACTAGCTCCAGACTGCGTTGGGCTATCCTGACAGGGATGCTGGTGTCTGCCTCCCCAGCAATAACAGAAAGCCTTGCTTCCTGAGGATTGGTTCCTGACTGCCCCATTCAAGGGACCTGACACGGAGCGGGGCCACTGGGGGGAGCCAGCCCACAGCAACAGCAGGAAAGGGGGCTGTCTCCTCGGGGCTGTCTCCCTGGGCAGCAAAGGGGGCATCAGGGCAGATGCTGCTGAGAGCCTGTGCCAGCCATCCAGTGGCCAGCAAGCGGGCACTCAGGCCTCAGGTCAACAGACCACACAGTGTGTCAGAACCCACACGCCGTTCAAGCAAGAGGGCCACATGCTCTGGACCCCAAGCTGCACCCCTCATGGCCCACACTGAGCTCCCGAGGGCAGGGAGAAACCTTGAGGGCATTTGCTCAGGGGTGCCGCAGAGAATGCCCTGACCTGAGACCCAAGTTCAGGGTGTTGGGGGCAATGGACACTGCAGACCTCTGGTGGCTGGCTGCCCTACAAGGCTGACAAGTTCCACCCCATCCTCCCTGCACACCTTCACCCCATTCTTTCCAGTTGATGCTGCTGGGAGCCCAGGGCCTGAGAGCCAGGCAGAGAGGAGGAGGAGGGAGGTAGAGTGGCCTACCTAGGTTGCTTAGGCTGACTGACGGGGGCTGAGCTCTTTCCAGGGAGAAGATGGGGTGCTGCGATGCTGTGGGGCCCTGCTCCACGCAGACCCCTGGGATGAGTGGGAAGCTGTAGTCAGCCCCTATGGTTCTCAGCAGAGCTAAAAGCATCTTCCTGGTGACAACTTGTCATGGTTTTGGGGGGTGGGGGAGATCGCACAGGGTCAGAAATGATGTCCACATGCATGTGAGTGACCCTTCCTTTCTACACACGGTCCCCTCTCCCATTTACCAGGTCACCCAGGCACGTAGGGACCCGGGGGCCCTAAAACCCTGACCCCGTCCTGACGGAGTATGCAGACCCTCATGTGTCACATCCCGAGCAGCCTCCTGGGGCCAGGGAAGGGCTAGGGCCACCATGGAATATGGAAAAGGGGTCAGTCTCGTCCTGGCCGGTTATTTGAGAAAAGCCCCTTTTGCCCATCTCCTCTGGCCGAGATAGCATGCGCTCCTCCAAGTGTTGAACACTTGAGAAGCGTTGAACACTTCTCAAGGTTGCTGAGTGGACAGTCCCTTTCAGAGTTCTAGAGAGGCTTACTGGTCAGCTGGTGGGTGTTCACCCCTATTTAACAGATGGGGTAACTGGAAGGATGCCACACCCACACGAGAGGGAGCATCCACAGGAATTCCACAGCTCCCTAAAGCCCCATGGGAGGCTGCCAGTCTCCTGGTGAGGGGATCTGCTTTTTCTTGCTCTGAAGCCAAGGCTCACTGTGTGAGCAAACAGCACATGCACACGAGCTGTGTACACATGGGCATGCAAAGGAGCCAAGTCCATGCAGATACGCACGAGCTGCATGCACGCAGGCCGGGCAGTGCAGCACAGGCGCCCACCCCATGGCTGGACTTGCCCGTGGCCCCTCCCGTGAGTCTCCCAGGTGGAGCACAGGGTGCTGTTGCTGCCTGCCCCGCCCCAGACCGGCTGGGAGTCCAGGCACCCTGAGCGGAGACAAGGGACTGCACAAAGGAAGACAAGGCTTGGCAGGCCCCTTGGTGAACTTCCTCTACTGCTCCTGGGAGAAGGAAGCTCCCCCATGAGCCTTCCAGGCGCTCCCAGCCGCTCGCTCAGTGCAGGCCGCAGCAGGTGGGGATGAGGCTGACACTCTGGCACCTGACGCTAGGCCTCCCCTCCTCCCGTCCCTGCACCCCACCCCCGCCCTCACCCAATTCAGTCCCAGTGCAGAGCACATACGTTTGCTGATCCTGGAGGCAATGAATGCAGGAGTCTCCCCAAGGTTGTTTGGGGTGTCCACCTCTGCTCCAAAGACAATGAGGGCCTTAATCATCTCCACATTGTCTTTCTGTTGGGAACAAAATGAGGAAAATGCAACATGGCTCAGGGAAGTGAAGAGAAAGGACCCCTGGCCGTCTCCACCCTACCCAGCAAGGGACGCTGAAGCCCTTTTTACTGCAAACCCAGCTGACCTGGTGTTCCAGAGTCTGCATCTGAAGCTCTGACAAACAGACTCAAAAGTATCCAGAGAGAGGGCCCAGGAGCCCAGGCAGAAACCGCACCGCACCCCCAGCCCAGCCTCGCCAGCTCCCACTCGCAGGAAGCAATGCCTCTCTGACCCCACCCCAGGGGCCACAGAGACACTGAAAGGGTAGCTGCTGATGGCTTCCAGGAGTAGCAGGGAGAGGGGGAGCGAGGAACGGAAGGCTCCCCTGCCCTTCCAGAATGCCACTCCGAACAGGGTAGCCAGGCACTGTTGGCAGCCCTCAACCCAGCTCTTCTCCACATTTAAACACTCGGAGGCTGGGCTGGGGCAGGACAAACCAATGGTGTGGCCACCTGGGGACCTCAGCTCTAGTCTTGTCACCTCCCTTCTCTTGGGCCCCACTTCCTTGCCTACAGAATGAAGGGTGTGTCTAGACTGGGGTTTTCCAAACAGTTCTTCAGGTGCCCTTAGGACTTCTACAGGCACAGACAAGTAAGAGTCCTCTCATCACTGTTGTTCGTTGCCGTTACGTTAACTGACTGATGGTGAGCCCGTGTGCAGAGCTATGACCACTCCACTGGGTATCCTTTCAGAAGCAGACTGCCAGGCCTGTCCTCCGCAGCACCTCTAAGTGGGTTTGAACAGCCAACCTTTAGGCAGCAGCCCAGCGCTTAACCACTCGTGCCACCTGGGGCCTCTTACCTTAATCATTCACTACACGTTTACTTCTTGGTTACCTCTGATTTATGGCACTGGTTTCCCACTGCAGGTGGTGATGATAATACTTCCTTCAAAACCTATTTCAGTGTGTTTGAAAATAAGGCAACTGAAGGAAATTATCAAGCACATAACTGTCAAGGTGGTTCATGACAAGACACCGTGAGGACAGCATGCACGTGACAGGCATGGTAACCAGAACTGCTCCAGCATTCTCAAAGTGAGGGCCCTGGGCCCCTGGGAGGCTGAGGTACTTCCAGAGGGTCTGTGAGGCCAAGATTATTTTCATAAAAATACCAAGATGTCATTAGTCTTGTGTACTGCACTGGTACTTACACTGATAAAGCAAAGAAGTGGTGGATAAAAGCTGACACCTTACCACAAATCAAGACTGTGGCTTCAAAGCTAGTATTTATCATGGTTTTGTTCAGCACATATACTAACAGTGGGAAAAACAAACAAACAAACAAAAACCCTAGTACCACTTAAGGATACATTTAAAACCAAAACCAGAATGTCTTAATGACCCAAACCCACTGCTGTCTAGTCCATTCTGACTCATATAGACCCTACAGGACAGAGTACAACTGCCCCATATGGTTTCCAAGGCTGTAAATCTTTACAGAAGCAGGCTGCCACACCTTTCTCCCATGGAACGGCTGGTGGGTTCGAACAGCCGATCTTTCGGTTAGCAGCTGAGTGCTTTAACCACAGTACCACATACAAATATCTTTTTATTATTCTGTGCCATAAAATGGCATAAAGCAGCATTTCTGCAGTGCATCAAGGCAGGGCGGCTGTCTTGAGGACAGGGACTCATACTGCTGTTTGAGCTGTGAGATCAACGAACTGCCTTTTTATCACGGAGCATTGTTTTCACTTGAATGACTAACTGACAGACACTACCATTATTCTCAGAAATGAACTCAGGGAGTCTCTCACATTAAGAATAACAACTAATAGTAATTTCTGCCAATGATGAAAGTCAAGTTTTCCAGCAAAAATTAGAATTTCAGCAAATTTCTGCATGCCACCCTGGGCTTGAAAGCATCCTGGTATTCAAAAACGTTTCTGATGAGATCGGTGGTAATAGTGACAAATGTGAGAGTTTCTTACACTGTACAATAAGATGAGGACTTTCGGGGTGGCACAGACGGTTAAGCGCTTGGCTACTAACTGAAAGGTTGGTGCTTCAAACCCAGAGGCACCTCTGAAGAGAGGCCTGCAGTGTGCTTCTGAAGACCACAGCCAGGCCAACTGTGGAGCACAGTTCGACTCTGAGCCACACGAGCGCTGCTATGAATGTGAGTCCAGCTGGATGGCAACTGGTTTGGTTTTGGGTTTACAAAAAAAATGGGTTGACATTTAGAAGTTGTGTAAAATCAGAAAACCGTTATTTTCCAAGATGGTACAAGGTCATGCGAGGGCAGAAGATCCACGCAAGGAGCACACATGACGTGGACTTAATGTCCCAAAGCACCTGAGTCACCGGGCTGGGGTCAGAGTTCAAAGGTAACCAACTTTCCAGACTACCTGCCAAGGTTCGGTGCGGTCTCAAACAACGGTCACAGTGATGTGAAAAGGCTATTAAAACACTCCTCTCTTCCCAACACATCCACATGAGCACACACTTGCTTCATATTCAACCAAAGAATATACTGCAAGGTGCTAAATGTGGAAGATAGGAGATTCCCCAGGTCTGTAGTGAAACCAGCTTTAAGAAGATTTGCAGTGCCAGACAATGCCACTCTTCTCATTTAATTTTTTCTTTTTTTTGGATTGGGAAAATAAAGTTATATTTTTAACGTTATCATGTCTTTGGTTTATTACTTTCAAATGAATTCATACATGTTTCTAAAATTTCTCACATGATAAATATAGACAGAATTCCACATAAACAAAAATTCTGAGGGATCCCCAGTAATTTAGCAGAGTCTTAAGGGACTAAATGGACCAAGGCACTGAGGACCGATCAACTAGATAATCTAAGGCCCATTCAGGGCTAAAAATGGCCATGGGTTTATTTCTAGTTTCAGCTTCCTCGGCAACAACGTCTCTTCTGTCGTTATGACCTTTTGTATAAAACAGAACATCTGTGAATTTGTCCCAAGTCTACTTCTTGTGGAGTTCCAGAGTCTCTCCCATTGTCACCCTGAGACATTTTAAACAGCTCACATGCAGCCGGTATTGCTAACAGCATACATGCACACACTGTCTCTTACACAGTAAAGGTGGTGTAAACAGGTAACGTGCTCAGCTGCTACTGAAAAGTTGCAGGCTCCAGTTTCCCCAGAGGTGCCTTGGAAGAAAGACCTGGTAATCTACTTCCAAAAACTCAGCTGTTGAAACCCTATGGCGTACAGCTCTGCTCAGACACCCATGCCAGCACCAGGGGTCAGAGTCAGCTAGCTGGCAGCTGGTTGTTTTTTACCCTCACATATAATACGTGTGTGCTATAACCCCCCAGCAAGACTTCAGAAGTTTTAAGGGCTGGAGAGATGTTCTGAAATAAACCAAAAAACTTGACAAAACCCTCCCACGGGTTACTGAGATGTGTGAGCAGGTCCTGCCTTCAGAGAGCTTACAGTCTGCCAGATGGCTGGATTCCAGAAAGGGGACTGGCATTTGTAGGACGCCTGCCCTGTGCCAGGTACTTTACGGGTGTCACGTGGACAGTCCTCACAGCCTTGTCAAGTGCCTACCATGTAATCCTCCCAACAACCCTGCCAGGTACATACTGATACCTCTGTCCTCTAGATAAGGAAACTAAGACTTACATAGGTGACATGCTTGCCCAAGGCCACAGGCAGCCAGAGCTGTACTTTTTCCTTCCCACCAGGCAAGTGCCAAATGAGGGGGGGGCACAGGAGTTAAAGGTAACGGGGCTCAGAGGAAGGAGATGTTATTTGGGGCTGAGAGGGCACAGGAGGGGACATGGAAGGCTTCCTGGAGGAAGAGGAAGGCTCTGAGTGGAGCCTCACAAGGCAAGATGATCCCAAGCAGCCCAGGAAAGGAGGAGGGGCACTATAGAAGGGGAGCTCCTCCCTGCCCCCCCACTGCAGGAAGGGAGCACAGGGCCGGTGCACGAGACACAGGGCGTGGGCTCACCGACATGGCCAGGTGCAGCGGGGTGTTGCCGTGTTCCCCACGGGCATTGGCTTTGGCCCCGTAGGTCAGCAACACCATGACACACTCGAAGCGGTTGCGCATCACAGCCACGTGTAGGGCTGTGTTCCCTGCCGAGCTGGTGCTGTTCACGTCGCAGCCCCGCTTCAACAGCATGCGGGCCATCTGCGGGAGACACGTGGGCCCAGGGCCCATCAGGGGGCACTCGGGGAGCAGCGTGGCCTGCTGCACCGGTGGCACCAGGCACTTCCCCCTCCTCCCGCATAGGCCTCCGGGGACTGGGCCTCTGGAAAGCTCTAGCAACAGGAAGAACCCAAGTGCAGGCCCCAACCCTAGGGGTAGCTCTGGACCTTGGCTCCCACACCCTCAGCATCCCAGGAACCAGGGACAAAAAGCAGGCGATGTGCCAACTACTCTAAGGGGCTTCCAGGTCCTGTCCCTCCCTGCAGATTCCACTGAGGCCTGTCCCAGAATTGCCCCACTCCCTGTGTCACTACCATGAACCCCATCTGCAAAGGCATCATCCATTTCGAGAGTCTCCCAACACCTCCTCGCTCCCCCAGCAGCCCCAGAGAGTTTGGCTCAGGAAAAAGAGCTGGGGCTTTGGAGACAGACAGGCCTGAGCCCCAACCCTGCCCCACCTCATCCCAGTTACAAGCTCAGCTGGTCCCTGCACCCTCTGCACCTCAGTATTCCCTTCTGTAAAAACAGGAATGTGAGTCCCAACCTCTCCGGGTGTGGTAACAATGAATGATGACATCCGCACAAAGAGCCTGACTCGGCATCTAACTCCTGGTGCACAGAGGTGCTCGGCAGAGGCACGCTCCTGCCTCTGGGCCTGTTGCATTTAAGAGCAGGCCATGAACCACCGTGCTGCACTTCCTGGCAGGAGGAGCCTCTAGAGACCTCCATCCTTACAGGGGGATGGAGCACTATTCAGGGAAAGACTCCAGGAGAGATGCCCAGTGTGGTGGTTCAGTTTGTGTGTCAACCTGGCTGGGCCTGGGTGAGTGGCTGGGCAGCTGGGTATAGTATTCCCCATGATGAGACTGGTAATCAAGT
>NW_006921670.1:2012047-2013345 GCF_000298275.1 Orycteropus afer afer
CTGTCCCCCAAAAATACGTGTTGTACAAAAATGACCAGAATTACTAGTTGGATAGAGGCTGGTGAAACCCCTAAGACTGTGGCCCCAGGTTACTTTTTGGTCCTGGAGTTAGACTCTCTCCCCTGGGTTAGCTCTCAGCCAAACAACAGAAAGTCCTATGAGCTGAACACCCACCCCAGGGAGATGCCCCCTTTAGAACAGTCAACCATGAGAGACCAGAAAGGCAGCATCTGTATAGGGGGAAAGCTGGACAGGCAGCAATGCCTAGGTAAGAAGGACGCAAGGAAGGAGCAACCACAGGGAGGAGGAGGAGGAGAGCCGTTCCATGGTGGGGATGAAATAAAATGTTTATGAACTGCTGAGTGTAAAACAAATCTGCTTTGCAAATTTGCACCCAAATCACAATTTAAAATATATTATTTTTTTTAAAGTCAACAGTTAATAAATTCACAAAATGAATGAAAACAAATTTTTTAAAAGTATTTTAGTGATGAGTTTTAGGCCTGGTGACGTACTTTCAATGGCTGTCATTCCATACCCCTGCACCTGTGGTTATAATCTCATTTGAGAGTGAGTTTGCTTTGTTGTATTTACAGGCCATGTCAGTGTAGGGTGCATTTGAAGCCAACCACCTTTGAGTATAAAAAGACATTAGGCAGAGACAAGCAGCAGAGCTGGGGGAAGAAATGCCACCACGTGAAGACCACAAAGAAACCAAGAAACAAAGACCTCCCCCCGAGCCAACAAACAGAGAAAGCCTTCCACGAGGACCGGCACCTTGAATATGGACTTCAAGACCTTAAACTGTGGGAAAGTAAATTTGTTTGCCAAAGTCACCCACTTGTGTTATTTCTGTTACAGCAGTGCTAGACAGGGTCCTAACGGGACTGGTCAGTATTAAAGGAGACAATGTATTTCTGTGCCTAGTTCAGTGCCAGATGTACTGCTGACCCCTGTCACCACCTACTGCTGGTGTTCTGCACTCTGCAGAATGGTTAAGAGTGCAGTTGCTAGAGACAGCCCTGGCACTTGCTAGTTACCTCAGGGAAGTTACTTAGTCTAGCATCTCTAAGCGTTGACTTCCTCATCTTTAAAATTGGGATGCAAAACATGGCTTCACCGGGCTGCAGTGAAATAGCCACGTGAGGCCTGAGCCTGGGAGCCGTGAGTCGTCCTTGACTTGGCTCCAACTCGCCGTGACCCCACACTGTCCAGCCCTGCACCACCTTCACCAGGTTCACTGGTCCTTCACTTCTGATTTCCGAGTAAACAGCAGTGGGTACCCCCAGAGCTGCAGC
>NW_006921670.1:2014440-2015453 GCF_000298275.1 Orycteropus afer afer
TTCAAAGTGCTGGCTCTAGGGGCCGGGTGAAGGCCACTCAATCTTGGGCTTCAGTTTCACCTCTTGTTCTAGGCCTACTGGAGCTAGAAGCATCTCCTAACTCATGGAGCTACTGGCCGCTGAGAATGACAGATCCAAAGTTGGCAGGTAAAATGGCACAATCTCAAGACTAGCAGGCAACATGGCAGGCCATTGGTTCAAATCCAGCACAAAGACTCAGCCAAATGCAGGATCCAAATGTGCCAAAAAGCTGGAGACCTTTCTCAAAGTTTCTCCATCTATGCTGAAAGCAGGCCACACCCCAAAGGCAACTACCTAGCTGCTCAAAGCAAATTCCACCATGGAGTTGATTACACCACATCCAATCCCATCATGGGGAACAACTACGTCCAGCTGCCAAGCCACTCAGAACCACGGCCCACCCAAGGTGACACAAAACCTTAACTACCGCTGGCAAGATGGCGGACTAGGCAGAAAGACTGCACAGACCCTCTTCAACAAAGAAAAGGGAAACCAATTAACACAAACACAGAAGATAATCTGGACCCCTGAACCTTGAAGGGAAGGATATAGAAGTGGACTAAACCCCAACTAGCAGAAGAATTTGCGTGAAAATACCAAAAAAGGAGACATATAGAGCTGCGGTCCGGCAGTGATCGTGAGCGATCCTGACGGCACAGACAGCTTGGAGATTCCCGAGTGGTGCTAGGACTTAAGAATTAACCTAAGAATCACCCTGTTAGCCAGGGACTGCACGGAGGACTGTGCACAGTGGCTGGGGAATAAACAGAGAAGGTAAAGAGAAAGGTGGGCTGAGCTGTGGACTTTGGCCAGTCCGGAGGGCACCGCCATTTTGAAGGTTTAAAAAAGCAGCTTGACTATTTTGGATATTTAAAGAGACAGTGCTCTCGCAGATTCCTGGGGCTTAAGAACACGTTCTGCTTTCCAGCAACCCCAAGGACACACCGGACCTGCAAGACTGACAAGTTTTTTGAAGGTTATTCTATTGTAAT
>NW_006921670.1:2017823-2028360 GCF_000298275.1 Orycteropus afer afer
AAACAAACAAACAAATAAATAAATAAAACCTTAACTACCACAGAAGGAATACAAAGAATCACTGTACCAAAAAGAATTGGTTGGCATTAAACCATTTCAGGAGGAAACATAGAATCAAGAATCATTGACACTGAGGGAAGAAATCCAAGCTACACTGAAGGAATTAGGGAGAAACAAGGCTCCAGGACTTGACAGAATAACATTTGAGACCTTTCAACAAATGGATACAATACTGGAAGCACTCACTCATTTATGCCAAGAAATTTGGAAGACAGCTACCTGGCCAACCAAATGGAAGAGATGCATATTTGTGCCCATTCCAAAGAAAGGTGATCCAAAAGAACACAGAAATTATCAAACAATATCATACACAAGTAAAATTATGCTGCAAATAAATCAAAAACAGTTGCAGCAGTACATCGATAGGGAACTGCAGAAATCCAAGCTGGATTCAGAAGAGGGTGTGGAATGAGGGATGTCAATACTGATGTATACAGTTCTTGGCTGAAAGCAGAGAACACCAGAAATATGTTTACCTGTGTCTTACTGACTATGCAAAGGCATTTGACTCTGGGGATGATAACAAATTATGGATAACATTGTGAAGAACGGGAATCCCAGAAAACTTAATCCTGCTCATCAGGAACCTGTACGTAGCCCAAGAAACAGCCATTTGAACAGAACAAGGGGATACTGCATGGTTTCAAATCAGGAAGGGAGTGCGTCAGGGTTGTATCCTTTCATGATACTTATTCAATCTGCATGCTGAGCAAATAATCCAAGAAGCTGGTCTATAAAAAGAACACAGCATCAGGATTGGAGAAAGACTCATTAACAACCTGTGATATGCAGATGACACCACCTTGCTTATTGAAAGTGAAGATGACTTGAAGCACTTACTGACAAAGATCAAAGGATACACTCTGCAGTATGGACTACACCTCAAGAGAAAGAAAATGAAAATCCTCACAACTGGACCTGTAAGCAACATCATGATAAATGGAGAAAAGATTGAAGTTGTCAGGGAGTTCACTTTACTTGGATCCTCAATCAATGCCCATGGAAGCAACAGTCAAGAGATCAAATGATGTACTGCATTGGACAAATCTGCTGCAAAGCAGCTCTTTAAAGTGTTAAAAAGCAAAGGTATCACTTTGAAGACTAAGATGCGCCTGTCCCAAGCCATGGTATTTTCAATCACCTCATATGCATATGAAAGAATGGACAGTGAACAAGGGGGAAAAACTGATGCATCTGAATAACAGTGTTGTCAAAAGCATCGAATGTACCGTGGACTGCAGGAAGAACGAACAAACCTTTCTTGCAAAAAGTGCAGCCAGAATGCTCCTTAGAAGCGAGGATGGCAAGACTTCATCTCACGTACTTTGGACACAATGATATCAGAAGGGACCAGTCCCTGGAGAAGGACATCACGCTGCGTAAAGTAGAGGGTCAGCGAAAAAGACCCTCAATGAGGCGGACTGACACAGCAGCTGCAACAATGGACCCAAACGTGGCGACGAGTGTGAATGACGCAGGACCAGGCAGGGTTTCGTTCTGTTGGACACAGGGTCACTACAAGTCGGAACAGTCTCAACGGCACCTAACAGTCACCGAGAAATAGAAACGTTCCCTTTCTTGCTCTGAGATGCACATGCCCTACACATCTACCACACGCCTTCTCGGTGCCAGGCCAGCCCCTAACACACAGCAATGAGGCTGGGGCACCTGGAGTCTCTGCTCGGACACGGGGCCCCTGCTCACCTTGCGATGATGACTTACGCTTTCTGGGAGAACTTCATGGCGGTGTGGATGGGGTAGCCGGTGGGGCCCATGACGCCGCAGCGGGCATTGCAGAGCAACAGCACACGTACCATTTCCTGCTTCCCCATCTGGCAGGCCAGGTGCAGTGGGGTGAGCCCTTGGTTGTTGACCTGGTTCAGGCCGGCCGACGCGCTCTTGCCTAGGAGCTGACAGCAGCACATCGAGGAGGGCTGGCGCCCACATGCCCAGAAGGCCCTGCACATCCCTCCCCTAACACCCACCATGGCAGTGTCTCTCTGGGGACAAATGGGCAAGGGACGGTGGGCTCCATGAGGACGCGGGTAAGAACTTAAAGAGCAGCAATAGAGCATGGAGCGGCTCTGGAGGCAGAAAGACACTGACTGAACTAGTGTGGACCGGGGGCTGCTCCATGACTGTGGTTTATCCAAAATATTTCCGAATGAACGCACAAGAGACTTATCAAGGCAGCTGCATCTAGGAATAGGTGCTGGGTTCTGGGTGGGAATGATAGTTGCATTTTATTGCACATTGTTCTATTTCAATTTTTTTCTGTGCATATATGTTATTGTCTTCAATTAAAAAATACTAGTGTTAAAAAAGAGAGCTGGGAACGTTTTGTTTCCTTGCTTTAGGCTGAACACTGTCTCCCTGACACTCATGTATGACCACTGTGCATCCGTGTGAGCCCAGGATCACCTTACAGGTGCTGGTGTCGAGGCCTGGGTAAGGCCAGCGCCCCCAACTCACAGCTCTGTGGTCCTCCGTGGGTGTAGCTCTGGCCTTGTTGAATCTCAGGGTCTTTGGTGAGGAGACAATAAGGACCGCCCCTACACACACACGCACGCGTGCACACACGCACGCACGCACACAGAATATGTGGACAGTTAACTAAACGAAAACACACAGGATGCTCAGGGCAGTGCCAGGCACAAGAGCAGCGCTGGAGGAAGGACAGCTAGGGCTTATGTGACCATCGGTCAGAGGCATGAGCGCGCTCGTGCACTGAGATCAGGGCACGAGGCACTGTGCTGAGCACTGGGTGGGTTCTCAGTACAGGGGCAGCATTCCCTTCCCAGAGCCTGCTAATGACATGGTGTAAATCCCTCCGTCCTGGGACAATGCAGCTCCATTCTGACCTCAAGAGAGGGCTGGACCCTTTACAAACTCTTCCAGTCCTGGGCAGTGAAATCGGGTTCAGTATTGAGTCTTTTCCTTCAACCCAGTTTATACGAAGTGGCCTCTCCTTCCCACCACTCCTACTCACCCACACACTTCTGTGACCAGTTCACTCTAGCAGGAGTGCCACTGGTGGAAGTGTTGAAGGAGCTGGTAGATTTGTCTGTTTTGAATTCTTATAAAAATTATGCCCAGGTCCCCCTGGACCATGAGCACCTCCAGGCGGGGGCTGAAATGAATGCACCCAGCAATACTAGGTGCTCTGGGAAAACCGAACTAACCACATTGACTGGATCTGGGCCTTGAGTTCAGTTTGCTGGGCTGATGACTTCCCAGGGTTGTCAGAGCCAAGTGATCAAGGACATGTATCCTCCACAAGCATGGGGAGGGAAGAACGGAGGAAGGGGCTCAGGACTCAAGGACCAAGGGAGGCCAGTGAGAGGCCCAGAGGCGACACCTGAGCCCAAGGGCCCGAGAGAACCATGGGCTTAGTGAGGTGGCGCCGGTGTGGGAGGCCCTGCCCCTCCACCCCTGCTTACCTGCAGCACCTGGGGGTTGTCACCCTGGACAGCGTAGTGAAAGGCCGTCTCTCCGTTGTTGTCGGTGACGTCCAGTTGGGCGTGGCAGTACTGCACCAGCTCCACCAGGGTCTCCCCATCTCCCTTGCGGCACGCCAGGTGCAGGGGCGTGCAGCCCTCCTCATTCTCGATGCTGTTGGCACAGCTGCAGCGGGCCGGGGAGATGAGCAGGTTATAAGGTGCCAGGTGGGACGGGACACTGAGCTGCCCAAATACAGAAGCAGGGATGGGGCTGGCGTTCTGACTCTCGGGTGGTGCTGAAGCTGGCACTCAAGCTCAGGCAGGTTAGGAAACTGCTTGCACTTGGTGTGACTGGTATCTGAGCACCTGACTGAGAGACACGCCCAGGGCCACACCGCTGTGAAGAAGACAGTGGGTGGCACAGAAGGACCACAGAGAGCTGAAATCTCACTACTTCAGGCGATTCACTTAACCTCTCAGGGCTTCGCTATCCTCCTCTAGAGGGGAATAAAAAGAAAATACAGCGCCTGCCATGCCTGCCTAGTGAGCAGACAGAACTGTCCACTGGAGATTAAATAGAGAACTGTCCACAGAGACTGCAGACCTCCACGCACAGGGGCATACCTGCAAACCGTAAAGTGCAATGAGTTTTGACATTTGGCCTTGGAGCTGCCTGGAGCAGAAAGCCAGAGGTGGCAAGATGAGTGGGAGCCCCGTGGCAGGGCCCGGGGCAGTGCCCTTACCAGGGGGCATGGCTGACGCATCTGTCAACTGAAGGAATGGGAGAGGTCGAGGATGTGATGCATCATCAGCCCAGCAAACTAAATTCAAGGCCCAGATCCAGTCAATGCGGTTAGCTCAGCTCTTCCAGAGCACCTACTACGTGTGGGTGCATCACACAAGGATGTGAAGGCCTTTTCGGCCCTCTGCGGTTGAGGGAACTTGCACAGGTCACAGACCCTCTCCTCAGATCATCCTCATGAGGGTGTTGTGAGGCTTAAACGTCCCCCTGGGCCTGAACCTTGGTCAGTCCTCAGAAGTGTCACATCTCTCAGTCATTCAGCACTCTTATGTCCTAACCCAGGGGCCATGCTGCTCCCTTCTAAATGACACTAGCCGGGCCACGCCTGGGCAGACTACGGGGAACTTAAGCAAGACTGAGGCTCCCCACCTCCCCACCCAGCCGCCGCCAGCCAGGCCCCGCCCACCTGACGACGCGACTGTGGTGGAAGCACTCGCGGATGCCCAGCTCCACCGCCAGGTGGGCCGCCGACCAGCTGGGGTGGTTGCGGATGAGGTCGGTGAGCTGCTGCAGGACCTCCACGTGCAGCACCTGGAGCGAGCTCTCGTAGAAGGGCGGCAGCTGGTTAGAGTACTGCTGGAAGTGCCCCAGCGCTTCGGCCTCCGTCTGCAGCTGGAAGAGCCTGCGAGCAGGGGCGGAGGAAGAAATAGAAATGAGGCGGACAGGGGCCTCGGCGTGCACCGCTGCGGGAAGCGGAAGCCTTGGGCCCCACCAGCGGGCCACCACCTGCTTCAGGCTGCGGCCCTGCCCCACCAGCGGGCCGCCACCTGCTTCAGGCTGTGGCCCTGCCCCACCAGCGCATCCACACACACATCTACGTCCTCGGGAGTCTGGGCTTCCTTTGCACTTGAAAAGAGTTCCTTTTCTTCTTTTGTACCGTTATGTGGTGCATTTCTATTTTATCAAGCCCTGGCCATATCCACTAATGTGACTCTCACCTCCGAGACCCCTGCTCAGCGATTCCATGTGACAGAGTAAAGCTGTCCCACGGGGTTTCCAGGGCTGTAATCTCTACAGAAGGAGCCCTGATGGCACAGTGGTTGGTCACTTGAGTTACTGGAAAGGTCGGCATTTGGAAGCCACCGGACAGCCGCTCCACAGGACAAAGATGTGGGAGTCGGATTCCGTAAGGCTTACAGCCTTGGAAACCCTGTAGGGTTGCTATGCGTGGGAATGACTCAATGGCAACGGGTTTGGGACGCTTTAAGGAAGCAGAGCGTCAGGTCTTTCTCCCACAGAAAGGATGGGTCAGACTGAGTAGGTTCAAACTGCCAGCCTTTTGCTTAGGAGCTGAGCACTTAACCATTGCGCCACCAGGGCCCTTTTTCCCTGGCATACAAAAAACAAACAAACAAACAAACTCACTACCTTCGACCCCCACTGGATTTTCTAGGGGGTAAATCTTCACAACAGTACATTGCCCCATCATCCTTCTGTGGAGCGGCTGGTGGCTTTGAATCTTCTGATCTGGTTAAGTCAAATACCTTAGGCACTGTACCACCAAAAGAGCTAAATAAGTGGTGTTCAAACTAAATATCCAACCACAGAATGTTACATAAACTAGTATAGCTATGTGATGGAATTTTGTGCAGTTGTTAAAATAAGATATAAAAAGAATGGAGAAATGTTTATTTTGTAATACTAAGTTACAAAAAGCAGGATACAAATGATATGTGATACAATGTGATCTAAACTTTTTTTTTTTTTTTAATGCAGAAAGAGAAGGAAATATATCAAAAGTGCTTGGTAGGATAAATTCTTTAAATTTAAATCTACCTCTGTATCTATTTTCAATTTTACCTACAATAGGTAGCTCTGGTAGCATAGTGCCTAAGGCATTTGACTGCTAACCAGAAGGCTGGTGGTTTCTACAATAAGTATGTATTATTTTTATAATCATAAAAAGTTGGTTCATTTTTTAAAGAGTCGGGTTTGATCCAAGTTCTGCATTCATGTTGCTGTGTGTCCCTGTAGAAATCCTTTACTTCTCTGAGTCCTGTGTGAAAACTGGGACTAATTACATCTGTCCTACCTGCCTCACAGAGTGGCTGTGAGGGCCAGATGATACGACCATGTAAAAGCACTTAAAAAACCCTAACGATATGTGGGGAGATGGTTACCTGAAGTTCTGACCAGCGTTTTCAATACACCAGAAGGTTTTGTCCTATACACCTTGACAAGGCCAGTAACCAGCCAGGGTCTGGAAGAGGCAGTGCCCAAAGAGCACCGGTCCCACAGGACTGGCTTCTCCTTCCACACGAGGAAGTGCAATTGTTTAACACTTACCTACTGAATGCCTGACCTGTGCCTGACACTGTTCTATATGGAGGGGTAAATAGTGAACAAAACAGACAAAACACACAGCCCTCTGATAGTCTCTCTCCTTATGGGGCAGGTCAACAAAATGAGTAAGGTGAAAAACCACCAAGTAAGGAAGTGCATTAAGTAGACCATCAGGTAATAAGTGCAAGAGAAAGAAAAGCAAACTAGGGGAGAAGGATATGGAAGGAAGCCAGTCTTCATTCTCCTTGTCTGGCTTTTCTTCATCTCCCCAACCTCTTAACATTGGAGTGCTCCTCATCAAATGTTACAGATATGGCAAACAGAAATCGAAAACTGACCATTCCTGGATTTAGCATCATTGAGATCATCAGTGGCCTTGGCAAGAGGACCTAGGGTGCAGTGGTGAGAACCAAACCTGACTGGAGTGAGTGAAAGAAAGAACCAAAACCAAAAACCAAACTCACTGCCATTGAGTCAGATCCTACTCACAGCGACTCCTCCTTGGGTTTCCGAGGCAGTATCACCATGGAAGTAGATTGTCCAACCTTCTGAGGAGTGGCTGGTGGGTTTGAACCGCCAGGCTTCTAGTTGGCAGTCACATACATGTCTTAGGCACTGCGTCACCAGAGCTCCCAAAGAAAGAACAAGAAGTGAGAAATTGGAGATAAAAAATATTGACCATGTTTCTGGGGCGTTTTGCTGCAGAGGAGAAGAAAGAGAGTGAGGTTTAAGAGAGAAATGGAATCAGCATTTGACTGCTGAGGGGATAGTTCACAAATGGCAAGCCAGATAAGGTGAACTGGACCACCATTGTAGTTATATTTGTGTGTCAGCTTGGCTGGGCCTGGTTGAGTGGCTGGGCAGCTGGATGTAGTATTCCCCATGACGAGACTGGTAATCAACTCCATGGTAGGATCTACTATGAGCAGCTGAGTAGCTGCCTTAGGGATGTGGTCTTCTTCCTGTATATAAGGAGAAGGCTTGGAGAACAGTCTCTAGCTTATGGCACACTTGGACCCTTTATGTAGCCATCTCGTTGTTCAGCAGCCTGCCATGCTCTACCAACCTTGGGACTTTCAATGGATTTGAATTAATGGCCTGCTGTGTGGTTTGGTAACATCGGGACTGTGCCCTTTTACTTGTCAGCCTTGGGCTTGTTAGTCTCAGCAGCCAACAGTTGAGTGAAGAAAAGCCTCTAGCTCTAGTGGGCTGGGAGCAGGAGGCAGAGTATATGCCCAAGGTTGAGGGGTTTCACACAGCCCCTAGAGCCTGGCACTTTGAACTCGGACTTAAGGCCTCCAAACTATAAGAAAAGAAACTCCTGTTTGTTCAAGCATCCCATTTGAGGTATTTTCTGTTAGAGCAGCACAGAGGTAACCAAAACAACCACCTATCAGAGACAACCAAAAATGCTAGACAAAATATGGAGGGCATCTACCTGCTTGAAGGCACTGGAATCAGGGAATAACAGACACTCAAGGAACTGAGCCCAGCACTTAGGGCTTCTGTGCCCTGAAAGGCTGGGAAAAGCAGCAGCACCATTACAAGCTTCAGGAAGCTCGGGGGACAGGAGTTGGGGTCCAGGGATCTGCAAAGGGGAAAGTTCTGAGGCACACCCATTACTTTGGGTTGAGACAATATGTGTGAACCATAAGTAGACAGACCCTCACAGGGACTGCAGCAAAATCTAAAATAAGTTCAGTTCCAGAAACTGGACTAAAGTTACCCTGACTGAGAATGTTCCCAAGTACCTGGGAGAAGCAAACACAAATCCTCTGTGGAGAAGGAAACACCAAACTAGGCTTCAAATTATTTCTAGAAGCTTTTTTTGTAATAAAAATGTCCACCACATAATCTAAAATACTCACACGTGAGAAGATAATGTGACATGAAAGAAAATCGACAAACAATATTCAAAAGAAACAG
The DNA here is from genome assembly GCF_000298275.1 of Orycteropus afer afer. NCBI lineage: Eukaryota > Metazoa > Chordata > Mammalia > Tubulidentata > Orycteropodidae > Orycteropus > Orycteropus afer. Next base: position 2,026,335 of record NW_006921670.1, read on the forward strand.
ATCTCTGGGGCGGGAGTGGCTGCAAATATTGAAATTAACTGACAGAGACTTTACAGTATCTGTGATGACATCCATGAGGATAAAACAGAAGATTCACAATTTTGGCAGAGAACTTTAAACTATACACACAGCTTAGAGGCCGCTTTTCACTTGGGGGTAACTCTATTTGAAGGCCAGGGCCTGAGGTAGGCAAGCCCAGAGCTGGGTTCTGCTTTTCTCTTGGGGATGTCTCTATATTAAGGTCGGTCCTGAGGTAGGCAGGCCTGGGGCTTGGAGGCTGCTTTTTGCTTGGGTGTGGCTCTATACTAAGGCCTGAGGTAGGCAGGTGTGGAGGGGTTAGGAACAACTAAGGGAGACGAACTTGTCTGTTAGTTTGCTGTCTTGTGGTGGCTTGCATGTTGCTGTGAGGCTGAAGGCTATGCCACCCTGTTGCAAAGTGCCAGCAGGGCTACCATGGTGGGCAGGTTTCAGCAGAGCTTCCAGTCTAAGACAGACTCAGAAGAAGGAAGAGGCCATCTACTTCTCAAACAATTGGCCAGAAAACCTTATGAATAGCAGTGAAACACGGTCTTATATATTACTGGAAAACTTTATGAATAGCTCTGAAACATTGTCTGATACAATGCCAGAAGATGAGCCCATCAGGTTGGAAGGCACTTAAAATCTGACTGGGGAAGAGCTGACGCCTCAGAGTAGAGACAACCTTAGTGATACGGATAGAGCAAAGCTTTTGGGATCTCCATTGGCTGATGTGGCATGACTCAAAATGAGCAGAAACAGACATGGAGTGTATGAAGTATGAATCTAGGAAAATTGGAAGTTGTCAAAATGAAATGGAACGCATAAAGATGAATATCCTAGGCATTAGTGAGCTGAAATGGACTGGTTCGAGCCATTCTAAATAAGATAACCATATGTTCTCCTATGTTGGGAATAACAAAGAGGAATGGTGTGGCATTTATCATCACAAAGAGTGTTTCAAGATCTGTCCTGAAGTACAACACTGTCAGTGATAGGATAATATCCATACGCCTACAAGGAAGACCAGTTTATACTTCTATTATTCAAATTTACACACCAACCATCAAAGCCAAAGATGAGGAAATGGAAGATTTCTACCAACTTCTGCAGTCTAAAATTTACCAAACATGCACTCAAATGTGTTGATTATCACTGGTGACTGGAATGCAAAAGTCGGCAACGAAGAATCACTGGTAGTTGGAAAATACGGCCTTGTTGTTGTTGTTTGTTATGTGCTGTCGAGTCAGCCCCAACTCATAGCAACCCCTCCTTGGGTTTCTGAAGCAGTATCAATATGGAAGTAGATTGCCCAACCTTCCTTCCAAGGGTGGCTGGTGGGTTTGAACTGCCAGCCTTCTGGTTAGCAGTCAAGTGCCTTAGGCACTATATGGCCTTAGTGATAGAAATAACACTGGAGATCATGTGACAGAATTTTGTAAGACCAATGACTTATTCACTGCAAATGCCTTTTTTCAACAGCATAAGCGACAATTATACACGTGGACTTCACCACATGAAATACACAGGAATCAGACTGACTCCATCTGTGGCAAAAGGTGATGGAGAAGTTCAGTGTCTTTGGCCAAAACTAGGCCAGGAGCTGATTATGGAACAGACCATCAATTAATCATATGCATGTTCAAATTGAAGTTGAAGAAAATTAAAACAAGTCCATAAGAGCCAAAATATGACCTTAATAATATCCTTCCTGAATTTAGAGACCATCTGAAAAACAGATTTGATGCACTGAACACCAGTGACTGAAAACCAGAGAAACTGTGGGATGACATCAAGAATATCATCCATGAAGAAAACAAAAAGTCATTAAAAAGATGGGAAAGGAAGAAAAGACCAAAATGGATGTCAGAAGAGACTCTGAAACCTGCCCTTGAGTGGAGAGTAGCAAAAGCAAATGGAAGAAATGACAAGATAAAAGAGCTGAACAGAATATTTCAAAGAGCAGCTTGAGAAGACAAAGTCAATTACTATAATGAAATGTGCAAAG
>NW_006921670.1:2029456-2049757 GCF_000298275.1 Orycteropus afer afer
CTGACTCATAGCGACCCCTCCTTGGGTTTCTGAGGCAGTATCACTACGGAAGTAGATTGCCCAACCTTCCTTCCAAGGAATGGCTGGTGGGTTTGAACTGCTAGCCTTCTGGTTAACAGTCAAATGCCTTAGGCACTACGCCACCAGAGCTCCCTAATATAAAGAAAACAGAAATCCTCACAACTGGTCCTATAAGCAACATTACGATAAATGGACAAAAGATTGAAATTGTCAAAGACGTCACACTACTTGGTTCTACAATCAACGCCAATGGAAGCAGCAGTCAGGACATCAGAGCATGTACAGCACTGGGCAAATCGGCTGCAAAGGACCTCTTTCAAGTGCTGAAGACCAAAGATGTCTCCTTGAGGACTAAGGTGCGCCTGACACAAGCTATTGTATTTTCAATAGCCTCATATGCATGTGAGAGCTGGACAATAAATAAGGAAGACCGAAGAAGAATTGATGCTTTTGAGCTGTGGTGTTGGAGAAGAATACTCAAAGTACCATGGACTGCTAAAAGAACTAACAAGTCTGTCCTGGAGGAAGTACAGCCAGAATGCTCCCTGGAGGCGAGAATGGCCAGACTTCATCTCACATACTTTGGTCATGTTGTCAGAAGGGACCACTCCCTGGAGAAGGATGTCATACTTGGTAAGGTGGAGGGTCAACAAAAGAGGGGAAGGCCCTCAACAGGATGGATTGATGCAGTGGCAGTGGTGATAAGCTCAAGTATAGTAAGAATCATGGAGCTGGCTCAGGACCAGGCGGTGTTTCGTTCTGCTGTGCATGGAATCGCTATGAGTCGGAGACAACGCAACAGCACCTAACAACAACAACAACAAAAGGGCAACCAGTAAGACTAAGCTCTGATTTCTTGGCAGAAACCATGCAGGCAAGAAGGCAATGGGGTAGTATATATATAAATACATGAAGAAATGTTCATGATCATTAGCCAGCAGAGAGATGCAAATCAAAACAAGAATGAAATACTATCTCACCCCGGCACTAACAGCAAAGTCCAACAACACAGAAAATAACAAATGCTGGCGAGGATGTGGAGAGACTGGGACTCTCATACACTGCTGTTGGGACCATAAAATGATACAACCATTGTGGAAATTTGTATGGTAAGTCCTTAAAAAGCTGGAATTAGAAATACCATTTGATCCAGAATCCCATTACTAGGTATATATCCTAAAGACATGAAACCCAGGACATGAATAGATATATGAACACCCATGTTTATCGCAGTACTATGCAGAATTACAAAGAGATGGAAACAACCTAAGTGCCCATCAACAGAGGAATGGATAATCAAACTGTGGTACATTCACACAATGGAATACTATGCAACACTAAAGAATAATGCACAATCCAATCCATGAAATACTACATAATGTGGATGAACTTGGATGACATTATGCTGAGTGAAGTAAGTCAATCACAGGACAAATATTGTATTAATCCACTATTGTTAAAAAAAAAAAAAAAAAGTCAAGGAAAGGTTTATACATGGAAGGAAAATTTCTTTGTTGGTTACCAGGATGGAAAGGAAGTGGAGAGAAAATTGCATTGATCTGAGTGAAGGGAAAGGCAATATACCAAAAATGAGAGACCAACACAATAACACTAAGGAAAAGGAAGACACAGAGACGGGTACAAGAGGCACAGACAAAGATAAACCCTCTTACAGACAAAATGCTGCATTATCAGTGACAAATGCCAATCTACATGCAGAGACATACATAGACAGGCTGAAGGATCAGGTATGTCCAGGCAAAAGGGAATACACCCCTTTTTTTTTTCTCCTTGGTTTTTATATTTAAGTTTGGCAGATGATATGTCTACATATGTATTTGTATATGCTGTAAGAATGTCCATATAAATAGAACTAAAACCAAACCAAATTCAGTGCCATAGAGTCAATTCTGACTCATAGTGACCCACATCGGGTTTCCCCAGGCTATAAATCTTTATGGAAGTAGACTGTTTCATCTTCCTTCTCCAGAGTGGCTGGTGGGTTTGATCCACTGACTTCCTGGTTAGCAGCCAAATGCCTTAATCCACTATGCCACCAGAGCGCCTTATGAATAGAACTAACAGGGGGCAAAGTTATGATAACTTCTTAGCCACAGCCAACTACCCTGAAGGAGTGAGTTGTTGGACCTGTGGGCTTGGGACCATAATTATGGGGGACATCAAGCTCAACTGGCATAACTTATTACACAAAAACATTGTTCTACACTCTACTTTGGTGAGTAGCGACTGGGGTCTTAAAAGCTTACAAGCAGCCATCTAGATGCAAAGATGGGTCTCTCCTCATTTGGAGCAAAGAAGAATGAAGAAAACCAAAGACATGTAGAAACAACTAGTCCAAGGGACTAGTGGACCATGTGAACCTCAGTCTGCATAACCAAGGGACTGGTTACCACTATCAACCACTCAGAGAGAGATCAGTGCAGGAGATCCTGGATAGAGTGGGAGAACATGTGGAACTAAAGTCAAAATCATAAAAAAGACCAGGTTTACTAGTCTGACAGAGCCTGGTGATACCCTTCAGACTATGGTCCCTAGGCACCATTCAGGCCTGGAACTGAACTCACTCCCATGGCTTCCAGCCGAACAGTAGACAGGCATATAAGCTAAACATTTACACCAGGTAGGTATAATCCTCAGAACAGTCAACCATGGGAGATCAGAAGGGCAGCATTTGCACAGGGAGATAGCTCAGAGGGCAGGAATACATAGGAAAGAAGGACACAGGGAAAAGGTAACCACAGGGAAGAAATGGGAAAAGAGCTGTAACATTATGGAGATTGCAATCAATGGCATGAAATAAAATGTATATGAACTGCTATATGGAAAATGAAGTTGCTCTGTAAACTCTCACCCAAATCACAATAAAATTAAAAAAAAAAAAAAAAAAGACTCCAAGAATTGACAGAACACCCATTGACATGTTTCAACAAACAGATGCAATACTGGAGCCCCTCACTCATCTATGCCAAGAAATGTGGAAGGTATCTACCTGGCCAACAGACTGGACAAGATCCATATTTGTGCCCATTCCAAAGAAAGGTGATTCCACAGAATATGGAAATTATCGAACTACATCATTAATATCACATGCAAGTATAATTTTGCTGAAAATAATTCAAAAACGGTTACAGCAACACATCAACAAGGAACTACTAGAAATTCAAGCCAGATTCAGAAGAGGATGTAAAATGAGGAATATCATTACTGATGGCAGATGAACCTTGGCTGAAAGCAGAGAATACCAGAAACATGTTTACCTGTGTTTTATTGACCATGCAAAGGCATACAACTGTGTGGGTCATAACAAGTTATGGATAATACACAAAGAATGGGAATTCTATAACATTTAATTGTGCTTATAAGGAACTTGTACATAGACCAAGAGGCAGTCATTTGAACAGAACAAGGGAATATATGGTTTAAAATCAGGAAACGTATGTGTCAGGGTTGTATCCTTTCATTACCCTTATTCAATCTGTGTGCTGAGGAAATAATCTGAGAAGTTGGACTATATGAAGAAGAATGCAGCATCAGGATTGGAGGAAGACTCATTAACAGCTGGCAATATGCAGATGACACAAGCTTGCTTGCTGAAAGTAAAGATGACTTGAAGCCCTTCCTGATGTTGATCCATGACCACATCCTTCAGTATGGATTGCACCTCAACATAAGGAAAACAAAAATCCTCACAACTAGACCAATAAGCAACTTCATGATAAATGGATAAAAGATTGAAGTTGTCAAGGATTTCATTTACTTCGAGCCACAATCAATGGCCATGGAAGTAACAATCAGGAAATCAAATGACGTTTGCATTGGGCAAATCTGTTGCAAAAGATCTCTTTAAAGTGATATCACTTTGAAGATTAAGGTGCACCTGACCCAACCAAGGTACTTCCAGCCACACCATATGCATGTGAAAGCTGGATGATGACTAAGGAAGACCAAAGAAGAACTGATGCCTTTGAATTACGGTGTTGGCAGAGAATATTGAATATACCGTGGACAGCCAGAAGAATGAACAGATCTGTCCTGAAAGAAGAAGAGCTGGAATGCCCTTTGAAGGGAGAACAGTGAGACTTCTTGTCTGGTAATTTGATCCTGTTGTCAGGAGGGACCAGTCCCTGGATAAGGACATCATGCTTGGTAATGTGGGGGTCAGTGCAGAAGAAGACCTCAGTGAGAGGGACTGACACAGTGGCTGCAACGATGGGCTCAAAGACATTAATGATTGTGAGTGCAGCCCAGGACCAGGAAGGGTTTCATTCTTTTGTGCATGGGGTGGTTATGAATCAGAACCAACTCAGTAACACCTAACAACCAAAACCAAACCCAACCCACTGCCACTGAATCAATTCTGACTCATAGCAACCCTATAGCACAGAGTAGAACTACTTCATAGGATTTCCAAGACTGTAAATCTTCATGAAAGCAGGCTGTCTCTTTTTCCCACTGAGTGGCTGGTGGGTTTGAACTGACAACTTTTTGGTTAGAAGCCAAATGCTTTAATGGTTGCACTCCTTGCACCTAACAACAACAATGAAAAGATATGTTGAAGTCCTAGCCTCTGATACCTGGATATGTGATCTGATTTGGAAAGAAAGTCTTTGCAGATGTAGAACAAGAGGTCATTTTTGGGGGCCTTAATCTGACTGGTGTCCTTGTAAGAAGAGAAGAGAAGAGAAGACAGATATAGACAAGGAGAACACCATGTGATGATGGAAGCAGAAATTAGAGAGATGCAATGGCAAACCAAGCGACGCCTAGGCATGGAACAGATTCTCCCTAGAGCCTACAAAGAGCGTGTGGCCCTGCTGACATCTTGAACTTTCATGGCTATCCTCCACAACCACAAGAGAATGCATTTCTGTTGTTTGTGGTACTTTGTTATGGCAGCCCTAAGAAACGCATACACTGGTAATGATTGCTTAGGTCTAGGGAATGACCAAGGAGCCCCAGTGGTGCAGTGGTTGTGCACTCAGCTGCTAACTACTCACCAGCTGCTCTTCGAAAAGAAGATGAGCAGTCTGCTTCTGTAAAAGATTTACGAGCTTGGAAATCCTATGCGGAAGTTCTACTCTGTCCTATAGGGTCCCTATGAATTGGAATTGACATGATGGCAATGGGTTTGGCTTGGTTTAGGGAACGACCATGTGGACAAGGACAGGTCAAGGAATCAAGAGGCCAGGGGGTATGGAGGGTCATCTATGTGAATATGTAAAGCTTCAAGAATCAAGCCAAGGATGGTGACGGATCTCATCTTTGAGGAACGTGGGACAGTGTCCCAGGGGTCATGGATGCCTGCCATCAGGAGAGAGTGAGTGGCACGGGTGGGTGATATGAGTGAGATTCAGGTTGACGGGCTTCTGGAGGAGGTAGGGAGAGAGTCTGAGAGCACCAACTAGGAGCAAGGAGGACCCAACCCCACCTCCAAGCCCAGTGGGAGAGAGACAAAAGAGAAAACTCTCCAGAGGGCTACAGGTCCTGTGAATTGAGTGGCATCTGTGGTCTTCAGAACTTGCAAGCGGCCATCAGATACAACGACTGGTCTCTACTCACCAGGAGCAAAAGAGTAAGAAGGTACCAAAAGCTCAGAGAAGACACAAGCAATGACCTCATCTACCCTGAGACAGAAGAACTGGGTGGTGCCCAGCTACCACCACCGACCACTCTGATCGGGGTCACGATAGATGGCCCCAGATAGAAAGGGAGAGAAATGTGGAACTGAAATCAAATTCTTAAAAAATTATAAAGCCAGACAAGCTAGAACAGTAGAGAAGAGAGGACTCCCTGGGACCATCGACCTGAGACAGCACTTAAATCTAGAACTGAGCCTAACCCCTGAGATCACCTTTTGGCAAAACAGGAGAGGGACGGACACACACAGTAAAAGATGTTACCCGTACGGCCGGTATGCTACATAAAAACCATCCGTGTGAGACCAAAGGGTCAACAGTGACTCAAAAGCAAAGATGAGAAGAGAAGAGGTCAGGGAAACTGGACTCCTGGAAACGGAACCAACAGAACACAATTAAAGAGAGTAGTGACACACTGTGATAAATGTAACTAATGTCAATGAACAAGTGGTGCAGAAATTGTCAAATGGGAACCTCACTTGCTGTGTAAACTTTCACCCAAAAACTCAACATTATTTAAAAAAAAAAAAAGCAGCAGCAGCACAAGGGCTGCAGGGGGAGTCTCATGGGGATCTGTTTCCTCTGCCGCCTCCTGGATTGAGCCCCAGACAGAACCCACCTGGTGAGTTCCTGAAAGCCTCTGCCTTGGTGGGAGGGCTCTGTGGATAACTCAGACTCACTGCCACTGAGCCGATTCTGACGCAAAGCAACTCCCTTTGGGTTTCCAAGGTGGTGAATTTTTATGAAAGTAAATTGCCCAGTCTTCCTTTTGCAGAATGGCTGATGGGTTTGAACCACCAACCTTCTGGTTAGCAGTCAGATGCCTTAGGCACTGTGCCACCAAAGTGTCTGTGGATAAAGTGGTACCTCTTGAAATTGCATCCAAGATGTGTGGGTATGTATTTTGGGGAGAAAGGGGTCCCTAGAACTTTCAAGGGGATCCAGGACCAACACATGGGCATCCATTCAGCAAAGCTTTAGGCTGGAAGGGTTCCTAACACTCCAGTGTCAAGTCCCACACAGGCCTCTCCCTACATGCTCTCTGAAGTTTGGCTCTGAGTCCAGACTGTGCTGGGCTCTCTCTCCACGGGGCCCTTCCTCCCATTGCTTCACCAGTAAAATCCATAAAATCCACCTGGGCCTTGATGCTCCATCTCTAACACACCCACTTCAGTGATGCCCTTCCCAGCCCCTCCTGCCAAACACGCTTTACCTTCAGTGATCACAGATTCATTCATCCATTCAGCAAATATTCACCGGGTGTCCACCGAGTGCCTCGCACCACATTGGGCATTAGGAATGCAGAAAGCCCTGCCTCGGGGGCTCTCACAGTCTAGGGTGAAGACAGATGTATAAACAGACACATGCCAGCCCAAGCAACGGGAGCCACCCACCAGTATGGAAAGTGTGGGAGGAAGAATGAGGAGAGGCACACACAGCAGGGACACGGGGGCCAAGGAGTCGGTGCAGAGCACTCTTAGCTGAGGGAAAAGCGGGGGTAAAGACAGAAGCGTAAATGGCAATTCCATTATAACATCAGGGATCCATTACAACATCTTTCCCACTGTGCTGCTGCAGGAGCTCCTTGAAGGCAGAGACCTGCCAGAACCACCCCTGTTTCCTGAAGACAGGCCATGGGACTGGACACAATGAATGAGCAAGTCACAGGGCCAGGACACAGGCCACTCCACTATCTGACGTTTCCTTATAAGTGCTTTTACTGCAAAGATCCCAGGGGGCATCAGTGGTTCAGTGGTAGAAGTCTTGCTTCCATGAAGGAGACCCGGGTTCAATTCCTGACCCGATACACCTCATGTACAGCCCCCACCCGTCTGTCAGCAGAGGCCCATATGGGGCTATGATGCTGAACAGGTCTCAGCAGAGCTTCCAGACTAAGACAGACCAGGAAGAAAGGCCTGGTGACCCACGTCAAAAAATCAGCCAGTGAAAACCCCGTGGATCACAACGGTCCAGTCCCACTGTGCACAGGGTGCTGTACATCAGGGGTCGACTCCATGGCAGGTTAACAACCACGAGGACCCAGTCCCGAGAGCCTCAACAGTCAGTCTCCTTTTGGGAGGCGAAGATTACACGTCCCACATGTCCCACATCCTTCCCAGGATCCCTGGCAGCACAGAGCTGCTTCTGCTGAGAGACCACGAAGGGGCTGGCAGGGCTCATCAAATTGCATGTGTCACAAGGAAACGTGGGCGGTCAATGATTAATCTGTACCAGGAACAGAAGTCTTGACGTTATCATAATGTACACAGACAGCAATGCTGCGAGTGGCCATCCTGACCACCCACCGGAAGAGCCAGGCCCCATACCATATGTCAGGCAGGGAGGATCGGGGGCTGGTGCAGGTGAGCAGCCTGGCTCACCACACTACAAGGCAGACCATGGCACAGGAAAGTCAAAGTGGAGGTTCTACAGCCAGATGCCCGAGCAGTGGTGTGACCTCGGCAAGTCACTTACATTCCGTGAGCCTGTTTCCTCCTCTCCGAGACGGAGGCAATAACCACCCCTACCTCCTAGGACTGTAATGAGTTACTCCTTAGACTAAGGGTCAAGCACACTGTTGCTGTTAGGTGCTGTTGGGTCTATTCTGACTCAGAGCAGCCGGTCATGGATTGAAATGTGTCCCCCCTAAAATATGTGTCAACTTGGCTAGGCCATGATTCCAGTACTACATGGTTGAGCTCTATTTTGTGATCTAACTGCCCAATGTGTTTAAATTCTAATCTCTGCATGAGACAGGATTAAAACCAGAAAACCAAACCCATGCACTGCTATCAGGTTGATTCTGACTCATAGCAACCCTATAGGACAGAGTAGAACAGCCCCAGAGGGTGTCCAAGGTACATCTTTATGGACCCAGAATCATCTTTCTCCTGCAGAGCAGCAGGTGAGTTTGAACCTCCAATCTTTTGGTTATCAGCCAATGCCTTAACCACTGTGCCAGCAGAGCTCCTCCGAGGCAGGATTAGGTGACAATAAAGGGCTCTGACAATGCTTGTTATGTTAATGAGGCAGGATTAGGGTAGGATGTAACACTCTCAGTCCCTAGGTCACAGCCCAGACTCCACATGGTGTGGCCTGCATCACCTTTTAGGAACTCTGGTAGCGTAGTGCCTAGGGCACCTGACTGCTAACCAGGAGGCTGACGGTTCAAACCCACCAGCCACTCCTCGGAAGGAAGGTTGGGCAATCTACTTCCGTAGAGATACTGCCTCAGAAACCCAAGGAGGGGTTGCTATGGGTCGGGTCCAACTCGACAGCACATAACAACAACAGCATCGCCTTCTATCCTCTAAGAGATAAAAAGAGGGAGACGGGAGCAGAGACAGTGGGACCTCAGTATCGGCAGGAAAGAAGAGCTGCAGGCTGGAGTCGGAGTCCCTGCACTGAAAACCCCCTAGACTCGGGGAGTATTCATGCCAAGACATGTGGAAATCTGCAAGGAACACTGGGCCCCCACACGTTGAAAGGAGACGAGGACCTTCCCCCAGATCCGACAGAGGGAGAAAGCCTTTCCCTAGAGCCGCACCATGACTCGGGACCTCTAGCCTCCTAAACTGAGTGAATCCATTTCTGTTTGTTAGAGCCACCCACTTGGGGTATTTCTGCTGTGGCAGCCCCGTGTGACGAGCAGAGATGCCCCACATGATCTCCCAGGCTGAAAGCTTTATGAAGGCAGATCACCAGGCCTCTCTTGCACAGAGCCGCTGGGTAGATCTGAACCACCAACCTTCTGTTAGCAGCTCAGTGCTTAACCACTGGTACCACCTGGGTCCTTCAAGCACACAGCATGCACTGAGAAACCAGAGATGCCACTGTCACTGTTGCTGCTGTTGCCTTGGGGTCCAGTCGCTCTACCCAGAGACGCGGGGCTCACAGACCTCGAGTAATGAAACCTGATGATTCAGCCGCTTCGGACTCCACCCCACCCGGAAGCTCTGCCTGACGACTAACGGCAGCGAAAGAACAAGAACACGGTGACCCAGGGCCTGAGGCTGGACGCGGGACTAGGCATCCACCTCTCCCACACTCGAGTACGTGGGGACATCCAGGGTGCTCCAGGGAAATCGGGGAGGAGACTTTTAGGAGACAGAACCTCAGTCCCTGAAGGAAGGTTAATGTGCCAAGCCGTCCCTCTACAGGCTGCTGGTGTGCAGGGTAAGGGGGAGGACACGGGGTCTGGCGCAGTGCCTCCACCCTCCTTCACAGCCTTGCTCTCTCCACCCCCTCCACAGTCCTCACTCCGTCACTCACTCCCATTGCTGCAACTCTTCATAACCTCAGCCCCAGCAGCCCACTCCCACCCCCACCTCAGCCCCAGCAGCCCACACTGTGGTAGTTATGTTTGTGTGTCAGCTTGGCTGGGCCTGGTTGAGTGGCTGGGCAGCTGGTGGTAGTTATTCCCCATGATGAGACTGGCAATCAGCTCCATGGTGGGATCTACCACAAGCAGCTGAGTAGCTGCCTTTGGGTATGTGGTCTGCTTCCTGTATATAAGCAGCAGCTTTGGGAACAGTCTCTACCATATGGCACCCTTGAACCCTGCATGTGCCATGTGGTTATTCAGCAGCCTGCCATGCTCTGCTGACCTTGGGACTTACAATGGACTTAAGTTAATGGCCTGCCGTGTGGTTTGGTAACATCGGGACTCTGCCTTTTTACTTGTCAACTTTGGGTTTGTCAGTCTCAGCAGCCAGCAGCTGTCTGAGTGAAGAAAAGCCTCCAGCTTCAATGGCCTGAGAGCAGGACACAGAGCTGAAGCCCAAGGATGAGGGGCTTTCACCCAGCCCATAGAGCCTGGCACTTTGAATTCAGACCTAAAGCCTCCAAACTATAAGAGAATTAACTCCTGTTTGTTCAAGCCATCCCATTTGTGGCGTATCCTTCGAGCAGCACTAGGGAACCAGAACACACACTCCCACCCCCACCTCAGCCCCAGCATCTCATGGTCCCACCCCCACCTCAGCCCCAGCAGCCCACGCTCCCACCCCCACCTCCCACACTCCAGCTCACTCCCTTTACAGCTCTCAGTCCAACAGCTTCGGGCACAGAGGGCCCAGCACACCGTGGCCCTCGGTGAACATCATAAACACTGAGTGGAAAGACCACATTATTCATCCCACAGGCCTGATATGTGCCGGGCACCATGTGGGGTGCTGGAGAATGGTAGTGAACAGGACGGACAGCCCAACCCTCACGGTGATGACCGTCTACCAGGAGCAAGGGGTGGGAGCAGGTGCTGGGCACACAGGAGGGCAATCCCAGAGGGCGGCAGGCAGAGAAAGGGCAAAAAGACTAGGTGAGGCAAGGGCAGGGTCAAGGGGCCAGGAGCAGAGACCAGGGAGCACACAGAGCCTCCATCACACGGGCCCTTTTAAGCCAAGCTAAGCACCTGATAAGGAGGCCTGACGGTGTAGTGGGTAAGACATTCAGCTGCTAACCAGCACGTCAGCAGTTCAATCCTGCCATCTGCTCTGCGGGAGGAAGATGGAGCAAGCTGCTTCCGTAAAGATCTACCACCTTGGGAATCCAGTGGGGGTTGCTCTGAGTCAGAACAGACTCGATTGCAGTGGGTTGGGCTGGGTTTTCTTAAGCACCTGATAAGGAATCCTTGAAGCACAAGCAGTTCAGTGCTCAGCTGCTAGCCAAATAGCTGGCAATTCGAACCTACTCGGCGCTCTGTGGGAGATCGAGCTGGCCATCAACTCCCATGGGAATTACAGCGCAGAAAACCCTGCAGGCAGTCCCACTCTGTCACCCGGGCTCACAGCACCTAGCGCCCCCACAAAGCACCTTCTAAGGGAAGCAGCAGCCCAGGGAGAGTTAAGCAAGGGAGTGATGCGTCAAATTTGTCCTCTGGAGAGATCACTCGGAAGGCAGCTCAGAAGAAGGGGGGGGGAGGCAGGACCACGGACAGAGCTACAGGCTGCACGGCTGCTGCGGTCAGTGCCAACCATGGCCTAAGAAGAGTGCCAGCAGCGAAGGAAGGGCTTGCGACTCCTGCTTTCAGCCCGGCACACAGCCATCTCCATTATAAGCCACCCGGCATCCCTTGCGCTGAGTTGTGGCCATGTGACTACGTTCTGGCCAATGGGAGTTAGTGGAAAGCACGTGTGCAACTTCTGCAAAGTATCCTTAAACAGAGGGAGCGTGCCCTGCTTCATCCTGCCCTCTGCCTTCCTACTGGCTAGAAAGGTAGACGTGATGGCTGGGCCTGACCATTTGGGACCATGAGGTGGCCTACGACACCAGACAAGACAGAAGGAGCCTGGGCCCAGAGGCCCCTGTGGAACAGCGCTATCAGCCACACCGCCATCTGCCTTGGCTTCACTTGAGAAAGAACCAAAGTTCTATGCTGTCCGACCAGACCAGACCTACTTCCATCAAGACGACTCCAGCTCATAGAGACTACAGGCCAGAGTAGAACCATCTCATATTGGTAAAGTCGACGAAAAGCGGAAAGGCCCTCAACGAAGTACAGCAAGGATATAGGTGTAGCAAGGATAGCAAGGCCGGCACAGGACCGGGCAGGGTTCCGTTCTGCTGTGCACAGGGTCACTATGACTCGGAGGTGACTCGACAGCACATAACAACGACAACAACAGAACTGTCCCGTAGGGTTTCCAAGGCTGTACATTTTTATGGGAGCAGACTGCCTCACTTTCTCCCACAGAGGGGTTGGTGGGCTCAAACCGCTGACCTTTTGGTTAGCATCAGAATGCTTTAACCACTATGTCTCCAGGGCGCCCTATCCTGTTTAAACACTAGTATTTCAGGTTTTCAAGCAAGGAGCCCTGGTGGCATTTAAGCACTTTGCTGCTAACCAAAAGGTTGGTAGTTCAAACCCACCCAGCAGCCCTGCAGATAAAAGGCCTGACATCTACTTCTGTAAAGATTACAGCCTAGAAAACCCTCAGGGGCAGTTCCACTCCGTCACAAGGAGGTTGCTATGAGTTGAAAACCACCTTGACGACTGGCAACATCACGTGAGCAGAATCTGATCCTGATCGGAAGAGAAGATGACGCAGATTCAAGACGTACTCGGGAGAACCTAATAGACTCGGCAGTGACCTGATCTGGGTGGGGGGCCCAGTGCCCTGCTCAGCAGTGCCCGCCCAGCACCCCTCACTGCAGGCCTGGGGGCAGCTGCTGGAGCTGCATGCCAGCCTGTCCATCCCAGGCCAAACAGAGGGCAGTCAGTCAGGCCCACCTGCAGTCAGAGTTTGGCCTGGTCCTGCTGGCTTCAATCCGGCCTCTGGGCTATCCACTGAGGCTTTACCTTTGCCCAAGCCCTCACTGCAGTGCCCCTGCCTCAGTTTCCTTGCCTGTACTCCATTTCCCCACTGGAACTAAGCCAAACTCTGAACCCTTGCCTGATTGGCCGGGGCCCTCACACCCTACCCTGCTCTTCTCCTGGTGGTTGGGCCCATGCCCCCAGGTTGCCACTTCCTGAGATCCCCACTGCCAAGCATCCTCGATCAGAATGGCCCCAGCGTCCCCTCCAGTGTCACTTCTCACCAGCGCCCAGAGGCACTGAGGATCCAGCTAGAGGGCACTGCCTGGAGGCTGACACCTCCCCGCCTCTGCACCTTCCGTGTCCTGCGGGACTGACTCCTACTCCTGCTTCAGGATGCAGAGTGCCTCCTGACGCCTCCGCCAGACCCCCAGGACGTGACCGTGTCCTCGTGTGCCACCGTTCCCCGTGCTCTACCTCTGTCCTAGCACTTCTCACCCGGCAGCGCAGTGCCTGGTTTGCATGCCGCCTCCATACTGCCCGCTCCTTAAAGGCACAGGCCATGCTTTGGCATCTCGCTGCACACACAGAGCTAGCCCAGGGCCTGGGGCAGTGGAGACCTTGGAGATGCTCTGTGAGTGTGGAAGGGATGGATGACGGGAGAGCCAGATGGTGAACAGACAGAAAAGGGACATCGGTACTGGCCCAACTCGACACCAACCTGCCCACCTCCTTTGGCCCCTGCCCACCCCTACCCCCTTTTCCCAGCCAGCCCTGCAGCTGGCTCGGTTTCCTCCACCCTGTCCTGGATTGCTGCCTTTTCCTTCTAGCCCCTGAAAGTCCCCAGGTGCCCTGAGCAGTGACAACTCTGTCCAGCCCCTTGAGTCTCTCTTGGCTTTAAAGATCCAGGACAGAAGGTTATCACAGTTATCACAGCAGGCCATATCTCACTGGGCCTCTCAGCGGCCCCCTTCTTCCTCCCTTCCGTCTGAACAAGTCAGTCTCCCAATAGGGAACAGCCCAGGCTTTTCTCCCCAAGTCCCCGCTGCTGGGAGCCTGAGGGCCAGAAGACTGGGCTCAGAGGAAGCCCTTCTCCCGTCTAAGGAGCTCTGGTGGTATAGTGCCTAAGGCATTTGACTGCGAACCAGAAGGTCTATGGTTCAAACCCATCAGCCACTCCATGGAAGGAAGACTGGGCAATCTACTTCCATAAAGACTTACTGCCTCGGAAACCCAAAGAGGGTTGCTGTGAGTCAGAATCAACTAGATGGCAGTGAGTTTGGGTTTTTGTTTTTTCTCCCATGCTAAGAGCTGAGACATTCTGTGAAGGTCATTCTCCCCTCTCACCCACCCCCCCCACCCCGAGAGACCTCCAGGCAGAGCACTGAAAGGAAGCAAAGGAAAGCAGTGTGTGATTGGCACCCACCGGAATCCACTCTGCGGGTTCCTGGGGTTGACCAGGACACAGTCCCAGGCGCGACTGGGAATGCTCTGGAACAGAACCAGCTGTCCTTCCTCCTGAACCCGGCTGCTCACGTTGTAGTCTGCCATGGACACCTCCTTCACCCGGAATGGGTTAGAGAACAAGTTGGTGACACTACTGAGGGTGTTGACCAGGCGGCCGAAGAACTGCATCTTCCGCGGGGCAGGTGGGGAGGCCCCGCCACCTGCCCCCTCAGTCTGGAAGAGAACGGGGTCGCTGGTCAGCTGGGTGCGGTCTCCCATGCCCACCTCACCAAGTGCAGTGGGTTCCTGCACAGGCTCCCGACCAGACTGTACCCCGAGTCAGGGCCTGCAGGGACCTGGAAAGGACAAGAAAGAAAGAGAAAGGCACTGAGTGAGGGGCAAGGAGGCCTGAGGGGAGTTACAGACCACCCGGGGAAGGCCAGGTACCTCGCAGACTCCCCTCCCGAGCAGCCATTGGGCCAAGGGGACCCCGTAACTGTCCTGCCCCTGACCTAGTTTCCCTGATGAAGACTCAGTTTCCTCATCTGTAATGTGGGCAGCAAGGAGCCCTGATGCCACAGTGGTTAAAGCACTCGGCTGCTAATCAAAAGGTCGGTAGTTCAAACTCACTAGCTGCTCCAAAGGAGAAAGATACGGCAGTCTCCTCCCATAAGGATTTGTTGTTGTTGTTGTTAAGTGCCGTCGAGTCGTTTCCGACTCATAGCGACCCCATGCACAGCAGAACGAAACACTGCCCGATCCCGCACCAGCCCCACAATCCCTGCTATACTCGAGCCCATCATCGCAGCCACTGTATCAATCCATCTCGTTGAAGGCCTCCCCCTCTTTCGTCGACCCTCCACCCTACCAAGCATGACATCCTTCTCCAGGGAATGGTCCCTTCTTACAACATGACCAAAATAGGTGAGACGAAGTCTGGCCATTCTCGCTTCCAAGGAGCATTCTGGCTGCACTTCCTCCAGGACAGATCTGTTAGTTCTTTTAGCAGTCCATGGTACTTTCAGCATTCTTCGCCAGCACCACAACTCAAAAGCATCAACTCTTCTTCGGTCTTCCCTATTCATTGTCCAGCTCTCACATGCATACAAGGTGATTGGAAATATCATGGCTTGTGTCAGGCGCACCTTAGTCCTCAAGGAGATATCCTTGCTCCTCAGCACTTGAAACAGTTCCTTCGCAGTTGACTTTCCCAATGCTACACGTCGTCTAATGTCCTGACTGCTGCTTCTGTTGGCATTGATTGTAGAACCAAGCAATGTGAATTCCTTGACAACCTCAATCTTCTCTCCATTGATTGTGATGCTGCTCATTGGTCCAGTTGTGAGGATTTTTGTTTTCTTTATGTTGAGATGTAATCCATACTGCAGACTGTATTCTTCAACCTTCATCAGTAGGTGCCTTAAGTCATCCTCACTTTCAGCAAGCAAAGTTGTATCGTCTGCATATCTCAGGTTGTTAATGATTCTTCCTCCAATCCTGATACCACGTTTTTCTTCATATAGTCCAGCTTCTCGGATTATTTGCTCAGCATATAGATTGAATAAGTGTGGAGAAAGAATACAACCCTGACGCACTCCCTTCTTGATTTTAAACCATGTAGTGTCCCCTTGTTCTGTTCGAACGACAGCCTCCTGGTCAAGGTACAGATTCCTCATGAGTACAATCAAGTGCTCAGGGATTCCCATTCTTCTCAATGTTATCCATAATTTAGAGCCTTGGAAACCCAATGGGGCAGTTCTACTCTGTCCTCTACAGGTGAGTCAGAGTCAACTTGACAGCAGTGGGTTTGGGTTTTTGGTCTGAATGTGGGCAGCACCCACTGCTCCCACTTCACGGAGCTGTTGCATTGACAGAGGCAATAACAGATGGGAATGTACACAGCATAGGAACATAACGCGTAGGGCTCCCCACTGCGTCATTTAAAAAATTGTGAGGCACTCAGAGTTCGTCACAGGTCATACAAATTCCACAAAATCAGTGTCCCTGCTCCAGGCTCACGAGGAGACTGGGGTCACCTCACAATCTGTTGGGAACAGGGGATGGGAAGCGTTTGTCTCCATCTGTTGGTGCCAAGGAGCTCGGAGAAGGCCCTGAAATAAGATTCTCAGAAACACCTGTGTGTGAAGATGAGCCACCTTTTCTGCTGGGGAACCTCTCACAGTTTGGACAGTAGAGTTACCTGTCTCGTTACTTCCTGGGTTCCCAGAAAGCCCACAGCCTGCCGAGGGCATGGCCCCCAAGGATGGCAAGAACCAGCTGGAAGCCCCCTGCTCTGCCTTGGTGCCAATACAGTCACCCAAAGGGAACATCAGTCACCAAGGACACAGTGCCTGAGTGTGGGTGCCCTGGGAGGGGCGTGGACATCTGCAGGGCACTGGGGCACCCCCTTGCTTGGCCCCAGCCTATGTACTGAGGAGAGGAGGGGTGCTGTGGGTCAGCCTTAGGGAGAAAGGGAAGAGCAAGTGGCCTACAAAGAACCATTAAAGAGACAGGAAGGAGCCATGGTGATGCAACGCTTAAGTGCTCAGCTCTGAACTGAAAGGTTGCCGGTTGAAACCTACCCAGTGGCTTGACCAGAGAAAAACTTGGTGATCTGGTTCCTGAAAGACTAAAAACCAAACCGAACTCAAGGCCGTCCAGTTGATTCTGCTCACAGCGACTCCCACTGGGATTCTGAGGTGGTCAGTCTTTATAGAAGTAGATTGCCCCGTCTTCCTTCTATAGAGCACCTGGTGGGTTTGAACCACCAACCTTCTGGTTAGCAGTCCAATGCTTTAGGCATTGCACCACCAGGGCTCCTTTCCTTGAAGACCACAGCCTATTAACTTGGAGGAAGGAAAAGGCAATATACAGCAAGGAGGAAATCACAAAATGATCAAGGCCAAGGAAGCCACTGGGGGGAACACAAGAGTCCAAGACAACACAGGTGAACACTGAGACACACACAACCCTGCAGCAACAGCAGCAGCAGGGGGCTACCGGCAGATGCCTCGGTAGGAAGCTCAGGAGGCAGGAAGGGCGGGAAGGAAGGACATACGGAAACAGAACACACGAGGAGGAAGTAGGAAGACAGCTATTACATCGTGGGGACTGTAATCAGTGCCACAAAATGTCTACAAACTGTTGAATGGAAAACCAATCTGCTCTGTAAACTTTCACCCAAAAAGCAATAAATACTTGGAAAAAAAAAAAACTACTATAGCCTAGAAAACTGTATGGGGTAGTTCCAGTCTGTCATATGGGGTCACTATGAGTTGGAATCGACTCAACAGAACCACACAACAGCAAGGGTCCATAATAATCACACCCAGAGACATTTACTGAGCATTTATTATGCGGCAGGCCCTGAGCTAAGCACATTGCGTGGGGTGTCTGGCTAAGGCCAAGCATCTGAGGCAGGGGCGCCAAGAGCACACTGCAGCTCTGGAGGACACCGACCAGGTGTGAGGCCTTGGGCAAGTCACCCAACCTCCCTGTGGCTCAGTTTCCTCACCTGTCAAATGGCATGCCTAGAAACAGTCCCTGGCCTGCAGTTAGGTGTTCGACAAATGCTAGTTTTACTTTGAACACCCCCTTTGGCAGAGAGGGAGGCTGAGACTGGGAAACCAGGACCAAGCAGCTCTGAGAGCGGTCTGCAGCTCTGAGCGGCCCTCCTTCTGTGATAATAAAGTCAGGGGACGCTCTTGGGCCTGCTTCTCCTTTAAAATGGGGACAACCACCCTCCCTCCAAGGATTGTGAGGATTCAAACGGACTGTTGGTGGAAATGTTAAGTCCTGCGTCAAGCTCCTTGCTTTCTCCTGCACTCAGGACCTATAAGGACAGGGAAGCTGGGGTGCCTGTGCCCCTCCCCAGGGCTAGGGGAGGGAGCCCAGCAAAGAATCCTCAAATGGAAGAGCTGTCACACTCATCAATGAGCGTGATAACCATGTGAAACAAATGAAAGTGACGCCAACAGAAACATTAAAACCAAAAACCCTCGTGTCAAGTCGACTCCAACTCGTGGCGCCCCTGTGGGTGATGTGTTGGGCTTGCTCGCTGGGGTTTTCCAGGCTGTGATATTTCAGAAGCAGACTGCCAGGCCTTGCTGCCAAAGTGCCTCTGGGTGGACACGAAACACCAGCCTCTGGTTAATAGCCCAGCACGTAGCCATCTCTGCCTCCCAGGGACTCCATCCAACATAAGAATGGTAACTTCTGGCACGTTCACCCTGAGATATTGTGTAGTCCCTAAAGCTGTGATTGCAAAGACTCAAGGAAAGCAAGTGACATCCTGTCCAAGGCTTGGTGCCGCTGGCTCTGTGCCCATGGACTGACTGTGTGCGCTGCAAGCGTGGCCAGTGAAAGGCTTGCCTCCAGAGCAGCCACCCAGGCTCAGTCTTCTCCAGCCCCTGCCCGGTCTGCACTGCGCCATGCACCCTCCCGGCCTGTCCACATCCTGTGTCTATCTGAATGTTGTCCTCTCCTCATTTTCCTGGAGAAGCCCTGGTTACCCTGCAAACCAAGCACCTGCCCCCAGCCCATCTCCTTGCTCAGTGCTGCCCCTTCAACCTATTTCTATTATTAAACCCCAGTGAGTTATACATAGGCACATAGGTTAAAGCAATTGGCTGTTAACCAAAAGATCAGTGGTTTGAACCCACCAGCCATTCTGTAGGAGAAAGATGAGGCAGTTTGTGTCCGTAAAGATGTGCAACCTGGAAACCCCATGATGCAGTTCTGCTCTGTCCAATAGGGTCACTATGACTTGGAATCAACTCAATGGCAGTTTTTTTTTTTTTTTTAATTGGCATAACTGCCCCTCTTACCTCGTGTGCATGTGCCACCCATCTGTCAGTGGGGTTTGCGGGTTGCCATGAGGCCGGACAGATCCCGGCAGTACTCGGACTAGGAAGAAGAGCCTGGTGACGTATTTCCAGACACTCTGCCAGTGAAAGCCTGTGGATCCTGACAGTTCCACGTGCTGTGCATGGGGTTGCCATGAGTCAGCAGCAAACAAAAGCACCAACCAGACTACAGGCTTCAGGGCTGTAATCACACCCAACACTCATGTGCCTCTTGCAATGCTCTGGTCTCTTCCAAGAGTCCTCATGTATCAATCATTTCACCCACCCAAAAACCATGAAGTCATTACCATTATTGCCCTCACTTTCTTGCTGTTGTTATTAGGAGCCAGTGAGTCAGTTCTGACTCTCAGTGACCCCAAGTACAACAGAATGAAACACTGCCTGGTCCAGCACCAGCCTCACAATCCTTGCTATGCCTGAGCCCATCGTTGCAGCCACTGTGTCAATCCATCTCGTTGAACATCCCCTTTGTCGCTGACCCTCTACTTTACCAAGCATGACGTCCTTCTCCAGGCACAGGCTCCTCCTGGTAACACGACCAAACTATGTGAGACTGTGTGGCCATTTTCACTCCCAAGGAGCACCCGCCTATACTTCTTCAAAGACAGATTTGCTTGTTCTTCGCGCAGTCCATGATACTCAATACTCTTCGCCAACACCATAATTCAAATGCATTGATTCTTCTTTGGCCTTCTTTATTCATTGTCCAGCTTTCACAGTTGCTCAGGTTAGGTGCACCTTAGTCCTCAAGTGACATTTTTGCTCTTAAACACTTTGAAAAAGATCTTTGGCAGCAGATTTGCCAAATGCAACATGTCTTTTGATTTCCTGACTGCTGCTTCCTTGGGCATTGATTGTGGATCCAAGGAAAATTAAATCCTTGACAATCTTTTCTCCCTTTATCATGATGCTGCTTATTGGTCAAAAAAACCAAACTCACTGCCGTGGAGTCGTCTCCGACTCATAGCGACCCCTCCTTGGGTTTCTGAGGCGATATCACTACGGAAGTAGATCGCCCAACCTTCCTTCTGAAGAGTGGCTGGTGGGTTTGAACCGCCAG
>NW_006921670.1:2053892-2059819 GCF_000298275.1 Orycteropus afer afer
AAAAAAAAATCTATTCTTGAGATGGTTTCTAAATTCAGGTGCAATATTCACATAGTTTGGTTCTTGTGGACTTGTTTTAATTTTCTTCAGCTTTATCTTGAACTGGCCTGGGAGCAACTGATGGTCTATTCCACATTTGTCACCTGGCCTTGTTCTGACTGATGGTACTGAGCTTCTCTATCATCTCCTTCCACAGATGTAGTTGATGATTCCAGTGTATTCCATCTGGCATGGTCCACGTGTATGGTTACCATTTGTTGTTGAAGAAGGTATTTCCAATGAGTAAGTCGTTGGTCTTACAAAATTCTATTGTGTGATCTCTGGCGTCATTTCTATCACCAAGGCCATATTATACACCCTCATTTTACATATAAGAAAACCAGAGAACAGAGAGGTAAATTAACATATCCAAGGTCACACAGCTGGTAGGTGGGGAAATGAGGGCTGGAACCTACATGGGCAGGCTGCAACTCTGAGCTTCTTTTTTTAAAAAAAAACATGTTACAAGGAACTCTGATGGTGTAGTAGGTAAGGCACCTGGCTATTACTAACTTCTCAGAAGGTCAGAAGTTGAAACCCCCAGCTGCTCTGCAGGAGAGAGATGAGGCAATTTACTTCTGTAAAGATTTACAGCCTTGGAAACCCAATGGGGGTTGCTATGAGTTGGAATCAACTCAATTGCAAAGGATTTTTTTTTAACTGTGATTTGGATAAAGTTTTACAGAGCACATGAGTTTCCCATTCAACAACTTATACACATTTTGTTTCGTGACACCAGTCGCAATCCCCTCAATATAACAGCATCTTCCCATGTCGTCCTTGGGTTTTCTGTTTCCATTTGCCCATCTTTCCTTCCCCTTCCTGCCCTCTGAACTTTGTTTTTGGGCAATACTGCCCTTTTGGTCTCATATGCTTGATTGTACTGAGGCACACATTCCTCTCGGGCTGTTACTGTATATTTTATAGGTTTGTTTATTATTTGGCTGAAAGATGATCTCTGGGAGTAGGTTCAGTTCCAGGTTAGAAGGGTGTCTAAAGGCCACAGTCTTAGGGGTTCCACCAGTCTCTATCAGACCAGTAAACTGGTCTTTATTATGATTTTGAATTTTGTTCTATATTTTTCTCCCACTCTGCCTAGGACCTTCTATTGTGATCCCTATCAAAGCAGCTGGAAGTGGTAGTCGTGCACAGTCTAGTTCTGGTCTCATACTCATGGACACTGGGGTTCACACGGTCCATTCATTCTTTGAACTGTTTCCTTGAGTCTTTGGTTTTCTTCACTCTTCTTTGCTCCAGACAGAGGGAGACAAATCATTTATCTTAGATGACAGCTTGCAAGCTTTTGAGACCCTAGTCACTACTCACCAAAGGAGGGTGTAGAACATTTGTCTTTATGGACTATGTTATGCCAGTTGAACTAGATGTCCCCCCAAGAGATTCTGAACTTCATAAGGGCAAGTGCTGGGTCTTTTCATCTCCTCATCACTCCCAGGCCAAAGTCTGACACATAGAAAGTTTGTTAAACATAATTTAACTAAATAAAAGTATGCACAGGACAAAAAAGACTATTAGGAAATGTACCAAAATATTAAGAGTAGATTAGGGTACTGGGTTTATGGGCATTGTCTGTTCTTTTCCCTATTTTCCAAAGGGCACGTACAGTACTTCTTAAAGAAAAGAAGGGGTGCAGGTTGGGGCCCTGGAGTCTGCCACAGGAAGGAGGGGCCACGGGGTCAGGCCTGGGCATGGAAAGAGGTCGCAGGCTTCCCAGGGGGTAGGCCCACAGGTGCTAGGAGAGGCTCCACAGGAAGAGGAGGGGAGCCAGGAGTGTCCCGCCTCCAGGAGCCCACGCAGGTAAGGGGCTGAGGGGGAAGGGAGCATTCACAGCCATGTGGCCACTGAAAGAACAGGCACTTTGGCACTGGACAGACCTGGCTGTCCTCCAGCCCTCAGGCTGTGGTGAGGATGAAATGACGTCATGTGGGGAAAGTGTCCAGGAGGCCTGGCTGACTGTAGGCACACAAACAGTGGCCATTGTTACTGCTCAGTGGAAGAAAGGAAGTGAGAACCACTGGCCACTTCCTGGAATAGCCACAGTGTCGCCAGCCTGGAAGACAGCAAGTGCAGGGCAGGGAGAGTTGTGCTTCTTTCTCCTTCTGGCACCCTCCTCCCACCCTCTACAGAGGGCCTTGTCTCCTCCACCCCTGACTGAAGACACTAGAGTCTCTCTGCTGGGCTGGGGAGTGGGCTGCCCCAAAAAAACTCTGAGGCCCCTCCCAAGCAGACTCTTGCCAGCCCACCCCTCGCCCTCACTCCCTCCCTCCCTTTCTCTTAGCCCTTCCCCTTGACCCTCTCAGGGTTCAGACAGTGGCTTTCCACTAAGCTGTTCTCTGCTGCCCTTCACCTGAACTTGCTCCCTACCTGTGACAGGCACGTGTGTCACTCCAGGGTCACCTGGCACAGATGGTACACTCCCGGGCGCTGAGGCGGCTTTGAGAGGCTTTCTCTCAAATGTACAAATGGAAAGATACCAGCCTAAGAGCTTCTGAGGTGACAGTGAGAGTGAAAATTCTTCCTGCCTGCCCAGGCAAATGCCAGGTGTACTTCCGGCTCCCTGAGAGTGGAGCTGCAGAGTTTTGGCATGTTCTCCCTTCCTCTGATCACCAGCCCCGTCAAGCTTGCCTGCTTGGTCCCTTCAGGGAAGACTAACAGAATCTCCTGGGTATGAGGTCCTCCTGGAGGAGCTCCATGGAGGAGCAGGAAGGACAAGAAGCTCCTGGAGGAGTAGGAAGGACAAAAATTATCACCCCCAGTTTAGAGATAAAGAAAGTGAAGACCTGAGGGGCTGCCAACTGTGGGCATTTAAATGGTAAATTCAAGTGGGACATGTTGATGCACCCAAAGAAGAAAAACCAACCAACCAACCAGCTCTCAGTGGGATCAGAGGGGGGTTGGGATCAACAGGGAGAATCTTTGGTGAGCTCTATAGAAATGGCTCCTTGGGTTCACGAAATGGGTACAGTCAGCTCTCCAAATTGGCAGGTTCCGTATCTGTGGATTCAACCAACCGCAGAATGAGAATAGTGGGTAGGGGAGCAATGAGGCGGTCGAAGCCATCCTTCAAAGGCTAAGAGGAAGCAGGAAGGCTAGTTCCATAGCATTTATACTACAAGGTATTACAAGCAATCTAGAGATGATTTTGAGCAGAAGGGAGGATTACGTAGGTTATATCCAAACGCTACACCATTTACACAAGGGACTTACGCATCCCCAGGTTTTGGTCCTGCAACCAATCCCCACAGACAGGGGCAAGGGACAAGAATGACTGTAGTCACAGGAAGGCCCTAAGGCCAGTCCATCTCAAAGAGCTCACGGTCCCTTGAGTGGAGGAGTGGGGAAGGACTGCTGGAGGAGTTGACTTGACCTGAACTCTAAAGGAAGAACAGGAGAGAGCACAGATGCGCATGTGTGGGAAGCTGCCAGCATGGGAGGCCTCAGGCCTGGGAGTAAGGGGCATGAGAGCATTTTCCCGTGGACAGCCTGGGGACTGTTCGGATCTACATGAACCGTCATCACAGGCTGTCAGTGCAGCATGAACTATGCCAGCCATCCTCACAGCCACCTGGTCCTTCCTGCTATTTTACACAGAAGGAGCCGAGCTCAGAGTGGAAGGACAGTGGAGGATGGGCAGGAGGGGTGCTCGGGGCACTCAGTGAGGAACCAGTGAGACCACGGATCCCCGAAGAACCCAAGAGAGGAGCTGTCCCTGCCCCCTCTAATCTCCCAAAGGCACTAGGCCCTGGGCACCATCCTCTCTGTTCTCCCTCGGGTGGGGATATGTGAGACCTGCTCTTCTGGATCGAATGGGCCTAGTTTGTGTCCCCCCTTGCCTCGCCCACCTGGAATGCCCTCCCCACAGCCCACGCTCACATTCCCCCACTGAGGCCCAGCTAGCCCTCGGAGCACTCCCTGACCACATCTGCCCCTCCCGCCACTCCCCTTTTATCTGGCAGCTAGCACGGCTGTTATTGTGTACATACACGCAAGGGCAAGGGCCACACCTGCCCCATCCTTCCCACCCCCAAGCTCCTCACAGGATGCAGTCAGCGGGCTCCCACAACCCTCCAGGGCAGTGCTGCAAGGGCGCTGACGTGGGCTGGCCCAGACCCCACCCCCCGGCCTTGCTGCACCATGGGCTGTATCACCCTCATGCCTCGGTGTACCTGCACAGACGGCCCTTCCTGCTTTCCTGACCTGTCTCAATGAAGGGCGTTCAGAGAAACGAATGAAGCCCTTCTTGTCCTTCAAGGAGAAAGATGAAGCAGTCTGCTTCTGTAAAGATCACAGCTTTGGAAACCTCATGGGGCAGTTCTGTTCTGTCCTAGGGTTGCTATGAGTTAGAACTGACTCAAGGGCAGTGGGTTTGGATTTGGGTTGTGTCCTTTAAGACTCAGTTCAAGTGCCAGCTTCTCAGCACTATGAGACAGCACAAGGTGGAAGGTGGTGCTCGATCCACCCACGTGCTGCATGCTTGCAGGAAGCACCTTTCTGGAGCACCAGCTGCTCTCAGGAACAGTAGGAGGTGGCGGAACCAATCCCACCCCCACCTGACTGGAAAGTTCAGCTTTCTCTGCCCTTAGTGTTGAAACCTGAGCTTATCCACATCCCAACCAGGAAGACTTTTCAAGCACCCCGCTTCCCTCTGCACTGAGCCCACTGCGAGGAGGGGACAGCTGCCTGGGGTGCATGATGGGATCTCCTGGCAGCCAGGCCAGGAAGCCAGGTGGGGGATTCTGGGAGCATGAAATCAGACCTCACGAGCCCCGGCTGCTGCTTATGACAGGATGTCCCGTGACTGGAGCAAGTGCCGGCCAGTCCTGGTAGCAGGACAGAAACACCCTCCTATGCGGCCACCCTCTCCCCGCAGCCACTGGACTGGAACACGGGGTCTGGGCAGAGCCCCAAATCGGCCCTGATGACAGCAGCCTTGGTCGCCCCGACTTCCTTCCTGCAGCTCTGAGTGCCTGCACCAGCCAGCACATGACAAGTCGCTGCATGTAGCCCCGTCCTCTCACCAGACCATCACACTGTCATACTGGGAGCTCCTCTGAAGCCCATGAAATAGACAAGGTGTGATTATGAGCCATGGTCAGCATATGGAGGCCCAGAAAGTAGAAATGGGAGGTCTTGTCGGGGGGCTGAATTCTGACTCCCAAGCATGAGGCACAGGGCGTCCCACAAAGCAACCGAGATGCTCAATAAGTGCGTGAGGAAAGACTGACTGCCAGTAGGGATCAAGTCAAAGGTCATTTCTACTTCCCCTCCAGGCCTCTGAACCGCCTTCCAAAAAACATCCCTCTCTGTGTTCCCTCTGATTCTGGCGTCCCAAACTCCCTCCTGAGCGAGTGAGGAACAGGAAGGGCTCAGCCCACAGCCTTACAATCCAACAACACTGCCCCATTTACCCAATACCCATTGAGCGCCAGACTCCACACCAAATGTTCCCAACGCATCAATACATGGAATCCTCGAAACACCCATAAGAGAAGGTTCAGGCCTCATCCCCACACGACACCCAGGAGACCGAGGCATGCGGAGGTTATGTAATTATCTAGGATCCCAATGAACTGAGATCCAGAGCTCTAGCCCTTAATCCTCCAAGGGCACTCAGGAGATGCCCGCATGGCAAGTGGCTGGGTGGGACTGACGTCCAGCCTCCCGTCCTCCAGCGGCACTCCAAAGCCAAGGTCCTGCTTTACCAACGCACTGCCGTTCAACGAGCCACAGCAAAACGCCCTTTCAAAATAAAAGAACAAAGAAAGCCAATGTGTCTCTTCCATTCACTCTTACTTGGATCATTTGTTGTTGTTGTTGTTAAGTGCCGTCGAGTTGTTTCCGACTCATAGCGACCCCATGCACAGCAGAAT
>NW_006921670.1:2065939-2080448 GCF_000298275.1 Orycteropus afer afer
GGGCGGGCCTGAGTTTCCTCTCCTCACCTAATCCCTTCGGCTGATTGCTCTTCTCTCTGGCTTCCTGGCTTTTAATCCCCTTTCTCCTGCTCTTCCTGCCTGCTACTTTGGGCATCCCTGAGTTGTCTCTCCTCACCTGTAACCCTGGGCTGGATCATGGATGGAGCAATTTCCCCCGAGCTTTTGATGGAACTTCCAAGGATGTGAGACATGAACAACTTTAAGAGATCTTTGGGCTGGTGGCAGGGTATAGGGTGGCCCATTGAATGATTCATGCCACAAGTATTTATTGAAGATCCATTCTGTAGCAGGCATTGTTCTAACAGTTGGGGACACAGTAATGAACAAAACAGACAAAACCCCCTTTCCTTCTGGAATTCATATTTCAAAGATGGCTACAAATAATTAAGAAGTTAAATAACCAAAAAATATATGTCAGTGTTAGATGCTGATTAAATGCCAAAAAAGAAAAAAAAAAAAAAAAAAACCCACCCACTGCCATCGAGTTGATTTTGACTCACAGTGACCCCCACTGAGTTTCCAAAGCTGTAAATCTTTACAGAAGTAGATTGCCTCATCTTCCTCCCAAGGAGCAGCTGATGGATTTGAACTGCTGACCTTCTAGTTAACATCCAAATATCTTACCCACTACACCTCCAGAGCACCTTTTTCTAAGTGCAGAGGAGAAAAAGAAAGCAGAGATAAAATAAGAAGTGTCTGGGTGGGGAGTGAAATAGGGTGACCAAGAAGTCAAGTCCTCGCCAAGAACTTGATCTTAAAGAAATAAAATGAGGGTAAAAGTCACATGGCAATCTATGTGCAGACTTCTCAGGCAAAGAGAGAACCAGTGCAAAGGCCCTGGGGCTGGAGCAGCTTGGTGAGTTCCAGGACCAGGAAGGAAGCCAGTGAATCAGAGAAGGACCAGGTCACACAGAGCGAAGGAAGCCGCTGCTGGGCTTGGAGTAGAGGCGTGACATCTGAAGGGAACCACTCCGGCTGCTGTGTTGAGAAAACACTGGAGGGGGCAGGGGCTGATGCAGAGGCCAGGCATGAGGTAATGCCCACGTGACAGTCAGGTGAGCAGAAGACACTGGCCCTGCAGGTAGATCCATCAGGATTGACTGACTGAATGTTGGGTGGGAGAGAGGCATCGGGGATCACCTCACAGCTGTGGCCTGAGAAAGTGACAAAATGAAATGGCCATTTCCTGAGATGGGGATGGGGAAGAGGGTGGGAGGTGCAGGTCTGGGCAGGGCGGTAGAGGGGACAGCTATCAGGAGCTCAAGTCTAAGTACTCTGCAAGTTTGAAAGTATGAGGTGATGGGTGTACAACCGGATATGTGAGTCTATCGTTGGGGATAAAGGTCTAGACTGGGCTGGAGATATAAATCTGGGAGTTGTCAGAGTGGAGACGGTACCTAATGCTGTGAGACTGGATGAGATCATCCGGAAAACGAGGATGGACGGAGGGGGCGTTGAAGACATGACCTATTAAAATCCACCACAACAAAGCAGAACGTTCCACCCAGGGAGCCACCTCTACAAAGCAAAGCTGATGATACGGGCCTCCCCTTCACTACAGCCTTCACCACCTACCTCCCTGCATGTGTACCCCCCAGGACACATATGAACACATGTATATGCACAGACACACCTCAAGGGTACCTGTGCACACACATGCCCACATACACACACAACCAGGGCATGTGTACATACACGTGCCCCCACGTGCACACACACGCAGGGCACGTGTACACACACATGCATGCACAGACGCACCACCTGGGCAAGTGTGCACACACATACATGCACAGACACACCAGGGCACTTGTCCACACACATATGCACAGACACACCACCAGGGGACATGTGCATGTACATAGGCACAGACACACCACCAGGGCACTTGTGCACACACACGTGTGCACAGACACACCACCAGGGCACTGTGCACACACGTACATGCACAGACACATCACCAGGGTACATGTGTACACACACATGCACGCACGCACATGCAGACACACCACCAGGTTATGTGTGCACACACACAGAGACACACCACCAGGTTATGTGTGCGCACGCACACACAGACACACCACCAGGGCACGTGTGCACACACACATGCACAGACACACCACCAGGGCACGCATGCACACACACGCATGCACACACAGAGACACCACCAGGGCACGTGTGCACACACAGACACAGCACCAGGGCACATGTGCACATACGCATGCACAGACACACCACCAGGACATGTGCGCACACACACATGCACACACACAGACACACCATCATGGCACGTGTGCACACACACAGACACACCACCAGAGCATGTGCGCGCACATACACGCACAGATATGCCACCAGGGCACATGTGCGCACATGTACATGCACAGACACGCCACCAGGGCACATGTGCACACATGTACACATACAGACACACCACTAAGGCACATGTGAACACATGTGTGTGCACACACCACCAGGGCCCATGTGCACACACATACACACAGAGACACACCACCAAGGCACGTGCACACACATGTACACGCACAGACACACCGCCAGGGCACATGTGCACGCGCACACACAGACACACCACCAGGGCACATGTGCACGCGCACACACAGACACACCACCAGGGCACGTGCGCACATGTACACGCACAGAAATGCCACCAGGGCACATGTGCACACACATACACACACAGACACACCACCAGGGCACATGTGCACACACATACACATACAGACACACCAAGGCATGTGTGAACACACGTGTGTGCACACACAGACACACACAGACACACCACCAAGGCACGCGTGCACACGTACATGCAGAGACACATCGCCAGGGCATGCGTGCACACACAGACACACAACCAGGGCACACGTGCACATGCACAAACACACCACCAGAGCACATGTGCGCACACACGCACAGACACACCACCAGTGCACATGTGCACACACGTACATGCACAGACATGCCACCAGGGCATGTGTGCACACATGTACATGTACAGACACACCACCAAGGCACGTGTGAACACATGTACATGCACAGGCACACCACCAGGGCACGTGTGCACACACGTATACGGTATTTACATTCCTCCTTCCTCCACCTCCTGGTGATGTTTCATTCTGCTGAGTGAGGAGGAAATTCCCTTTTGAGGACACCATCATCTAACGAGAAAGTTACCCACAGAAGAGAGAGCAAAATTCCCTGGGTACTGAGGCAACGAGAGTGACCCTGACATGGGGGTGTGTCACAGCACACAGCCTCTGGAGTCACACAGCAAAGATTCCAGCTCTGGCCTCATCATCACCATGACTGGGGCTGACTCATTCACATACTTCCTCATGTTAAATGGGCTTGACAGTGGCTACTTCAAGGGTTAGAGCTCTGGTGGTGCAGTGTTGGGCATTTGGCTGCTCACCAAAAGCTCGGTGGTTCAAACCCAACAGCCACTCTGCTGAAGAAAGATGAGGCACCCTGTTTCTGTAAAGATTTACAGCCTTAGAAACCCAATGGGGGTCACTATGAGCTGTAATTGACTTGATGGCAGCGAGTTTTGTTTTTCTGGCTTACTTCAAGGGTAACCTGGAACACAGCAGGCAGTAAGTACGAGTTGAATAAATGATGACTGAATGAATGATAAGGATAAAACCAACCAAAACTAAACTCACTGCCTTCGAGTCAGATCAACGATTCACAGAGACCCCTCCTTGAGTTTCCTAGCCAGTATCACTGCAGAAGTTGTTGTTGTTGTTGTTAAGTGCCATCGAGTCGTTTCCGACTCATAGCGACCCCATGCACAGCAGAACGAAACACTGCCCGATCCCGCGCCAGCCCCACAATCCATGCTATACTTGATCCCATCATCACAGCCACCGTATCAATCCATCTCGTTGAAGGCCTCCCCCTCTTTCATCGACCCTCCACCCTACCAAGCATGACATCCTTCTCCAGGGAATGGTCCCTTCTTACAACATGACCAAAATAGGTGAGACGAAGTCTGGCCATTCTTGCTTCCAAGGAGCATTCCGGCTGCACTTCCTCCAGGACAGATCTGTTAGTTCTTTTAACAGTTACCCTCCCGAGAGGGACCGGGTCTCCGGGAGCAAGGTAAGCACGGGCAGGCTGGTGCTTACTCACTGATCTGCACTGAACACTTTCCCCTGTTACCCTCTCGAGGAGGACCGGGTCTCCAGGAGCAAGGTAAGCACAGGCGTAGCACAGAGTAGCAGGCCGGAAGAGCAGGAGAAAGGGGTAAGAGAGCCAAAGAGAAGAGCAATCAGCCAAAGGGATTAGGTGAGGAGGGGAAACTCAGGGACTCCCAAAGAAGCAGGCCAGAAGAGCAGGAGAAAGGGGATTAAAAGACAGGAAGCCAGACAGAGGAACAGTCAGCCACAGGGACCCAGGTGGGGGGGATAAGAGAGGTCTCCAACAGCAGGACAAACTTGTCTGTCGGTTTGTCCTACTGTGGTGACATGTAGACGTGAGTTTTGAGGCTGAGCCTCTGGTGTTTAAAACCCAGCGAGATGCACCTGGTGCATAGGTAACAGCCCAGTTTATAGACTGAGACAGACTAGGAAGAAGGAAGAGGCCGTCCACTTCTGAAAGAATTGGCCAGGGAAAACCTTATGAATAGCAAAGAAACACTGCAGAAGTAGATTGGCCAATCTTCCTTCCGAGGAGTGGCTGGTGGGTTTGAACCACCAGGCTTCTGGTTAGCAGTCAAATGGCTTAGGCACAATGCTATCAGAGCTCCTAATGATAAGGATAACCTATGCCGCACAGGGGTGGCCAGTGACAAATGAAAGCCAATGTCCCGTCTGCTGTCTCTCTCCTTCTAGTGTGTCCCCTTCCCTTCCCTTTCTCCCATCCTGCCTATGGCATACAGCCAAACCTTGCATTTGTACAGGGTCAGTGGTTACAAAGCTCCGCCCTCTATGTTTCTTATCCAAATTCTGAACCTTAAGGCAGCCTGAGAGAAGAAAATACAACCCTCGTGTCACAGATGAGAAAACTGAGACTCACCTCCAAACTCCAGGAACATTTTCAAGTGGGGACAATAACAAAACAATGCATTTGGCCCAAGGGTGGAGCCCCAGGGTTGCCAAACCAAACCTGCCTAACATCCTGTTGGGTGGGTAGGAGGTCAGGTGAGAGAGAAAGACACAGAAGGGAAGGGACTTAGGTTGGGGTTATGTGGGTAGTCCATCAAAAAACTGGGCAGGGAGCCACAGCACAGATCCCACACCCACGGGCCTGTCCCTCCCAGTCACATGGTCACCCAGGTCACAAGCTCTCTGTTAGCTTCCAGGTCACGTGTGGGGGCAGGAAATAGACACAGGACTGGAAGATTGGGAGACTGTGGGGTGACCACACTGTGGGGAAAGGTGGGGAGTATGGTGGGGAGTAGACTACATTTGAGTTCTAGGAACGCATGGGGCAGATGAAGCAGGGAGTTAGCAATGGAAACCAGTAATGGAAAACCTGGAGACACAAACGGAGGAATGCCCAAGAGAGAGGGGACGTGGAGTACAATGAGGTGGGAAAATTGGGAGCACTTCCAAGGACACACTAAGGAAACTGGGGACAATCAACGGGACCCAAAATAAAAGGAATAGGAGGACAGGAGGTGACTCAGGAAGTTAGGGATACTAAAGGGATGGCATACGGGGGAAACTGGAGCACTGAGGAGTCTCAGGGTCGAAGCTGGGGTCCCTGAGGTGCACACAGGTTCGAGCGAAACTAAAGCGGTCACAGAACGGGAGTTGGGGGCGATGGGGGATCAAAGAGAGGAAGCTGGAGGCACTCAAGGAACGACACGGGCGTCAATGAAGGACATGCTTAAATTCGGAGAGCACAGGAGGGGTTCCAATGAGGGTCTTGGTGAAGACGACCGAGTCTAGGTCGCAAGTGAGGTTTGGGAAGGGCCCCCGCAGACCCCGCCCCTACTGCGCCGTCACTCACCTCGGCTTACTCAGCACCTTCTACTTCCGCAAACAAACGCGCCGGGGACCACGTGACCCTCCAGCCACGCGCCCGCTCTGCGCCAATCGCCGAAGACCTTGGTCAGGACCTTCGCTGCCGCCCCGCCGCGCGCCGCGATCCCAGCGTCAGAAGACAGGCGGGGGGCGGGGCTCCACAGCCCTTATAACTGCCCAATAGAAGGGGCTCTGGTAGCCGAGGGAGGGTGGGCTTTCGGCTGGAGCCAGTCGGCGGCAGCGGAGCGCGGCCCCCTTCTGTGCTGGTAGAAAAGTCACGTGATGGCTCGTTGGCCCATTTGCTAACGAAGGGCAAACGTCACTCTTCTGCGCCCTTTCCTCCCAAAACGGCCAGAGGCCTGCTGCCTGAACCCTAGTGTTAATGAAGGGTCATAAAGATGAAAATAAACCGACCAAGACAAACCATAGCAGGGAGGAACCTGCTTTGATTTTGCCGAGTATCCCACATCCTAGGGTTACCAGACTGAGCAAATAAAAAATACGGATCACTTTGTAGTCTAAGTAAAAAATAATGAAGACAGTTATGCTAAATATTATTCATTGTTTACGTGAAACTCAGATTTAACAGGGTGCCCTGTATTTTTTCTGGCAGCCTTAGCTAAGCCCATCTCAGGAGGTATCTTAACCCTTTCATTAGAAACTTGGGGAAATGACCCGATGTCCTTGAACTTCAGACTCCTCGTAAGAAGTGGGCACAGTGATACCTCTAGCTTTGTTCTGACCACTAGAGATTAATTAGTCCCAGTGCCCGCACATCGTGGGATTTCAGTAAGTAGCGGTTGATAACGATTAATAAACTAGGTAATGAAGGGCACTGAAAAGAAGTCGGAGATTGGGTTTTAGACACAGATCTGCCTCTGACTGTGCAGGTTACTTCTCTCCAGCGAGCTGGGATGGACAACCTTTATTTCCTTAACGATTCTCCCAACTGTAGGTCTGCATGAATTCCCCAGACTGCCCTCTGTCCCCGTGACAAGTGTACTTGCTCTTACTGTTCTTGTAAAGATAAGTGGATTTCCTCTTTCGACACTCGGAGGATATTAATGCCCAGATCTGGGGACAGCAGAAGCAGCTTAAGCAGGCTCTAGTTCAGAACCTAGACAAGTTGATAAAACCAACCATAGTAACTACTGTTTGTACAGAGCTTTCCCAGATATAAAGTAATTTCACCTTCACTCTTCAAGGATATTGGTACCCTCTCCTCATTTCACAGGTGAGGAAACTGCTCTCTTAAACTAAGATTGGAGACTTGATCCAGGGTTTCAACTTGTTACTAAGAGGAGGGGTTGAAGACTTAGAATTCTCAATGAAAATATCTTGCCCTCCACACCCAAACAAGTGAGGTTAGAGCGATGGTTATCAGGGAGCTTGCAAAAGCTTGCAAAAACTTTGCAAAAGGCTAGGCATTCCACCCACCACTGAGCAATCTGATCCCAGAAAACATTTAAGTTCAACAGGATGAGTACCATTCTTCAGCAAACACCCACTCTTCTGTTCAAGGTGGGTCCGTGAGGCAACTTTGCCAACACAGATGGGCAACCAAATCTGAAGTGCAGAAAGGGCCAAGGGAGGCTGGATCTATCATTAGAAACCACCCAAAGATCCACAAAAGAAATTCATATAAAATAGAATCTCAGGGCCTGATAAGTTTGAGTACCCTGCCCTAGGTATTTCTAGTGGAAGCTGTTGAAATTGATAAAGCAAGAGATGATGTATAGGGAATGTGTTAGGCTGTGTTCTCTAGAGAAGCAAAACCAGTGAAGTTTAGAAAGGGAGAGAGATTTATCTCAAGGAAATGTCTCATGTGGTTGTAGAGTCTGGGTCAGACATCAGGCTGGAGGCCTCTCCTGACTCATGTGCCAGCAGGGGCTGATGAACCCAAGATTGTCAGGCAATGCGGCAGGATGCTGGCTATGAAGGCTAATGAATCCAAGATCGGCAGGTAAGATGGCAGGCTGTTGGCTCACAGGCTGCAAAGGCAATAGTCCCAGAATCAGCAGGCAGTATGGCAGGCCACTGATTCACATCCCAAGAAGTAGAGGTCAGATGATGGTGAACCCGATGCAGGAACCAGATCAAGCAAAAATCCAGAGAGCTTTGCTAGAATATCCACATACATTAGAAGCTGGCCATGTCCCTGAAGAAGTGCCTTTTCAGCTGATTGGCTGATTTGGTGGTTATGTTTGTGTGTCGACTTGGCTGGGCCTGGGTGAGTGGCTGGGCAGCTGGTGGTAGTTATTCCCCATGATGAGCCTGGCTGGCAATCAACTCCATGGTGGGACCTACCACAAGCAGCTGAGTAGCCGCTTGGGGTATGTGGTCTACTTCTCGTATATAAGAAACAGCTTTGGGAATGGTCTATAGCTTATGGCACGCTTGAACCCTGCATGTAGCTGTGTCATTGTTCAGCATCCTGCCATGCTTTGCCGACCTTGGGACTTTCAATGGACTTGAATTAATGGCCTGCCACGTGGTTTGGTAACATTGAAACTGTGCCTTTTTACTTGTCAACCTTGGGCTTGTCAGCCTCAGCAGTCAGCAGCTGTCTGAGTGAAGAAAAGCCTCTAGCTCCAGTGGGCCGGGAGCAGGAGGCAGAGCTGAAGCCCAAGGTTGAGGGGCTTTCACTCAGCCCCTAAAGCCTGGCACTTTGAACTCGGACTTCTAGCCTCCCGAACTGTAAGAGAATAAACTCCTGTTTGTTCAAGCATCCCATTTGTGGTATATTCTTGTCAGAGCAGCATTAGGGAACCAGAACAGCTGCTGTAGCAGGTCTCATCCTGGAGGTGGTTATATTGTATCTGATTTTGTCACGGGGGATGACTTCATCCACTGAGGATCATGGCCCAGTCAAGTTGATACACAACCGAACCATCACAGGTGATTATTGGGCAGCATGGAAAGAATAAACAATATCAAGGGAGGAGGCAATAAGTATAAGGGAGTACACCAGGTTGGGTTTCTGCTGAGTTGCCCATTAGGGACAGTTCAAGTGGGCAGTTCAAGACAAACAGCTTGTGTTGAGGGCCTGTACTAGGCCTTGCAGCTGCAAACATCACAGAGCAAGATATCCACCCTCTAGAAACTCAGAGTCCAGAAGGACAGACGAGACCAAGTTTCCATCAAGGAACTCGATGGGAAACAAACCATTTGATAGCATGCTAACCATGCAGTTGGACACTTCTCACCTCCTTTGAGCCTTACAACAGGCCTGAAAAGTGTATTGTTATCCCCCACTTTGCAGATGAAGAAATCGAGGTTCTCAGAGAAGAGACGACCCCTAGGGTCACATGTCAATGAGAGGCAGAACCAGAATCAGGACCTGTCTTATCTTTTCCTTCCTAAAACTAGAAGCATCTCTCTATTTTCTCAGTGCTGAGAAAACCACAGTGAACAAAACAGACAAAGTCCTTCCCCTCTTGGTGCTCATTGTCTAATGAGGAAAGACAGGCAATAAACAAAACAGAGAAGTGAAAAATCGAGTGTGTTTTGCTAAAGTCTTTGGGTGATGTGTTATGATGGCCGCCTACTTTCAAAGACATTAACAATGTTGAATCGGGGGTTGTATGTATGAGGGCCATTGGACTACAAACAAACAACAAAAAACCAAACTCACTGGCATCAAGTTGATTCTGACTCATAGCAACCCCTACTGGATTTCCGAGATGGTAAATCTTTAAGGAAGTACATTGCCCCATCTTCCTTCTGCAGAATGGCTGGTGGGTTTGAACCGTCAACTTTCTGGTTAGCAGTCAGATGCCTTAGGGACTGTGCCACCAGAGCTTCTTGCCATTGGACTAGTCCTCCCATTTGTAGTGTGTGTGGACATTTTTGTAATAAAAAATCTTGGGGAAAAATATAGGGTGATACTGTTGTTAACTGCCATCAAGTCCCCCCACACACACATGGTGACCTCATGTGTTACAGAACAGAACTGTTCCATAGGGTTTCCTCGGCTTTAATCTTTATGGGAGCAGCTCCCCAGGACTCCCTTCTGTCAAATCACTGGGTGGGTTCGAACTGCCGTCCTTTAGGTTAACAGCTGATCGTGAACCACTTGTGCCAGCCAGGATATTGTTATTTTGAGTCATCCTATCAGTTCCCGACTCACAGCGACCCTAGGTGACAGAATAGAACTGCCCTGTTGGGTTCCCAAGCCTGTAATCTTTACGGGAGCAGATGGCCAGGTCCTTTCCCACGTGGAACCAATGGTGAATTCCAAATGCTGACCTTTTGGTTAGCAGTCGAGTGCTTAACCATTGCGCCACCAGGGCTCCACCCACCCAGGATCAATGCTATGGAGTAAAAGCAAGGAAGAGAGACAAGGGAGGGTTGTAATTTTAAAGAGTTGCTGTTGTTGTTATGTGCCGTCGTCGAGTAGGACCCGACTCATAGCAACCCCTCCTTGGGTTTCCGAGGCAGTATCACTATGGAAGTAGATTACCCCATCTTCCTTCTGAGGAGTGGCTGGTGGGTTTGAACCGCCAGCCTTCTGGTTAGCAGTCAAGTGTCTTAGCCACTATGCTACCAGAGCTCCCATTTTAAAGAGAGTGACTAGGAAAATCCTCACTGAAAAGGGAGGCATTTAAATAAAGACCTGATGGAGGTGAGAGAAGGAGCCACGTGGGTGCCCTGGAAAAGAGGGACCAACCAGTGCAAAGGCCCTGAGGCTGTGAGCCTGGTTTGTTTCAGGAAAAGCACGAGGCTATGTTGACTGAGAAGAAGGGCTGAGCCGAAACACAGTAGGCAATAAGGACAAAGGGATATTTCTTCGAGGGGGGACCAGAAGGATGTTGTAGACCATTTTCAGACTTGCATTCAGGGAAATGGGGAGCCACGGGAGAGTTTCGAGCAGAGGAGTGATCTGATCAGACTTACATTTTCATGGGTCATGTATGTTCATGACAAGAGACCCGAAGCACAAAGCACAGGCCAGGAGACCTGTGACAAGTCTATTAGAGAAATCCAGATGGGAGATGATGGTGCAGCCGTCATCCCACTGAGTCATCCCCACAACAGAACCGTTACCATCCAGGTTGTGTCATGATCAAATGTGTAGGGTGTATAAGTCACTTGAGAAAGCACTGATTATCTGTCCTATGGGAAGTGACTCTTGAGCAGAGGTGGGCAGACTACAGGCCATGGGGTCAAACCCTGCCTTCCTTATTTTGAAAATAAAACTTAACTGGAACACAGCCACACTCCTTTACATATGACGATGCTTTCTCTAAGGAGCCTTGGTGGTGCGGTGGTTAAGGACTTGACTGTTAACCGAAAGGTGGGTGTTGGAACCCCCCAGAAGCTGTGGGGAGAAAGACAGGCAGTCTGCTTCTGGGAGATTTACAGCTTGGAAGCTATGGGGCAGTTAGTTCTACTCTGTCCAATAGCGTTGCTGTGATTCGGAATCTGACTCAACAACAACAGATTCGGTTTTTATACTTTCTGTGGAGGCCCTGGGTAGTGCAAACAGTTAACCTGCTCAGCTACTAACCAAAAGATCGCAGGTTCGAGCCCTACCCAGAGCCACCTCGGAGAAAAGGCCTAGCAGTCCACCTCTGAAAACTCAGCCATTGGAAACCTGTGGAGCACGTTTCTACCCTGACACACTTGGGGTTGTCATGACACAGAGAATCAACTCACCATCAACTGGTTTGTTCTTCATGCTTTCTACAATGATAGGGTTGAGTGATCGCAACAGAAACCACATGGCTCATGAAGCCTGAAACAGTTCTCTCTTCCTTAAGGTTACCAACCCTGTTCTTGGGGTTGCCAGGAGTCAGAATCAACTCAATCGATGGCAACAAGTTCGATGGTTTGTTTTTTTGTTGTTGTTGTTGTTGTTTTGTTTGTTTTAAGTTAAGGGCCCTAGGTGGCACCAACAGCTTGCGATCAGCTGTTAACCTAAAGGTTGGCGGTTCAAACCCACCCAAGGGATGCACAGAAGAGTCCTTGGTAAACTGCTTCCATAAGATTCCAGCCAAGACAATGCTATGGAGCAGATCCCCTCCATATCTCACAGGTTCGCCATGAGTCAAAATCAACTAAAGGTTTGGTTTAGCTTGGTTCTTAAACTAGGTTTCAGAGGTTGAATAGGAGTTTGCCAGCTGGACTAGGAACTACATGGGCAAAGGTCAATATCATGAAATCATGTGGATTGTTTGAGGAATGCAGTGCAGGTGGCTGAGCGTTGCTGGAGCCTGCTGTGTGAGCAGGTGAGCGGCCCACAGAGACAGACCGGGAAGGGTCTCGTGTGCCAGGCGGAGGAGGCAGACCTTGTCCTTCAGGCTGGGGAGCCCCAGAAGGGCTATGAGCAGCGAAGTGCCATGGAAAACTCTCTCTGCTGCCAGTGGGAGAGTGACTGGCGGGCACCAAGCCTGTGAGGCAGCTGTGTAATGATTACACTAATTACGGGCCTTCTGACCAGCTGAGGGGCCACGGGGGCTAATGCCCCCCTCAGGAAGGAAATGAGAGCAGGTGACCTTGAGCTGTGAAGCGGCAGCCACGTGTGTTTCCATCAGAATGGGAAAAGCCAGTCCTAGCCAGGAAAGGCAGGATTTCCCAGGCCTGGGGGCCTCAAGCCCAGCTCAGGGCCTCACAGCACAGACTGAGGCCTGAGGAGAAGCTGGGGTTTGGGGCCAGAAGCCCCACAAAGCAGCCCAGCTGAGCCTGGGTCCTGAAGGCTGGTGAGGGTCTGAAGAGACTCAGCAGAGGGCATTTGGGGCAAAATTGCAGGGAACGTACCAACAATCACACGTTGCCTGTTCTCTCAGGACTGGAGGTTGCTCTGGGGCCCTCGGGGGCCCAGGTTCACAAGGCCTTGGATCCCTTTCTTCCTCCTCTTGGGCTCCTCATCCTCACTTCAGTTTCCTCAGCCACTAACTGTGCAGTGCCTCCCCTGCTCTTGGTGGTGTGGGACACCACAAATGTCTCTATTCCGGTTCTTAAAGAGGTCACTATTGAATGCAAACTTGACTCACATGGGGAGTTCCTGGGTGGTGCAAACAGGCAGCATGCTCGTTCCAGGTTCAAGTCCACCCAGGGGTACAATGGAAGGAAGACCTAGAGATCCATCTACCCCTGAAAAGTCAGCCTTGCAAACTCCATGGAGCACAGTTGTCCTCTGCCACACGGGCTTGCCACCAGTCGGAACTGACTCAACAGCAGCTGGTTTTGTCTCAAATATACTGATAACTGTTTATTATGCAAAAGCACTATGACAAGTGTAGTTCACCCAAAGAAATCATGAAATCATAGTGGGTCATGCCGCAGACTCTATCAGGCAGGATAGGCTAGGGATGATGCGATAACAAAAGGCCCCACGCTCTTGTTGGCTTAACACTGATTTACGTCTTTGTTCACATTGTATGTTTATCACAGTCCCTGAGGGACGCAGACTGGGGGAGGTTTTCCTGATCACTGTGGTGGGGGCTGGGGTATGTGGTGAATGAGGCCCTAACCCACTGCCATAAAGTCGGTTCTGACTCGTAGTGAACCTATAGCACAGAGTAGAACTGCCCTATAAGGTTTCCAAGGCTGTAAATCTTTACAAAAGCAGGCTGCTTCATCTTTCTCCCATGGAGCAGCTGGTGGGTTCAAATCACGCACCTTTTGGTTAGCAGTGAAATGCCATGACCACTGCATCAGTGAAAGAACAAACCCACTGCCATCTTTATAGAAGTGGGTTGCCCCATTTTCTTTCTTCAGAGCAGCTGGTGTGGAGTCTTTACTGGAATCTCATTATGCAGGCATGATTAATTGACCTGAGATCACACCTATATGACATGGTGGATCTTTCTGGCCTGGCCAGCCTCCTCCCAAAAGGCACCTCATTAGCATAAACCTTTGATGGTCTGGAAGCCTCATCAAAGACACATTAATCACCAGGAAAGTTCTAAGATTTTAAATGTTGTCTCCTGAGAACCAAGGACAAAGACCAAAACCCTTTGGGTAAAATTAAATTCTTTACCCCACGCCAGCCTATTAGGGAAGTAACAGGAAGTGCAGGGTGGGAGGGAAACAATGAGTCCAGTTTTGACTCTGTTGACTCGGACATACTAGGAAAGGTGGGCAGGAGTCCGCATCTGCCATGCAGTTGTTGAATGGCTCTGGACCACCAGAGATAGATGTGAGTGCCAGATAAAGCTTTGGGAGTTATCAGGAGCACATGGCACCTGAAATCTGGAGGGGTGACAAGATTCCCCAGGGAGAAGATGAGGGCAAAGGCCAAAGCTCTCCACATCACTAACGATTAAATGCTCAGAAGGAACCGGGGATGGAGACTAAAGAAAAAACAAAACAAAATCCATTGCCTTCAAGTCAATTCTGACTCATGGTGACCAATGTGTGACAGGGTTGTTGTTGTTGTTATGTGCCCTCCAGTTGTACCTGACTCATAGCAACCCCTCCTTGGGTTTCTGAGGCAGTATCACTATGGAAGTAGATTGCCCGACCTTCTCTTCGAGGAGTGGCTGGTGGGTTTGAAC
>NW_006921670.1:2080910-2086101 GCF_000298275.1 Orycteropus afer afer
GTAGGAAGGAAATCCAAGCTTTAGAGGCCAAGGAGAAAGGGCGGAGAGAGAGCAACAGGGCTGAGTGCTGCCAAAGGGCACGACAGATTAGGGCCGAGCGTGGACACTGATGAACAACAAAGAGGTCACTGGAACCCCAGCAAGAGTCCATCAGATAAGTTGCGCAGACAGGACTAGACTGTGGGGTTAGGAATTGAGTGGGCAGTGAACCAAGATGACTCTAGGTTTGTGCGTGAAAGGGAAGAAAAGCAAGTGTGGTGACTGGGAACATGGTAGAATGGAAGATGAGGGCTTTGGGTGGTTTTTAGAGATGGGAGACTCTTGGGGAAATTTTCAGTGCTGAGGGAGAGGTGAGAATGAGGGTCCAAGAAAGAGGAGAGAGCAAAGCTGGCGGGGCAGGTAGGCTCGGCGCAGGAGGGTCAGCTCACGACCAGACAGGAGAAAGCGGAGAGGACAGGTGCAGGAGTTCAGGGAGAGCTATCAGATGGCCCTGTTTCCTCCTGCAACCTGACAGGAGAGTGGGGTTCAATGGAGGTGAAGGTGTAGTTGTTGTTGTTGTGGTTGTGGTTGCAGTTATGGTTATGGTGGTTTTGTGGTGGTTGTGGTAGTTAAGATTGTTGTGGTTCTTTTTGCTGAGGGTGGGGTGGGTGTGGTTATAGTTGCAGCTCTGGTTGTGGTGGTTGTGCTGGTCGTTCTAGTTGTGGCAGTTGTAGTTGTGGTTGTGATTGTTGTTGTTTGTGGTTGTGAATGTTTTTGTTGTGCTTGTGGTGCTGGTGGTTATAATTGTGGTTGTGGTTGGTTTTGTGTGTGGTTGTGGTTATGGTTGTGATGGTTGTGGTTGTGGTGGTTGCTTTAGTTGTGTGCAGTTATGGTTGTGGTGATCGTAGTTATTGTGGTTGTGGTGGTTGTAGTTATGGTTGTGGTGGTTGTGTGTGGTTGTGATGGTTGTAGTTGTGGTTGTTTTTGTTGTGTGTGGTTGTAGTGATTGTAGTTGTGGTTGTTGTGTGTGGTTGTGGTGGTTGTAGTTATTTTTGTTATGTGTGGTTGTGGTGATTGTGGTTTTGGTTGTATGTGGTTGTGATTATTGTAATTGTGGTTGTTGTATGTGGTTGTGATTATTGTAGTTGTGGTTGTGTGTGGTTGTGGTGGTTGTAGTTGTGGTTGTGGTTGTTTTTGTTGTGTGTGGTTGTGGTGGTTGTGGGTTTTTTGTTGTATGTGGTTGTGATTATTGTAGTTGTGGTTGTTTTTGTTATGTGTGGTTGTGGTGGTTGTAGTGGTTGTGGTTGTTGTATGTGGTTGTGACTATTGTAGTTGTGGTTATTTTTGTTGCATGTGGTTGTGGTGATTGTAGTTGTGGTTGTGGTTGTAGTCGTGGTTATGGTTGTTTTTGTTGTGTATGGTTATGGTGATTGTAGTTGTGATTGTTTTTGTTATGTGTGGTTGTGGTGGTTATAATTGTGACTGTGGTTGTATGTGGTTGTGATTATTGTAGTGGTTGTTTTTGTTGTGTGTGGTTGTGGTGATTGTGGTTGTGATGTTGTAGTTGTAGTTGTAGTTGTGTGTGGTTGTGGTGAATATAGTTGTGGTTGTGTGCAGTTGTGGTTATTGTTGTTGTGGTTGTGGTTGTTTTTGTCATGTGTCATTGTGGTGGTTGTGG
Organism: Orycteropus afer afer; assembly: GCF_000298275.1. NCBI lineage: Eukaryota > Metazoa > Chordata > Mammalia > Tubulidentata > Orycteropodidae > Orycteropus > Orycteropus afer. The sequence goes on from NW_006921670.1 coordinate 2,082,568, forward strand.
TTGTGATAGTTGCAGTTGTAGTTGTTGTGTGTGGTTGTGATAGTTGTAGTTGTGGTATGTGTGGTTGTGGTGGTTGGAGTTGTTGTGTGTGGTTGTGGTGGTTGTAGTTGTGGTGGTTGTATGTGGTTGTCATGGCTGTAGTTGTAGTTGTGGTTGTTTTTGTTGTGTGTGGTTGTTTGAGCCCCTTGTTGCAGCCACTGTGTCCACCCCTCTCCTTGAGGATCGTCCTCTTTTTCACTGACCCTCTGTTTTGCCAAGCACCATGTCCTTCTCCAGGGACTAGTGTCTCCTGACAACAAGTCCAAAGCACGTGAGATGATGTCTCACCGTCCTCCCTTCTAAGGAGCCTGCTGCTGCACTTTTTCCAGGACAGGTTTGTTCATTCTTCTGGCAGTCCATGGCATATTCAATATTCTTCACCTACACCATAATTCAAATGCATTAATTCTTCTTAGGTCTTCACAACTCACTGTCCAGCTTTTGCATACATATGAGGTGATTAAAAATGCCATGTCTTGGGTTAGGCCCACTTTCGTCCTCAAAGTGACATTTTAACACTTTCAAGAGGTCTTTTGCAGCAGATTTGCCCAGCGCAATACACCGTTTGATTTCTTGACTGCTGCTTCCATGAGCACTGATTGTGATTCCAAGTAAAATGAAATCCTTGACAACCTCAATCTTTTCTCCATTTATCATAATGTTGCTTACTGGTCCAGTTGTGAAGATTTTTGTTTTCTTTATGTTGAAGTGTAGTCCATACTGAAGGCTGTAGTCTTTGATCTTCTTCAGTCAGTGTTTCAAGTCCTCTTCACTTTCGGCAAGCAAGGTTCTGTCATTTGCTTGATGATCATCCTCCAATCCTGATACCACATTGCTCTTCACATAACCTGACTCTTGGTGTGTGTACAGGTTCTTCGTGAGCACAATTAAGTGTTCTGAAATCCCCATGCTCACTGTTATCCATAATTTGTTATAATCCACACAGTTGAATGCCTTTGCATAGGCAATAAAACACAGAGAAACATCTTTCCGCCACTCTCTGTTTACAGCCAAGATCTATCTGACATCAGTAATGATATCCCTCATTCCATGCCCTCTTCTGAGTCCGGCATGAATTTCTGGCAGTTCCCTGTCTATATACCGTTGCAACAATAATTATCTTCAGCAAAACTTTACTAACCTGTGATATTGTTCAATAATTTCCTTATTCAGTTGGATTTTTTTTTTTTTTTAATTTTTGGAATGAGCACAAGTATGAATCTCTTCCAGTTGGTAGAGCAGGTAGCTGTCTTTTAAATTGCTTAGCATAGACAAGTAAGCACTCCCAGCACTGCATCCGTTTCTAGAAACATGTCAATGGGTCTCCTGTCAATTCCTGGAGCCTTGTTTTGGCATTTCCCCGATATTCCATAATGAGCACATCTGTATTTTCTCTATCTGTATGATCGTATCTGTGATGGAGGTTGCTCCTTACATGATCATGTTTGGTACACTTCAGAGCCCGAAGATGCAGGTAAAGGTATAAAATGAGTGTGGGGTGATGTGGGTGATGTGTTTCTTTTTTCTGAGGAACGAAATGGAAAAGTGGAAAGGATTCAAATCCTAAAGGACAGACTGGCAGCATGACTGAGAGTTTGGGTTTTGGACTGAGTAACCCAGGGCTCAAGTCTTGACTCTGCCTATAAAACTATATTGAAGCTCATTCACACCCAGCAGTATGAACACTTAAATAGCAAACATCATTTGCCTAGAAAATTAGCAGAGCTTAAAAAAACGAGAATACCCAATGCTGGTGAAGAAGCAGTGAAACACACACATTCACACACAGCTGATGAGGGCCGGTACTCAAAGGGGGATCTTGAGCGAAGGCCTTTATCTCTCCAGCCCTCAGTTTTCTCACCTGTAGATTAGGGGTGATAAAGGTACCCCACAGAATATTGTGAGATAACAGGTTTTAGGCACAAAAAAAGCATTTCATAAATATAATAACAGTATTCTGTTCAAACTGTTGTTTGTCTTCCCCCTCTCTGATCACTGCGTCAGGCGCTCTCAGTGCAGTGACAGTACCAGCTCTTCCTTGAAGTCCCGGTAGCACATGTGCTGGGCGCAGAGTAAAAGACAGACAAACCTGTTGCCATTGAGTCAATTCCGACTCAGGGTGACCCCATGTGTTACAAAGTAGAACTCCTCCATGGGGTTTTCTTGGCTGTAGGCTGCCAGCCCTTTCTTCCCTGGCACCCCTGGATGGTTTGAACTACCAAACTTTAGGTTAGGAGCTGACAGCAAATCATTTGTGTCAGCCAGTGACTTTGGGCACATAGTAGGACTGGATGGTGTATATTGAGAGCACACAGTAGGACCTCCGTAGACACCATGAGAATTCCCACTCAGGCAGCTCACCAGGAGTGATGGTGTGTCCTTGTCCTTATTGTCAAGCTTCCAGATGGCCCGTGTGAAATTGTGCCTCTCTCCCCTAAAAAAGCCCAACAGAGTATTCCTGGCAGATGCAGCAGGTTGGCATCAGACTGACCTGAGTTCAAGTCCTCCCCTGCCCCATGACTAGCTGTGTGATATCGGGCAAATTGCATCACCTCTCAGAATCTCAATTTCCTCCTCTGCAACACAGCAATACTAACCCCTAACTCAAAAGATCCAGGGAAAGATTAAGGGTGACTGCCCACAAGGACCTCACCTGGCAACCAGGAGCTGCTGTCTGTGTGGTGGGTGAACTGACAAACTGGTTCATTTCCTCCGCTGGAAAATGGGGCTGACCATTTGTGTATCCCTCCAACGGAGAGGTTTTCTGCAAGAGGAAAAGGTGAGGTTACAAAGGCTTTGAAATGCAATAAAGGGCATATCATTTGGGAGCGGGGGTGGTGCAGATAGGTGGTTTCCTTGGCAGTGGGAAAGGAGCCGGGATGCTAACAGATTCCAGGAACTGAGCACAGCGTCTGGGACAAAGGAAGTGTCCCATAAGCAGGGCTAATCAAAGTAATAAGTAGGAGTAACGTGAAAACAGTAAGAGTCATGTGATCACTGGGAGTCCTCCAAACTGGATCACGTATCTGAAGGGGCTGAAAGGGGTCCTTTAGCCTCATTCCACCCTGCAGAGGGATCCCCAGGAAATTTGGGGCAACCAGGCCCAGCCGATGAAGAGGCTGCCCTGCTGAGGGTGCCAGCAAGGGCTGAGGGTCCCAGGGACAGGAACTCCTGAGGGCCTGGAAATCAAATCCTAGAATAATAAAAATTAAATTTAAAAAAAGAAATCACATCGCAGGGCAGGAAGGATCTTTGCTGGCCCTGGCTCCCTTTGCTGTAGCCCAGCTTCTAGAGGACTTCAGAGAGGGGCTGACCGCACAGTCAACACTCATTGAAAGGAAGAAAGGTTATAGTGACTCGAGAGTGAAAAGCACCCATCGGCGTAGTGCCTGAGGCATTTGACTGCTAACCAGAAGGCTGGCGGTTCAAACCCACCAGCCACTCCTCGGAACGAAGGCTGGGCAACCTACTTCTGTAGTGACACTGACTCAGAAA
>NW_006921670.1:2087271-2089430 GCF_000298275.1 Orycteropus afer afer
CCTCCCTGCTGTGGAAGGCGGAGTCTCTCAGCTGGGTGAGATCATCTTTGACAAAGTGTCACTCAGCTGGGGAGACCAGGTTTCCCAGAGGGAGTGTCCTAGCGAACCCCAGAGAGCTCAGCCCCTCCACTGCATACTCACTGATCTTCTATTAGGTACTGGGCACCGTACAGTGACAAATGCTTGTAAGTGTGAACGTGTTAAACGGCCTCACAACCCGTGTGGTAGGCACTGTTGTCAGTAAGCCCAGTTTCCACAGAAGGAGACTGAGACAGAGATGGGGCCAGGGCTTGAAGCTACAGACTTACTGGAGAGACCCAACTTTGAAAACACAAAAACAAAAAGCACATTTAAAATTATGATACAATTTCAGATCAATTTAAAGAAAAATTATGAAAATATTTGAGAATTCATGCATGCACGTCACCCTGATTCCCCAAATGTTACTATTTCATCACATTTGCTTTATAAAACTCTCCACACACACACATACACACTTGCGCACACATGCACAGATATGCATACACATACACACACATACACACACACAAATGCACATATATGCACACAGAGACATATACCACACACACACACATGCACACACAGGAGACACAGATACATACACACAGACACACATATACATATGCACATATACACATGTATGCATACACATACATACATATATACACATGCACACACATATATATATACACAGAGACACACCCACACATACACACACAGAAGACATAGATACATACACACAGACACACAGATACACATGCACATATATACACACACATATGCATACACATACATACACACATGCACACATATATGCACACAGATACATGTACACACCCATACATACACATGAACTCACAGGAGACATATAGATACACACATACAGACACACTTATACACATACACACAGAGAGACACACATATACACACATAACATATACACACAGAGACACACAACCATATGCACACATATATACATACACACATAGATGCACACACATACATGCACACAGATGTGCACAAATACACCTACACACATGAGCACACACACATATGCACAAACACACATTTTTCCCCTGAATCACTTGAGATTAAATTACAAATATGACACCTCGTTAGCCCTAAAGACTTCAGTGTATATTTCCTAAAATCAAGGACATACTCTTATGTAAGCACAGGACAGTGATCAAAATCAGCATATTGATGGTGATGCGATATCACTGAGTCTGCAGACCTTACTGGGACTCCAGCAATCAATGTCCCAAATAGCAAGAGAACATGCTGGATCACACACTGCATTCCGTGGTGCTGTCTCTTTAGACTCCTTTAATCTAGGACAGCTCCTCCATCTCTGTCCTTCACATCTTGTCGTTTTGTTAAAGGGGACAGGCCAGTTACTGAACATGGCTCTCCATGTGGGTTGTCTGAGTCTCCTGGTGGTTACTTGGTGGCAGGCATTGCTCAGCAGCGAAGGCACACGAGTGAGGGACGCCGTGTTCTCAGTGCCTCATTTCAGGAGGCACATTTTCTCACATTGTTCCATCACTGGTGGGAGTCACTTTTTTTTTTTTTTAGTTGTGATTTGGGTGAAAATTTACAGAGCAAGTTCATCTTCTTGACAGCAGTTCACATGCACTTTGTCTCATGACATTGACTGCAATCTCCCACAGTGCAACAGCTCCCTCTCACTTCCTCCCCATAGTTACCTCTTCCCTGTGTCCTTCCCTCCCATGCACTCCTGCCCCCAGCTGTCTCCCTGTGTACACACAGCCCTTCTATTCTCCCATAACTGATCTCTCCAAGGAGTGGATCTACTTAATGTAAATGTTCAGCTCATATGCCTGTCTTTTGTTTGGCTGGAAGCTACTGCCGAAAAACTCACTGTCGTGGAGTCGATTCAACTCATAGTGCCCCCTCCTAGGGTTTCTGTGTCGATATCTCTATGGAAGGAGATAGCCCAATCTTCCTTCTGAGGAGTAGCTTTGAACTGCCAGACTTCTTGTTGCCAGTCATATGCCTTAGGCACTACGCCACCAGAGCTCTCACAAGCCACAGGAATGAGTTCAATACTAGACCTGAAGGGCAGCTAGGGGCCATAGTCTAAGGAGTTCCATCAGACTCTATCAAACCAGCAAACC
>NW_006921670.1:2090170-2123984 GCF_000298275.1 Orycteropus afer afer
TCTATGTCTTCTTCTTCAATGCCACCGTGTTGATCACTCGCATTTGGTACATTGACTTTTTTTTTTTTTTTAATTTTAACTTTTTATTGTGGCTTTGATGAAAGTTTACAGGGTAAATTGATTTTCAATTGAATAATTCATCCACATTTTGTTTTGTGACCTTGATTGCAATCCCTGTGATGTAGCAGCTCTCTTCCCACTTCCTCCCCATGGTAACCACTTCCCTTCATCCTTCTTACCTGTCCCTTCCTGCCTTGGAGCTTTATCCCTGGGAAAATGCTGCCCTTTTGATCTCATTTGGTTAGTTGTTGTAGGGAGTGGGGACCTCCCTGGTGTTATTGTTCACCTTATAGGACTCTCTATCCTTTGGCTGAAAGTTGAGCCCCAGGGGTGAGTTCAGTTCCAGGTCCGAAGGATATCGAAGGGCCATAGTCAGAGGTTCCACCAGCCTCTATCAGACTAGTAAATCTGGTCTTTTATTAATAATAATTTTGTTATTATTATTTTGAGTTTTGTTCCACATTCTTTGTAGTAACTTTGCAATCATTTAGTTAAGGTGGTGTCTGCCATGTTTCTTTGCTGTAGAGTTCCTATTTTGTCCTTTGCAATGAATAACTAACTGCCTTGTGAGGAAATACAGGAGATCAGGTGGTGCAGTGGGGAAGGAATTTGGCTACTGTTCTGGTTCCCTAGTGCCGCTCTGACAGAAATGTACCACGAATGGGATGGCCTTAACAAACAGGAGTTTATTCTCTTACAGTTTGGAGGCTTTAAGTCCGAGTTCAAAGTGCCAGGCTCTAGGAGCTGGGTGAAAGCCCCTCAATCTGGGGCCCAGCTCTGCCTCCTGCTCCCAGCCCACTGAAGGTAGAGGCTTTTCTTCACTCAGACAGCTGCTGGCTGCTAAGGCTGACAAACCCAAGGTTGACAAACAAAAAGGCACAGTCCCAATGTTACCAAACCACATGGCAGGCCATTAATTTAAGTCCATTGTAAGTCCCAAGGTCGGCAGAGCACAGCAGACTGCTGAACAAGGACACAGCTACATGCAGGGTCCAAGCATGACATAAGCTAGAGACCATTCCCAAGGCTTCTCCTTATATACAGGAAGCAGACCACATCCCAAAGGTAGCTACTCAGCTGCTTGTGGTAGTTCTCACCATGGAGTTGACTGCCAGTCTCAGCATGGGGAATAACTACCACCAGCTTCCTAGCCACTCAACCATGCCCAGCCAAGTTGACACAAAAACATAACCACCACAGCTACTAACCAGAAAGGCAGCAGTTCAAACCCACCAGCTTCATGGGAGGAAGATGAGGCAAACTACTTTCATAAAGATTTACAACCTTGGGAGTTGGAACCAACTCGATGGCAGTGGTTGATGGAGGTAATACCTTAAAACTATGTAAATATCTTCTTTCTTATCAAATTCCACACACTCATTTCAGTGTGTGGCAGGATGGTTCAGTGGTGGAATCCCTACCTTCCATCGGGAGCCCTGGGTTCGATTCCCAGCCGATGAACCTCGTGCCTGATGAGCACCCATCTGTCAGTGGAGGCTTGTGTGTTCCCATGATGCTGAGTAGGTTTCAGTGGAGCTTCCAGACCAAGAAAGACTAGGAAGAAAGCCCTGGTGATTACTCCTGAAAATCAGCCAGTGAAAACCCCGTGGATCACACAAGCCCAACTCCCGGCCAATTGTGGGGATGGTGCAGGTGGGAAAGTGTTTTGTTCTGTTGCGCAAGTAGTCACCTGAGTCAGGGGCCAAGTTGAAGGCAGCTAACAACAATAATTTTGGTTTCCACTGATGATTCTTCCTGGAATCCATTACTATTAACCCACTGCCATCCAGTTGACTCTGGGTTGGAACCTCCATTGGGTTTCCAAGGTTGTAAATCTTTATAGAAGTAGATTGCCTCACCTTCCTCCCCTAGAAGAGCTCCTGGGTTTGAACCACTGACCTTCTGGGTAGCAGCGAAATGCCTTATCCACTACACCACCAGAGGGCCTTATTATTATTACTATGGTGGTTGCCTAATAGTCATTTCCTAACTCTATCATTCCTTCCACTAAGGAGGAGCTTCCTCATCTCCCTTAATTATTTTAATCAGTAGGGATTCAGATTGTTATTTTATCCAATGGGTTATAATCCAGTTTTAACATCATGTATTTGATGCTCACAGTGTCCTAGATCTGGCCAGTGGGAGCCCCTTCAAGTTAGAGAGCCCCACCTTTAAATGCAACATCACACAAGTCCTCTTGATCTTGACCAGAAAAGGACCCACTGTGGTAGGAAGTTGTTATAGATTGAATTGTGTCCCCTAAAATTATGTGTTGTGAATCCTAATCTCCACACTTGTGGTTATAATCCCATTCGAGAATGGGTTCTCTTTGTTATGTTAATGAGGAGGATGCTATAGGGTGTGTCTTAAATCAATCTCTTCTGAGATATAAAAGAGATTAAACAAGCAAGCTGAAGATGCAGCAATGGGGGAAGAGAGATGCCAAGACACATGGAGATCTCCAAGGAAGTAGGAAGCAGAAGCTGGAGAGATAAGGACCTTTCCCTTAGAGCCGACAGAGAGAGAAAACCTTGCCCTAGAGCCAGTGCTCTGCATTCGAACTTCTAGACTCCTAACCTGTGAGATCAATTTCGGTTTGTGAAAGCCATCCACTTACGGTATTTCAGTCATTGTTGTTGTTGTTGTTGTTAAGTGCCGTCGAGTCGTTTCCGACTCATAGCGACCCCATGAACAGCAGAAACGAAACACTGCCCGATCCCGCGCCAGCCCCACAATCCCTGCTATACTTGAGCCCATCATCGCAGCCACTGTATCAATCCATCTCTCTGAAGGCCTCCCCCTCTTTCGTCGACCCTCCACCCTACCAAGCATGACATCCTTCTCCAGGGAATGGTCCCTTCTTACAACATGACCAAAATAGGTGAGACGAAGTCTGGCCATTCTTGCTTCCAAGGAGCATTCTGGCTGCACTTCCTCCAGGACAGATCTGTTAGTTCTTTTAGCAGTTCGGTCATAGCAGCAAAAAATACTGAAACAGTCCCAGTATGGAGGATACTAGAGTGCTGGCCCCCTTGTGCAGGCAGGCTGGAGGCAGGAGCAAAGGATCTAGGCAGCAAGGTGTCCAGGGTGTTGTGAAGGCCCACTGGGTATCCAGTCACTAGTTGACCACCTACTATGTGCCAGGCATGGTCCTGCCTCTTGAGGTTCTCACAGAAAATGGGGAGTAAAGAAGACAGGCAGTTATGATTGTGAAGTTCTGAAACTAAGAAGAATGTTGGTACTCTAAGGGGTAACTAGAGTGTTCTCTTAGATATGCAGGTGGGGGACAACGGACAATCATTTGGGGTGGGATTGTTCTTTTTATCATGTTTATTGTGTTGGGATTGTTCTTTTTATCATGTTTATTGTGTTAAGAATATACACAGCAGAACATAAATCCATTTGAATTTCTCCATGGACAATTCAGTGATCCAGACTCCATGATTCAAGCTCTCAACCGTCCTCACCCTCCTTTTCTGAATTGTTCTTCCAGCGCTGAGTGACGGGACACTCCCTGTGCCTTATCTGATCTTTTGACTTGCTGTTGTCACTTGGATCCCATGTATATAGATCTTAAAAGAGCACATGGCTCAAGACAGACACTCTTTACTAATTAAGCTAAACTACTGCTTAGCTAGAAGTCTTCAGGGCATACTTTTGATTTAAAGAATGTCTCTGGGCAATTTTTCAGGAGTTCATCCAGTCTCCATGGCTGGAGGGATCGTTCTGAGTGCTCAGCATTTGTTCAGAAACCCAAGACCTTTGGGAGGTAAGGGAAAGATGTCACAGTCCCAGGTGGACCAAGGCCCAGAGGCAGGAAAGCATGCATGACAAGGACCCTGAAACCAAATGGCAGTACATCGAGGGAAGGGGGAGCCTTTAGGGGACCAGCGCTCCACACAAAGACCTCCTAGTTTGGGGAGACCTTATGTCCTGCGCAGTCAAATAAAGTCAGTGCCGTGATATCGGCTCCACAGACGAGATGGCTCTTGGGGTGAGGGTGCTTCAGGCCGTGGGAACAGCACAAGAAAAAGCAAAGGGAGAATGGAAGACAGTACTCCTCCCATTCACCCTGAAGCCGTTTCTTTTGGGTGGGGCTCCCAGCCACTGAATACACCCCTCGTATTTATGTTGGACCCCACCCAGCTGGAGCACTTAGCTCCAAACACTTAGCCCAGGAATCACTCAGGCCTGAATTTAAATTCTAGTTCTTGTACTTCCTAACTGCATGACTGTGGAAAAGTCACTTTACCCTCTGAGCCTTAAACATACAAGTGTGTTGTTTTTCCTTCTACATTTATTGAAAGTCTACTATGTGCCAAGCACTGGACATCCAGTGGTGAACCAGCTAGACAAGGTCCTGCCCTCATGAAACTTACATACCAGTTGGGGAAGTCAGACAAGAACGTGTTGTTAGGTACCCTCGAGTTGGTTCCGACTTATGACGATGTCATGTACTATAAAGGGAAACACTGCCCAGGCTTGCACCATCCTCACAATCATTGCTATGCTGGAGCCCATTCTTGTACCCACTGTGTCAACTTATCTTCTGGATGGTCTTTATCTTTTTTGTTGAAAAGCTGGAAGCTGTGCTGAAACCTGTCCCCCATAGGTGACCCTGCTGGTGCTTGAAATAGCGGTGGTATACCTTCCCACATCAGAGCAACACGCAAACCACCACGGTCCAACCAACCGACAGACGAGTGAGTGGTGGAGACAAGAACTAGTAAGTCAATATATAAACAAGATAAGACTCTATGGAAATATTAAGGTAATATTAAAAAAAAAAAAAATTCAGAGGCAGGGGTCTCCTTTAGCCAAGGTTGTCAAGAAAGGCCTCTCTGAGGAAGTAACATCTGAGCTGAGACTCAAAAGATGACAAAGAATCAGGCAAGTGAACAGAAGAGGGAACAGAGAATGCAAAGGATTTGTGGAAGGAATGAGCTTGGTTTATTTGGGGAACAGAAAGAAAGGCAGTGTGGCTGAAAAGCAGTGGGTGAAGAAAGAGTGGCAAGACATGAGGCTGGAGGGTTGGGCAGCCAGATGGATGAGGACTCTGTAGGCCAAGGGGAATGTCCCTGGGCCGTACAAACAATTAGTGCACTTGGCAAGTAACTGAAAGGTTAAAGGTTCAAGTCCACCCAAAGACACCTCAGAAAAAAGACCTGGCAATCTACTTCCCAAGCATTCACCATTGAAAACCCTATGGAGCACAATTTTACTCTGATACACCCAGGATGGGCATGAGTCAGAGGCAACTCTACCACAGCTCGTTTTTTTGGTTAGGCCCCGGGGAGGAGTGTAGCTTACATTCCAAGTGCAAAGGGGAGCTACTGAGGGCGTTAAACCACAGGGTGGCAACGTGTGGTCAATCTGGTCTTTGTTTTGAGAACATTGAACGGTGCACAAAAGCCTTTGGGAAAAAGGAGGGTACCAAGCAGCTGGTGCTGCTGTCGGGGTGAGCTGATGTCGTCTGGACTACGTGGTAGAACTGCAGGAGGTGAGAACGGACAGAGGATACATGGTGGAGGTAGAACTAGCCTCGTTTATGATGCGCAGGGTGAATGAGATAGCAAAATACAGCACAGCTGTTAGGTTTGGGGCTTGAACAGCTGTGAATGGGGGAGGGGGAGAGCGTGAGGTAGGGTCGATGACCAGGAGTTGGATTTTGGCCGCGTTGTTTGCAGTTCTCGTTTGACACCCACGTGGAGGCTCAGAGTAGGCAGCTGGATGCGAATCTAGAACTCGGAGAAGTTGTTCACTCTGGAAATTCAAATCCGGGCTCATGGACCTGTAGATGGCATGAAAAACCACGGGACTGCATGAGATCATCAAGGACTGCAGGTCGAAAGGAGAAGAGGCCCGGGACAGTCGACTGTGAAATGAGACAAATGACACCTCCACCCACGCGGCTCTCGCGTGGTGTCACGGGAACGCACCCAGCCGGCGCTCGGAAAAAGGGATGAGACTCCTGGAGGCGCTGCGAGGTCTGCGGGCCAGTGGGCGGGGCCAGGGCGGGGCTAAGGGGCGGGGCGGTGGACCAGGACGGTGACGTCAGCGCATGACTGGGTTTTTATGAATGAAAGGAATCCTGTAAGTGAGTAATTCCGGGAAGCTCTCCTTACAACTCCGCTCAGCCTCGGCCCCCCGCGCCGCCCGCCCTACAACAAAACTCGGCGCGGCGATCCCGGGAGCCCCGCGCGGAACCACCCGCGGTCCGCAGCGGAGAGGATACAGCCCAGGGCACAGGCCAGAACCGAGCGGGACAGCGGAGGGACCCACGCTCCAGGGGCACCAGGCTAAGCCCCCCAAGAGTCGGTGAGGGACGGGCCCGGGCTGGGCGTGCTTGGGGCCCAGGCCGGGAGGGTCTCCGCGCCCGGGGACGTGTTGGTGTGGAGACACCCGGCCCAGGTGTACGTTTCCGGCCGCCAGCGGGTGGAGAAGGCGGAGGAGGAGGTCGAGGCCAGCTGGGCGGTTAGGGTGGGGGTGAGGCCCCTCTCGGGGCGCGGGGTCGGGGTGCCGGGAGTCTGGGGAGAGAGGGACGCACGGCTGCCGAGCTCAGGGTCCGCCAGGCGGGGCTGGGGTAGTGCGCACCGACGTGACCCGGGGCGAACAGGCTCTGGCCCGGCGCCCGCCGCCGTGCGTGCGCGGTTTGTTTACGTCCTGGGGCGCGCGGGCGTGTGTTCCCTGGCGCGCGTCCTGGTGTCCTGCCCCAGGAGTGTGCTCGGTTTACTGCGTGCTTGCGCGCGCGTGTGTGTGTGTGTGTGTGTGTTCCGTGCATATGTCCGCGCGCGCGTGTGTATACGTGCGTATGTTGTGTGTGCGCGCGTGTGTACTGTGCGTGTGCGTAGCGCGCGCTCCTGGCTGGTCAAGACCATGGGACCTGTGTCCCAGCGTGTGTACCTCGAAGAGGGTGTGCCCTGGGGTAGCCACACGAGTAAACAAGAAATGAGGACCCGGGAGAAGGAAGCTGCGCGGTCCGTGGCCACATGGGTTCAGGAAGGCTTGCCCCCGCCACCCCTTTCCCACCCGCAGGCGGCAGGCGAGCCCCTCCTCTCCCCGGAGTTTCCTGCGCCACCGCTGTGTGACCGCCCATTTGTTACCCGCCCAGAACTGGCGCCTGCCGCCACTGGGTGGGGCGAAGTATCAAAGACACCGTCCGGCTCTATTGGGGTGGAATGTGTGGGGCCACCCCTCGCCCGAGCACCTCGGTGGATCTAGCAGCAAAGTGGGCTAGAGCCCTCCTTGTCCCCAGGTTTTCGGGCTATCTGCGGAGGGCGGGCCCTTCTGTGGCCCTTGTGGGCCCTAGGGCTGCTGCCCATAGTCTCAGAAGAAACAGGAAGGTCCAGAAAACCCACCACAAAGGTGAAAGTGAACGGAGGGTCTCAGGCTTCCCCTCTGGGTGGTTTCTTGTCCTGACTGTGTGGTTCCTGTGGGCTCCCAAGGCTGTGTCTGTAAGGGTGGGGCAGGGTGAGACCAGAGGAAGGAGTGGAGTTAGTTCCTGCGCTCCTGGTGGTTCCAGTTCACAGGTGGTACTAGTCAGACAGACCGATTGGCAGCTGGACCCGTTGACGGCTGGACCCAGTGAACAGACCTGTGCCAGCCATCAACCCAGAGTCCCCACCCTGGGGCCTCACAGGGTGAACAGGCTGGGTGCATGAAAGGTTAAAGTGTGAGAGGTGGGGCCGAACACCTAGCCCCGCCTCTCCCATTGTTGTTAGTGGCTGGCCCTTGAGTCCCTGTGTGCAGAGTAGATCTGCACTTCAAAAATGAAATACTTAGGAATAAATCTAATCAGAGACACAAAATACCTACACAAGGGAAACTACAAAACATTACTGTAAGAAAACAAAGGAGACATACATAGATGGAAGAATGTACCATAGTGATGGATAGGAAGGCGTAACATTGGGAAAATGTCAACACTACCCAGAGATCTATAGATATAATACAGTAGTACCTAAGGCATTTGGCTGCTTAACCAGAAAGTTGGCGGTTCAAACCCACTAGCCACTCCTTGGAAGGAAGGTTGGGCAATCTACTTCTGCAGTGATACTGCCTTGGAAACCCACAGAGGGGTTGCTATGAGTCGGATCCAACTCCACAGCAGTGAGTTTGTTTTTTGTTTTTTGGTTTTTTTTGTAGACATAGTGCAATCGAATTTTCAAGGCTGTGACCTCTCTCTGGAGCAGATCTCCAGGCCTGTCTTCCTATGTGACTCTCTCTGGTGGGCTCAAAGCACCATCCTTTCTAGTTGAGGTCTTCACTGTTGGAACCACCCAGGGATGCCTCCCCACCACCCTACCCAACAGTCCTGCTGAAGGCTCCTGTGTAATTAGCCCAGTGGCCTGAGGGATTGGAAAGTGGGGGCTAGGGATACCTCGGTCCTATTCTGCCCTCCCTGCCCCTCCCACAGAATCATGGGAGGTGGGTCTTTCATCTTTCAGTCTTTGAGCCCTGGTGAAGTCTGCTACCACGGCTGGGAGCCTCAACGTCTCCACCACAGTAGCGGCACTTAGGCACATCCAGGCTGACAAGATGGGGTCGGATGGGGGAAGTATGGACAGCCTCTCTTCCAGGGGAACTGTGGAAGAGAGAGCTCAGGGTGTCCAGGAACATGTGGGGTCTGAATAAAGGTGGGGGCTGCAGCCAGCAGCACAGGAACCAGGCCGGCCATCCTCACAGCCAGGCAGGAAACATCCCCGCACAGGGCCGCGGGGTCAGGGGAAGAGGGGAAGTGGTTGGCTGGCTCAGGCACAGATGGAAAGTTGGAACTTCTGAAAGTTTAACCTCCCTTTAAATCACCCCTGGGCCTCAACACGGGGGGAGGGGGGGGGAGGGCAGTCCTGACACTTTTAATGAAGTGGCAGGCCAGGTGCTGAAGGTAAGACGTGAATAAAGGAGACTCAGAGCCTCCCCTCTAAGAGCTTATACTTGACCAGGGAAAACAAACAAAGAGCTGGAATGGCTGACATGAGGGGCAGGCACTGGGTTTGAAAGCATATGACAGGGTTCTGACTTAACCAGAGCAGTCAAGGAAGGCTTCCCTGAGGAGGTGATCAGTGAGCTGAGTTCTCCACTTGAGTGATGGTTGTATGTAAAGCCCTGGAGGGCAGGGGTGGTATCTTTGGGCCTTCAGGGTCTACCACAGAGCCCAGAACATAGCAGGTGCTTTATGGATGTTTGCTGATTGAACATGTGAATGAAATGAGCATTGGGCCCATGTCTTGAAAGAGCTGACTACACGTGGAGTAAAAAGCCTGGGAGCCCTGAGGAAGCTGAAAGCCTTGGAGCAGACCCCCCAAAGCAATCAGATCCTTCAGGGCTCAGGGGACACTCTCCCTCACACACATTTCCTGGTAGTCCCTTTGGAAAATACGCAGGGATAGTAGAATTGACTGGCTGTTCATTCATTTGTTGCTAGTGGAGGGTCCAAGGAGGGAGGGGAAAGAGAACAAGGCCTAGGGGCCCCAGTGTATGGGCTGGAGGAGAGGCTGGCAAGGCAGGGTGGAACATGGTTGGGTCTGTGGACTTGTGTCTGTAATGATCTCTCTGATGGCTCTAGGGGGTGTATGTGGTAGAGATAGAGGAGACAGGTAAGCCCAGAGGCCTGAGACCAGTGAGAAGAGTGGTCATGGCCCTGCTGAAAAAATAAGAGATCCCTAGCCACACAGGTAGAAGAGAAGGGACAGTCAAGGCTGATGGTCTCTGACTTGGTTCTCATACCCCTGCCTCCAGGAAGCCTTCTCTGATTTCCTTTACCTTCCTTCACGGCCTCCCCTAAGCTGGGGGCTCAAATCTGACGCTCTAAATACCACGATTATCAATGCTGTAAGGCACTTTAGGCTTGGTGGAGGTATAGCATGTTGGGAAACTGAGCCCCAGAGAGAGGGTGATGTGCCTGAAGTCACATAGTGAGTGTAAGTGGGTGGCAACACCAGGGCTAGAACTCCAGCCCCTGCTTCCCTGCGGTGCTGGGTTCTTCAGCCTTGTTCCCCTTCCAGGAGGGAGGAGGCTCTACCCGTGCAGCTGCCAAGGCCCAGGAAAACACATTTTTTCCCTCTGTCCTCACAGAGCAAGCAAAATGGCTCAGCAGCCAGAGAGGAGCCCGTGCCAGTGGGTGGGCCGCCTGCAGGATGACTCTGTGATTTTAAGCCCTGGAAGCCGACTGGGGGGGGGGATAGGCGAGGGGCGTAGGGAGGCTGTGGCTGCTGACTGGGCAAGGTGGCTGTCAATCTCCCAAGAGTAAGCCCTCTCTCACAACCTCCAAAGGAATGCTAGCTAGGAACCTGCAGACCCAGAAGGTCAACTCTGCTGGCCTGGAATTGAAGAGAAGGAGGGGGGCGGCTGGTATTGAAGGAAGAGCCCTGAGCTGGGGACCAGGACCCCTGGGTTCCAGCCCTCCACTGCCACCAAACAGCTGCTTTTTGCCTTAATTCGTAGAACAAGGGGATTTGGAACAGTTGCTACCAGGCCCAGGGTCAGCCGACTGGCAGAGGCAGCCTGGTGGAAAACCCAGGCTCCTGGGCTGGGGTTGGAGGCGGAGAGCCCAAAGTTGTCGGAAACTTCCCCCTTCTTAGGACTTTCTCTCTGTGACTGCCTGACTTTGCTGAGCCAGGACATTCCTGGGCAAACATGGGTGCCTCAGCTGACAGCCAGCAAGCAGTCAGGGGGTTGAGGCGAGCAGGAGGGGGCAGATGAAAGGCGGGAAGAAAAGGTTCAAGGCCTCCCAGGGCCAGAAAATACTTGGAATCACAGCCAGCTGAGTGGCTGGGACCTTCAGTCATTACCTAGAATAAGGAAGGTGCTGAGGATTCTGAGGCTGTGTCCAAGCTCAAGAGGAAACCAAAACCAAACCAAACTCACTGCCGTCGAGTCAGATCCGACTCCCCTCCTTGGGTTTCCGAGGCGCTATCACTACGGAAGGAGATTGCCCAACCTTCCTTCCAAGGAGTGGCTGGTAGGTTTGAACTGCCAGCCTTCTGATTAGTAGGCAAATGCCTTAGGCACTACACCACCAGAGCTCTCCAAGAGAGAACAGGGCTGTGTTAAGAAGCTGGGTCTAACCTCGATGGGAAAAGAACTGCTGTGACTGATTAGTGATGTCTGTGACTGATTAGTGGTGTCTGTAACTGATTAAAGATGTCTGTACTGGAAGTGGAGAGAGGGCTAATGGTAAGGTAAGCTGACCATTTGCCACTTCTGGTCTTATTTCAGCTTCTTATATTTTATGCACTAATAGCTCTCTATGCACTGCACTTTTCCATTTTCATAGTATGTTAGTATATCTACTCCATGTGGAAATGAGTATTATTATAAGCATCTCCACTTTCCAAGCGAGGAAACCAAGGACCAGAGGGGAACAAAACTTATCCAAGCGGCCAGGCCATACCTCTCAGGTCCTACATCAGCCACAGCACCCAGTACTCAACTGGCTCTCACTTCCCTACCTTCCCCTCCCCAACTAGGTTTCTCTGTGTAGTTTAGGCTTCCTGGGTGTCACCCATCACCCCAGCTCCCCAAGCAACTGGTCGGACCTGGATATTTGCATGTCATTTGCATAATCCTAGCAGGCCCAACACAAATCTCAGCAAATCAGAGCAGGAGCAGCCTTGGAGGCAGCAAATCCAGCCTCCTCTTCACAAGGTGGGGAAACAGGGCCTAGAGAGGGTGCCCTGCCTGGGCCACTGTGGGAGGAAGCCTGTAGCTCAGTGTGGCCTCAGGCCTGCTGGCTGTGTGACCCTGGGCTTCTCTATTAACCTCTCTGGGTAGTACCTCACAGAGGCGTATGGAGGCCCACATAGATAATAGTGTGAAGGGGATCTGGACACAGTCCTGGAGTCTTTCCAGGTGTTCTAAGTTCTTCCCACTTTGGGTGGAGACAGCCACTCCCCAACTGTCTGACTTTAGCCTAGAGCTTCCCCTCTCTGGGTCTCCACCTCCCCTTGGGTGACGTAGGAGGTGGCCAGATGATCTCAAAGGTCCTTTCCTGCCGTTCCCCAGGTAACCTTGGCCAGTCAGGAGATGGTGAGCCTGAGTGAGGCCCCAATACTGGCTCCAGGCGTGGCTCCTTTTGTCCCCTGGACAGCCTCGGCAATTCTAATAACACCCCCCCATGCCCATTGTTCCCCACAGTTTAAACCATTTCCACCTATATTATCTCTTTGGATTCCTCTCCCCACTCATGCCTGTGAGGCAGGTGGTTTTCCCATCCTACAGATGGGAAAATAGAGACCCAGAGGGATGGAGTGCCTTGCCCAAGGTCATACAGCTTAGAGAAAACAGAGAAGGGACTCAATCCCAGGCTTGGCTTTCCACCCACTGCTCCTTTCCCATACCCCACCAGGGAGGCAAGCATCATGTGGAAGGCATATTCTGCTCCCTCCTCAGCCTCGTGGGATTGGCGTACCACTCCCACCATTCCAGGCGCACAGAGGGCAGATGGAAAGGAGGGGGAATCGGAGATGAGGGACAGGAGGTATTTCTCTCAGACATCTTCAGCTAGCTTTGGACTTGAAACTTGGTTTGGACATTGACTAACTGGGTGCCAGTGTCAGAGATGCCACTCAACCACTCCTCACCAGTGCCGTGCTGGGTGACCTCAAGTACCCAGAGCTGACTCAGTCTGGTCCCTGTCCTGTGGGGAAACAATGAAGAAACAGAGCGTTACGATACAGGAGGAGAAATGCTGGAGTAGAAGGTGTCTAACAAGTCGTAGGGGTCAGGGAGGGCTTCCTGGAGGTGAAGATGTCTTCACAGGGGACAGAAGGATGAGTAGGAGTCTGCCAGGCAAAGAGGGAAGAGGGATGCTCAGAGGCAAGAAAGCGTGGGGTGCGAGGAACCGGAAGTGAAAGAAGTTACCAGTGACTGGCATGCCCCGCAGAGGCAGGAATGGCTGGAGATGAGCCTGGGGCTGGACACCAGGCTGGATGCTGTGTGGCTGGGTCGAGATCCCACTCTTAGATGTGTGGTCAAGCAAGGTGACCTTTAAGGGGCCTGTATGGGACAGTGAAAGGAGCTCTGTGGTGTAGTGCCTTAAGGCATTTGATTGCTAACCAGAAAGTTGGCGGTTCAAACCCACCAGCCACTCCACGGAAGGAAGACTGGGCAATCTACTTCCATAAAGATTTACTGCCTGGGAAAACCAATGGGGTCGCTATGAGCCAGAATCGACTCAATGGCAGTGAGTGTGTTCTTTGGTTAGGGCACGGTGGAAGGGCCTGTGCGAGAGTAGTATCTGTGAAAGGTCAGGTGGCTAGCAGGGTCCATAGGATTTGTGTACGTAGGATGGGGACCATAGAGCCCCTGAGGAGAACTAGGTGGGCAGCCCAATAGGGTCAGAATTCTAGCACCCAGGCTGAGCTCACAGATTCAGGAATGGGAGCTACAGCTGAGGGGTCCTCTCCATGAAGCAGGCCTTACCCTATCCCCCCACCCCCATCTGACTGGGGACTCTCTGGGCTTCAGTTCCCCCAGCTACACAGCAGGGAGCCTAGATGGCTCTGAAGACCCTCCCAGCCCAAGGGCCACAGTAGCTGTGTCTGCCAGAGAGCCCTTGAAGTGCCACCTCCCCTTTCCTGTCCCCCCGTGGGCAGGAGGGGCTGTGGGAATCCACCGTGGCCTGAGTCACACTGCGAATTCAACAACTCTCACCTGAGCATCTCTTGTGTGCCAGGCACTGTACCTCCATCCTGGTGGGGCTGGCACTCTAGCTGGGGGAGACAGACACTGAACAAGAAAGTTAGATGTCTGTGGGTAACAATACTTGTTGTTGTCGGGTGCTGTTGCATTGATGCCAACTCATAGCGACCCCATGTGACACAGAAGAAGAGCCCCACAGGGTTTTCTTAGCTGTAATCTTTCTGACAGCAAACCGCCAGGTCTTTCTTTGGTAGAGCTGCCAGTGGGATCAAACCACCAACCTTTCAGTTAGCAGCCGAGTGCTCAACCACTGCACCACGAGGGCTCTTTAATATTATATACTGACAAGTGCTATTGAGCAAAATTAGGCAGGAAAGGGACATAGGCAGTGTGTGTATGTGTGTGTGTGAGAGAGAGAGAGAGAGAAGAGCTCACGCACACACATGTATGTGTGCACAGTGGTCAAGGGTTGGGAATAATAAATTGAATGAGAACATGGATGGGATCAGAGGAGAGACTTGAAGTGAAGAAACAAACGTTGTGGGCATCTGGGGAAGAGAATGCCAGGCAGCAGAAACAGTCAGTGCTAAGGCCCTGAGGAGACGCAGGCTTGGTGTGTGTAAGGACCAGCAAGGAGGCCAGTGTGGCTGGGACAGACTGAGCGAGGGAGAGCACAGTAGATGAAGCCAGAGGGGCGTGTATTGGGGCGGGGGTCATGCAGCACTCTGAAGGCCAGTGTGATGACTTTGGCTTTTACTCCAAGTGACAATGGGGGCCGTGAGAGCATTCTGAGAGACCAGGGACATGCTCTGACTTAACACACAACCATCCCATGTCACCTAGGGGGAGACCGAGGCGCAGAGAGGCTAACCGATGTGCCAAAGGCCCATGGCTAGTGAATGGGGCCACCTCCCCAAGGCCCAAGCTGTGGCTGGGGCAAAGTTCATGCAGTTTCCATTTCACCAGCGTCCCCTGGAGACACCCGGGTCCTGCTGAGTGAGTCAGAGGCAGAGTGGAGGCCGTGAGCTGGGCCCCGCAGATGGCCTCAAGAGCCCGACTGGGACTCAGGCTTGTGCCCCTGCTCTCCTTCCATCACAGCGACTACTGCGAAGGACAATTGAGAGATGCATCATCTCAGATCACAGCCCATCTTCCTCCTCATTCCCTGCATCCCTGACCACAGTCCCCTGCCACGGGGACTACCCGATGAGGAAACGCAGGCTAACACTGAGTGGGAGAGACCAGATCAGCTGAGGGCAGAGAGGGTTACTGCCTTCCAGGGGGCGTTAGGAGATGGTCCCCTCCCCCAACCCAGAGCAACAACCCCTGGAATGTACCTTCCAGGAGTTTTCATTCCACACTGTCTCCCCAGGGCCAACCACAAGCCTGGCAACTCGTAGGTACTTAGTAAATATTTATCACATGAACTTGGGGGCTCCCAAGCCCATGGGGGAGGCTCCTCACCAGTCTAGGTTGCTGTTGTTGTTGTTGTTATGTGCTGTCAGGTCAACCGCGACTCATAGCGACCCCTCCTTGGGTTTTTGAGGCAGTATCACTACGGAAGTAGATTGCCCCATCTTCCTTCCGAGGAGTGGCTGGTGGGTTTGAACCGCCAGCCTTCTGGTTAGCAGTCAAGTGCCTTAGGCACTGCGCTACCAGAGCTCCCCCAGTGTTAGGGCTGCCCATCTGCCCAGGGCTGTGCTGAACTCCTGCTGCCCAGGCCCCGGGTACCAGGGGCTTTTCCAGATGCACTGCTTGGGCATGAAGGAGGCTTAGGTGGGGGTGAGGGAGTTGGTGATGTTGTTTCTTGATGGGATGCTGGTTGAATGGGTGTATTCTCTGTGAATAGTCATTGAGCTGTACACATATGGTCTGTGCACTTTTCGGTTTTAAATGAAACTTTGTTAGAAATGTATCAAATAGACATATCTGGACCCCCTGTGGGAGAGAGGAGGGGAGGGTCCACTCATGTGATGTACACTGATTGAGCATCTACTGTATGCCAGGCACTGAGATAGGTGCATGATGCCCTCATGAGACAGCAAGTCCTCTGCCCTCATGGACTTGAATTTTGGTGGAGCAGGGGTGAGAGTGTTAATGAACGGGGTTATATGATGTGACAGATGGTGAGCCCTGGTGGCACAACTGGTAAGTGTGTGGGTGCTAACCAAAAGGTTGGTGGTTTGAACCCACCCAGCCACTCCTTGGGAAAAAGACCTGGCAATCTGCTCCCTCCCACAAAGATTATAGCCTAGAAAACCCAATGGGGCAGTTCTACTCAGTCACATGGGGTCACTGTGAATTGGAATCGACTTGATGACACTTACCAACAACATAATGTGACAGGAGGAGGGGTATTTGAACTAGAATGGTCAGGGACCTCTCTGAGGAGGTAGTCACTGGGCAGAGACCTAAATGACAAGGAGTTGCTATGGGAAGACACGAGGGAAGAGAACAGTATTGGGAACAACACGTGCAAAGGCCCTGGGGCTGGAAAGAGGCATTCAAGGAGGACAGTGTGGCTGGACCACTGGGACAGAGGAAGGTGGTATGAAATGAGTTCTGAGACAGGCAGGGGCCTTGAAGGCCAAGGTAAAGAGTTTGGATTGGAAACAGTGACCTTGGCCTCCTCTCTCCTCTAGGTCTCCAACCCAGAGGGCACTTTCTGCAAACATGTCTGTGGACCCCTTATCCAGCAAAGCTCTGAAGGTAAGGATACCTAGCCCCTTACTGCCAATGAAGAGCCTCTCCACCCTAACTTCCCCCTCAGTTCCTAAAATCCCCAAGGGTGGCTCAGCAGGCATCAGGGGTTCATGATGCAAGCGAGAGCCCCAGGCTGGGCTCTGGTCACAGGCTGTGTGCCTCTGGGCAGGTCACTTCCCTCTCTGGGCCTGCTTCCCCATTAGGACAACGCCCACTGGGCTGCAGGACCTCATAGGGGCTTTCTCAGCCAGATTTCTCTGGCTGAGCCAGGACGGCAACACTGGTATAGAATTCGGGCCTGGCTGGGGTGGCCTCTTGAGGGCATCCCTGGGTGTGTTCGGCCCCTATTTGGCCGGGTTTCTCCTTTTCCATCCCCTGTTCCCTTTCCTTCAGGGCCTAGAAACAAATCCAGCCACCACCTCAGTGCCTCAGGGGGTGAAGGGGCAGCCCTAGGGGTGGAGGGGCAGCCGTCTCCAGCACCTGTTACGCCCCAGGCCCAAGGCTCCCTACCCTCAGGATGGGGGTGGGGGGAGAGCGACCCTGAGGCTGTCCCCCGATGCACCCACCATGCTGCCCGCAGATCAAGCGCGAGCTAAGCGAGAATACACCGCACCTGTCGGACGAGGCGCTGATGGGACTGTCGGTGCGCGAGCTCAACCGGCACCTGCGCGGGCTCTCAGCGGAGGAGGTGACGCGGCTCAAGCAGAGGCGCCGTACGCTCAAGAACCGGGGCTATGCGGCCAGCTGCCGCGTGAAGCGCGTGTGTCAGAAGGAAGAACTGCAGAAGCAGAAGTCGGAGCTGGAGCGCGAGGTGGACAAGCTGGCGCGCGAGAACGCCGCCATGCGCTTGGAGCTGGACGCGCTGCGTGGCAAGTGCGAAGCGCTGCAGGGCTTCGCGCGCTCGGTGGCCGCGGCCCGGGGGCCCGCGGCGCTCGTGGCGCCCGCCAGCGTCATCACCATAGTCAAGTCCACCCCCGGCCCAGCTCCCGGCCCGGACCCCGGCCCCGCCCCTGGCCCTGCCCCCGCCGCCTGCTCCTAGTGCCCGCCCTGCCCGGACCGCTCGACCCCATCCCATTCCCCAAGCCGCACCCCTCCGACTCTGCCCCCTCCCTTCCAAAGTGCCTAAGCGCCATCTCTGTCCCAAGTCCCATTGCTCTGCAGCCAGGAGCTTTTTCCTGGGCCTGGCTTCTTCGCTTGGTGCCCGGAGCTGGGACCGTATAGCCCTGGGGAGGGGTATCCTTAGCAAGATGGAAGATAAGGGTGTGGGGCTGGGAGTTCAGCCTTCCTGCTTAAAGAGATGTGAAACCAGCTCAGAGAAGAACCACAAGGGGAGAGAAGGCTGCCCTCATTGTGTAAACTATCCAGGTTATGCCAATGGACCCTCCTGCCCACCCCCACCCCAGGGCTTAGGACAGGGTTTGGCCTTGTACTTGGCTTTTAGGCCTGGGGTGCCTGGTCTTCCAAAGTTGGAAGAGTCAGTAGAAGTCTGCCCAGCTGATAGATGAGGCCTCCAATGGACATGACAGTACTCAAGGCTACATACCACTTAGTGGTTGAGCTGGAACCCAAAGCCAGGTCTTCCCATTGCTACCCCAAGATTCTAGCCACAGTCTTCAGGGGGGATAGTGGACAGGGACTAAAAAAGGTGACAAGTGAAGGGAGAGAAGTAGAAGGAGAGAGAAAGTTACCCAGATGAACAGAGGGTGGAGCTGGCCCCGGGGTCCCCTGCAGCCAGGGTGCCCTGGAGCAGGGCCAGATGCCAAAGGAGCTGGTCAGCCAAGAAGGAGGAGGAACATGGAGGTGACCACTGTGACAAGGCGGGACAAGAAGACAAGTTTGTTGCCCTGCCACCCAGGAGGGGTCCTTGAGAGGGGAACGGCCCACCTTCCCCCTGTGGCTGTCCGCTGTGTGGGGCTGGATTGCCATTTTCCTGGGGCTCCCAGGCCTGCCCCCCCCCAACAGCTGTGTACAGCTGCCCCCCATTGTTTATTTATTGCACAGTCTAAGTTATTCTCCCCAGCCAGTGCCCTGGAGCCCACTCCCTGGAGAAAGTGGTAGTGTGGCCCTGAGCTGGACTTTATATTTTATATCTGCAAATAAATCACATTTTATCTTATATATAGGGAAAGCCGGACAGCTAGAAGCAAAAAAATGAAAGGAAAAAAAAAAAATTGCCCGGCCCCCAGAATTTATTTATTTTCTGACTTACAGTGAGCGAGTTATCCGCCTTCTGTATTTTGTAGACTTTCTGAATAAAGTCAAATTCTCTTTTTCCACAGAGAAAGTGTATGTCCTACGCTGTATTTTGGGGCTCGGGGGTTTGGAATGTGGGGCCTGAAAACAGAGATGTTTTCCATCCAAGTCAGACGTTCTGGTGGGGAGGGCGAAGGTTCGCCCCGTTGTGCTGACAAACTCAGTCCGGATCACTAGCTTTTGCAGACGGAGGTGGGGAGTGGGTGGGGGCAGGAATAGGACAGGGGGGGCTGGAACCTGTGTCCTTCAGTCTGTCTGGTCGTCAGGGCCTGGAATCTCCCTGGGGTAGGTGGCACTGCCAGGACAATGAAATTTAGGGTTAAATTCCCTGGGCATCCCATTAAACAGTCCCACCTAGAGAGGAAAATTCCCGAATTTCAAAGTAATCTTCCCAGGGCTTTCACATCAAGGTCTGATTTTCTACAGCCAAGTAGAAAATATTTTCCCCATGTTCCGGAAGGGAGGGGCAGGGAGGCCACTCATTCAGTCCCAGCTTGCAGGCCTAACAGGCGTCCCTGTGTCTTGTCCAGGGCCCCACACTCACTGGAATTTCAACCCAATATGATAGCCTTTCAGGGGCATCGTGAGGAATAGAGGGTACCAGAGGCTGTGGGACAGACAAATTCGGGAAGTCTGAACCCAGGGCGTGTCTTTCCCCAGCTGTGTGACCTTTGATTTATTTGGCTTCTCATAACCTCAGCTGTGCCACAGGAAAAAGACATGGCAGTCTGCTTCCATGAAGATTCCAGCTCTGGAAACACTATGGGACAGTTCTACCGAGTCACGTGGGGTTACGATGAGTCAAAATTGACTCAACGGCAAGGAACAACAAGAAGCCTCCGTTCAACCTGATGGCGCAAACAGCAGCTGCTAACCCAAAGTTTGGCAGTTCAAACCCACCCAGCGGCTTGACAGAAGAAAGATCTGGTGACCTGCTCTGTCACGTAGGGTCACTAGCGTCAAAAATTGACTCCATGGCAAACAAGAGGTAGATATGAAAATCGCTGAGAATCCTTGGGGCTGTAAGCAGAGTGACATGCCAAGCGCCGCCCCCCCATGTTGGAACCATTTACAAGGGTACACCCGACTGAGCTGAGGTGGGAGGCAGCTCCACCATCTGGCTGGCATGGGGGTATGGAGGATGGCAGGGTGGGGTTAGGACGTGTGTGCAAGGTGCAGGGCTTGTCTGGGGAAGGGCCACACAAGGGCCACACACGGTGGCCCAGGCCACAGGCCTACTTCCCTCTCAGGCCAGGCTCGGGGGTTTTCCCTGTCAGGCGGTTGACCTGAAACGCTGAGCTCAGGCAAGCGGAATTGGAATATTTACCTCAGGGTAGAGGACGCTGGGAACTTCCCCCGCCCACGCCGCATTCCTGGGTGCTCCCGTCAGCAGTGGCCGGGCCCCAGAAGGCGGGGAAGCGGTGGGCAGGGGCTCTGTGCAGCCAAGCACCTCGCCTGGTGACATTCCACCAGGCCTCCTTCCCTCAAGGGGAGGCACCTGGGGCCCCAGGCTCGGGGATTGGTTCAAGGAGGCAAGAGGGTATCCTGGAAGGCCAGAGGATCCTGGGAAATCTCTTTGACACCCTGGGAGATGCCTGCAGGAGTGGGGGCCCCTCTACAGGGCTGACAAGACTTCCTGCATACCGGCCCTCTTGGGAGGGAGGGCAGGCCCGTGACCAGAGCTGCCACCGTGGGCAGTGGGCCCAGAGATTCACTTTGTCCAACGGGGGCCCGATTCCCCCCATTACCTTACACGTGACCCACAGAAGAGGGTTTCCTAAGATACTCTGTCCACAACCACTACCCCCTCCCCAAACACATTCGTCCCTGCAGGGAGAGCGAAGGGGAAAAAACCTCACCCACAGGCAGAAGAGACCTCAGTCTCTATGTTGTCTCATATATATATTTCTTTCTCGCTTTATTTGCTCACTTCTGTCACGCATTTAAAATGTCAGAGACCAAAATAGAGTGGCTTTCTGGTGGAGCTCATGACAATCATCCAGAGATACAAAACTAAGGGCTCTGTCTTCTTATACATCACACGAGTCAGTTTTCAAGTATTTTTTATGTACAAAGAGCTACTCTAACTGGAAAAGAAAAAATTAAAAAAAAAAAAAAAAAAAAGACAAGGTAGGTTACTCATCCTAGAAATGCGGACACAGAGTAGGCGGGCCCAGGTTCCCTGCCCCCATCTGCCCATGGCCCACTGGTTCCCTGCCATGGAGCTCCCCCACCCACCATGCTGGTGGGCCAGGACCAGGTGGGCAAAAACCAAGGGGCAGGGAGTCAGCAACACAATTTTGGCCTGGTAGGTCAAAGTGGAAGTAACTGGAGATGGGTCTGTGGGAGCAAACGGTGGGAGGGGGTCAAAGCTTCATCCTCACATGACCCGTTCCTGCCCGCTGCCGTCCCTGGGGGCAGCTCAGACTCTGTAGGCATCTTGGACCCTCAAGGGGCTGGCTTGGCCACGAGACCCAGGAAGACCACAGGGATGGAAACTGCCCACCGTGACACTCATCACTATCTCCAGGGAGGGTGCCTGTTCACTGCAGTGACCTAAAGAAGAGAGGGTCCACGGCCAAGTCCTCTCCCCTGGCCCACTGCCCCCTCAAGGCTGTTGCAGCCCAAACCCGAATGCTCTCTGGGTGTCTAATGCCAGAATGCTCTGCTCGTAAGAGGCATTGCCACTGGTGACTCTAAGACAGTGGCTCACGGAAGCCAGGCCTACCTGGGGGCTCTGGCCCTGGGAGGCAGTGAGGGGTGGGGGCTGGTCATCCTGCCCAGTCCTGAGGCCTGTCCTGGGGTGGTTCTCCAATGCCAGAGCTTAACTGCAATCCCTGGAGGGTCTGGGACAGACTAGGGGCCCAGGGAGGGGAAGCTTTTGTGACTAAGGCACAGAAGAGATGGGCTGGGGGCCGAAGGGGCAGGCCCTCTGCAGGTGGGGTCAGGGAGAGGGGGACCCACACCCCTCCTGTCCCAAAGACTGTGTTCCTGCAGAAGCTGGTCTGAAATGCAAGGCGAGTTCTGAACCGAGCAGAGGTGCTAAGTGCCTGCCTGGGAGCAAGGGTCAGGACCTGAGCAGTCAGGAAGAAGGGCCCCGAGGGTGAGGGTCGCGGGCTGCTGGCTGGCTGCAGCCTGGGAGGAAAGGACAGCCAGGGGGAAGACCCCCAGGGGACAGAGGAGCCCCACTTGCTCCGGGCACATCCAGATAAGAGGGGCCAGAGGCACCATGGCTCTCGGAGTCTGGCTCTGATCCTCGAAGCGTGGCGGGATGGGGGTCTACAGAGAGGAACCCAGCCCTCGCTTCCCTCCCACCTGCCCACGTCAGGCAGGCCAGCACTGGACAGGGGAGGGTGCGGGCAGGGAAGAGCCAAGTCCAAGTATTGCACAGCATAGGGAATGGAGCCACTGGGGGGGCTGGGGCCCCTGAAGACCTCAGGCAAGAGTCTCTGAGGGAGGGGCGGTGACCTGGGGGACGGGTCTGGGAAGGCTATAGCCACTATTCCACAAAGCATTTGGGCCCGGGTGTGGCTGGTCCCGGTGCAGGCCCCACCGGATGCACAGCAGGGCAGGGGAGGTGCTCCCTGCCTCCTGCACCCCCTGGTGACCGGAAGTGCAGCGTCGCCGCATGGAAATACTCCTGCAGGCTTGTGAGGAGCCCAGGCAGCAGCAGGCCGTTCCTCTGGAAGTGATGTGTTTCTGGTCCAATAAATTAAAGGGCATTGCCGAAGCTGGGCCAGCCCGTCTCCTGGCCTGGACCTGAGGCTGGAGGGAGGCCAGCACCTGCCCTCGGCCGCCGATCCCCGTCGTCCAGCGGCCCACACCTAGAACTCATCGTCGGAGCTGAGCAGCAGGGTCTTCTCGTTGTCACGGGTGCCGCTGAGGCTGTGGGAGCGCGAGAGGCCATGGGCGCCGCCTCGCCAGGTGGGGCCGGGCTCCAGGGTGGACTGCTGCGTGTACTGCTGGTAGGCAGGCGAGAAGTTATGAATGGCGTCCTGTACAATGTCGTGCGGGTTCATGGTCTCCTTGAGGCTGCTGGAGATGCTCTTCATGGGAGCACAGCGGCCTGTGGGCACGAGGGGGCGCGGTGAGGGTCAGGGGTGGCCCAGCCCCCAACCTCGGGTGGACTTAGCTTCCAGGACAGAGAGCAGGGTGCAGGTCACAAGAAGGGAAGGCAAAGAAATGTCTCCAAGGAGTGAGGTGCAGCCCTGAGGGGTGGCCTGCACGTCAAAGCGGGTGGAGCCCAGTGAGCTGCTGTCAGGAGCCTGCGCGTGGCGCCCTGAGCTCCAGGGACCCCGAACCAGCCCTGGGTGCCTTTCCACCAGTTCAGCCAGTTGAAGACGGGAGTGTTGGGCCTGAGGCCCGAGGGCCAGGCATACCCAGAATCCCAGGGTGCTGGGCTCCTGCTCCCCACCCTAGGGGGTGCTCCTTCTAGTCTGAGGAGTGGCTCAGGCATCCTGCTCTGTCAGATCAAGGCAGAAGGGACTAAGAGAGGTCCACGGGATCCCATCTCATGAGAGGGTGGGAGCAGCCTGCCCGGGTATGCCCTGTCCTGACCGACATGTGGCTGAATGTCCCCCAACTCAGAGGGAAGCAACAGCTCAGGCCACAAAGCCCAGCTGGAACCCAGGTCTTTTGACTCAAACATGTATGCTCTCCTCGTGGAAATATAGCTACACGCCCCTGGTTGCCTGGTAATGAACACTGTGTCCCCCAACACCACCCTGAGCAGGCACAGTCTAGAATGGAAGCAGATAAGCTCTCTGGAGGGCAGCCCTGGGTGGGCAGGTGCTCTGGGGGGCCCAGACTGGACAGGGCAAATGGTGGCACTGTGGTGGGGTGGCAATGAGGATTGAGATGGAGGACACAGAAGGAACAAGGGAGAGGGGCATGCTAGTGACAGTGACCAGAAGTGACGTGCAGGACAGACGTGCAGACCGAGAGCGGAACCTACCGTAAGGGCCGTATGTTGGCACTGCCCGCGGCCAAAAAAAGCAGGGCAGAGGGGAAGAGGGGCAGGTTAGAGAAGCCAGAGAAACAGAGAAGAGACAGCTGAGTGAGCAACAGCCGCCCACCCAGGTCCCACAGACACCCAGACCAGACACCCTCCCCTCCTCCCCTGGCCCACCCAGTGCCCAGGCAGCTCCAGCTGCCCCAAGGCCTTGGGGGAATGGGACCTACGGATGACTCCTGTGGTCTCACACTTTCTTTCCAGGGGGGGTCAAACCGTGGACACCTCAACTGATGGTTCAAGTTCAACTACAATGTCTCAACCAGACTCCCACCACCCCTTTCTCCTCAGACCTAATTGGGGCTGGCAGGCCTGTGCCATGCAATTTGCAAACCAGCCCAAGTCATACTTCACAGATAAGACAAAGAGACTCAGTGGGGAGCTACGCTGCAGATCACACGGCTAGTGAGGTGCAGGGCGGGGTGTGAACCAAGCCTCACTTGAGGGCTAAGGAGGGCTGGGCACCAGCTGGGAAGCAGGCAAGGGGCAGTTCTGGCTTCAGGTTCCCTGGCGGCCAGGCTGGGTCCCTGCTAGGGCACTGGAGCTGTACTTCTGGCCATGATGCCTCTTGCTGGAGGTGCATGTATGGATGGGGGGACAGTGTGTGAAAAGACCACTGAGGCCAGGCAGCTGGGAGCCTTTGCAGAGGGGTGCAGAGATGCCCTATGCCAAGGTCCTGCCTGCTCTTTAGGGTGGCCCCAGGGACAAGGGTGGGCTTTCCTAAGGACACAGGCCCTGCCAGAACTGGATGCAGGGAACATCGTCCTCAGTTCTGGGTGGGTGGTCCCCAGGTCCTTCCAGCGGGGTGGGGCGTAGGGTGTGGCTGGCAGGCAGGAGGCGGCTGAGGCGAGCCCCAGCCAGCACATCACCTGGTACAGAGTAGGTGAGCCATCAAGACCTGAAAAATGACCCACTGCCCCAGCCAGCAAGGGTGAGGACACAGGTGTGTGGACGCAGAGAGGCCCAGAGTGCAGCTCAATCCACATGCCCCAGCGGCACAGGATGGCCTATCTATGCCACTCAGCACTCCTGAGCAGAGACATTAGACTGTGGCTTCTCCCTGTTCCCAACCCCAGCCCCTTACGGCTCTTCATTGGGTCAGTCAGTCAGTCTCAGGCAGCCCAGCCCCCTCCAGGAGGGCAAGGGCCCAGCGGCAGCAGGGGCAAGCCTTCTGGCCCACCCTGGCTGCTGCACTTGATAATCTCCCAGCATCCCCTGGGGAGCTCTGAAGACATCCCCACCTGCCAGGCTCCACTCCCGCCCAGTTACATCAGCATCTCTGAGGGCGGCCCAGACGGAGGTATTTTTAAAAGCTCTCCAGGGCACCCTAATGTACAACCAGGGTTGATAACCTAACACTGTTCCAACATGAAGCAGGATTAGCAGGTGTCAAAAGAAAGCTGTTAAAAACTACCCTAGCCTGTTTCTTAGAAGTAATCAGTTTGGTTTTTTTTTAAAAAAAAAGAAAAAAAAAGGAGAGAGCTTTAACGAGGAAGGAGCTATAGACCACACTGGGCCGCCCCAGGTGTCAGGAACCCTCAGGAACACGTCTATTCTTAGGGTCTCTGCCCCGACCTTCACAAAGGGACCCGTCTTAAGCTTTCTCAGCATCTCCAGACTCCAGACCAGCTGTAAGTCATGAGAGGCAGGTAGGTAACGCTTCCAGGCCCAAACCCGGGGTGCCAACAATGAGGAGGGGGCTCTGGTACAAACAGAGACAGTGCAGTCCAGGCCAGAGACCCCTCCTGGCCCTGTCAGCCCTGCCATGTGACCAAGGAAAGCCTCCACCAGGTCTGTGGTCTGTTTCCCACATGTAAACTGATGATCTCGTGAGCTGACGGCATCCACGGACCCCGGAGAGGCAGGAGGGTTCAGGGTGGGGCGGGGGTGCCCTGTAGCCGACCACGCGGTGGGCGCTTCGGACCCTGGTTGGTACCTTGCGCATCCAGCCTCTTGTCGGCATAGACCTTGTAGGTGAAGGCGTGCCGCAGGGCCAGCGCTGCAAAGAACATCTCCACACAGATGATGAAGTCCTGGTAGCCCGCGGCCACGGTGCCCTCGCCCACGGACACGCGAGCCGAGTGGATCTTGGGGATGGCGCCACACTTCTCCAGGATGGCCAGGAGCATGCCTGCAGGGGGACATGGGCGTCCCAGTCTGCCTTCCTCCGTGCGGCCCCCTCAGATGCCCACCCCCTGCCAGTGAGGATGGACATGGGGGTCCACGGTCATTCCCATGTGGCAGGAATGCTGATGAAAAGCCAGGCCTCCAGAAGACCCTACTCCCCAGCTCCTTTACCCAGCTCCCAAGCGGAGGTGTCCCCAATTCTGTGGGGTCTCTGGGACCTCTGCCCAACTGGGAGGCGGCCCCGTAGGATGCTGCGCGGGAGTCCCATGAAGCCCCTGAGGACTGAGTCTTCCCACTCAGCAGGTGCCTGGGGACCTGAGGGCCCTCTCAGCTCCAGGCCAGCCATCACCCTGGACCGAGGGTGTGGTCCAGGTGCCTGGGCACTGGGGACACTAGAGGGAGGAGGGGGAGGAGGGGGAGGAGCTCACCTTGCCAGAAGGAGAGAAAGATGACAGACTTGACCATGAAGAACTTGAGCACAGGGCTGTAGGGGCTGAGCAGCTCGCGGGTGGCGAAGTAGAAGAGGAAGAGAGCGTAGAGGGCCAGGCTGACGGAGACGTTGTAGATGATGGTCACGTACAGATAGCCGCTGGTGACGCTGCGGGAACAGGCATGCTCTGGCTGGGACAGGGCCAGGGGCCTCCCTCCTCCACCCCCCACCACTCACAGCAGTGCTGTCAGGCATGCTCAGAGGGCCGCTGAAGGCAGGTGGCTGGTCAGAGCCGGCTCGAGGGTACAGGGGATGGGCAGTGCAGGCCCAGCCCCACTGCCTCACGGGGGTGTTGAAGCTGCCACCTGCAACTCTAGTGCCCATGCTGCTGGGGGACAGGGGCTCCTGGGGGAGTAACAGGGGCTCCGAGGGGGGATGGGGGCTCTGGGGGCGGACAGGGGCTCCTGGAGGAGGTGAAGGCTCTTGGGGAAGGACGTGGGCTCCTGGAGGGGACATGGGCTCTCTGGGGAGGGATGGGGGCTCCAGGGAGATGACGGGAGCTCCTGGTGGGGGGGATGGGGACTTCTGGTAGGGAATGTAGGCATGGAAGCCAGAGGCCTGGGGTGGCCAGAAGACAACATCAAAGAGGGTGACACGCACCCAGCTATGGCCCCCTCTGAATCTCAGACCCCTCGGCTGCCCTGCCAAAACCACCAGCTGGGGTCCGGAAAGTATGATGAAGGGCTGTGAGCACAGGCTCTGAAAAAAGGCCCTGGGCACACAGTAATGCTCACTAATCTCCAATGAAATGTTGTTGTTGTTGTTATGTGCCGTCGAGTCAGCCCTGACTCATAGCGACCCTTCCTTGGGTTTCTGAGGCAGTATCACTACAGAAGTGATCTACACTACAATACAGAAGTGTATCACTACAACCTTCCTTCCGAGGAGTGGCTGGTGGGTTTGAACCGCCAGCCTTCTGGTTAGCAAGCAAGTGCCTTAGGCACTATGCTACCAGAGCTCCTATGAATGAAATAGGTGTGGACAATTCAAAGAGATGGTTCATACCAGAGGCTGAAGCCTGGCCCCCTGCCTCGGGAGTGGTCACTGCTCCTCCTTGGCCCAGCCCAAGGCATCACTCTGCAGCCTATCTGTGCAGGTCACTGGTGCTGAGGGCCACAAGGCTTGGTCCAGGGAAGTGTGGGAAGGGCCAGGGCCATGGTAAGCCTCCACTAACAGGAAGTCATGGACGTGAGGCTGGTCTGAAGCCCCCTTTCCCTGAGCAAAGGCATCGGCCTCTGGCCAGGGCCACCCACCCCTGCACTAACACTCTTCCCCACACCCGAAGCCAGCACCCGCTGCTTACTCAAAGTCACCGTCCCGGTACTTGCCGAAAGCCTGCAGGACCACGGTGCTGACGGCCATGAGCGGCTTCACCACACAGAACTGCAGAGTGGCCTGTTTGGGGGAGGAGGAGGCGGCGGGAGAGTCAAGGGTGCGCACAGGGATGTACAGCCAGCCCCCCTCCGGCCAGCTGGGTGCACAGGGTGCCAGGGGGCCCTGTCTGATGGGGGAGGCAAGGCAACCAGTGAGAAGACGAGGGGATGTTTAAGGAAGGGAAGAAGGCAGATAAGGTTAGGAATGGGTGGGCCAGGAGACACATGTCATCAAAAGGGGCTTCATGGAGAAGAGACACTCAGGGATCCACCAGAGACAAGAGGGCACCTACATGAAGGCTCAGACGACAAGGCAAGGTGCTTAGACTGGTGGGGGCAGTGGCAGATGATGGGGGCGATGGCAGGACCAGCTCACGGAGGCCTCAATGCGGAGCACGGTGAAGGCCCTGCTCAAAGAGCACAGCTGGGGGCCAAGTGGCTGGAGTCTCACTGGGCATGAAGATGACCCACAGGAGCACAGAGTAGGGAGAAGAAAGCAGCTAAAGTGCATGGACTCTGGAGTCCTGAGAGTCGAGTTCAAATCCTGGTGCAGGAGCATGAATGAGCATCACCTAACCGTGGAGTGGCTGCCTCACTGGTAAGATGGCTGTAGCCAGCACTGCACCACAGGGCAGCTGCTTGTGGGCACCAAAGGTGAGAGCCTGGTGTCTTCTTAGCGGTCTCTCACCTCTGCCCGGTCCATAGAGACCTCTGCCAGCCTGCTCGGCCACTGAGTCATTTTTACAAAGCCCTGCAGCCGCCCCAGTAAACTCAAGGGCTCTCCCTCATGTGTGTACAACCACCAGGGTCACCACTGTCCCCCGTGCACAGTTCCCAGAGTCCCCAGAGCTGCCACTTTCTTGGAAACAAATAAACTTAAGCTCATGTAACTCAAATTATGGCAGGGCCCTGAGACAGACAAGCAGCTTGTTGGGCTGCAAAGTTCTGCCCCGAGTGGGTATCCTGTGAGGTTTGTGGGGGCCCGGGCAGTCTGCACTGTGGGCTCCACAAGACAAGCACGTGTCTTGGGGCTAGTGGTGGGGCTCTGTTGCCAAAACCCCACCTGTGGCCCTGTTACCTCATCGTTCCCTTGAGGGGAAAGGAAGGGGCTGGAAACCAACAAAGCCTGTGGGGCAAGTCTCTAGTTTTCTCCCATCATCCTGGGATGGGGCAGGGTGGCAGCAGCAGGCCTTTAGTGAACCTTGTGTGTCTGGCAGTAGCCTGGGTGTTTGCCTGTGGTGTTGTGGTATAAGTACTATGACAAACCTCCCTTGCTGGAGAAGGGGAAACGGAGGGCAAGAGGTCAAAGTGGCAAAAGCAACATGGGGGTCCAGAGGCTGCCGTCCACTCTCCATACCAGGGGCTGGAGGATCACCAGGACACCCACCAGGTCGCGGAGCTCCATCCAGACCTCCTAAAGCAGGCTGGCCTGCGGGCGGGGCTGGCTGACCTGGGAATCTACTTTTAATGTGTTCCCCAGGAGAGATGTTTGTGGGGCGCTGGCTGGCTGGTTTCTGTGCCTCTGGGATGAGGCTGTCGGGCTGCTCTCTCTCACCCTGCCATCAGGAAAGGGATGAAGTGACTTCTTTGTTCCCTTTCCTCTTGCTCCACTCCCTGCCACCTCTAGGAACAACAGAACACCCAAGCTCATGGGGCTCAGGGCTCGGGGAATAACTCACATCACAGTCACTCTAGCTGGGGATCATGAGATCAGAACCCTGTGTACAATACATTCATCAAACAAGGCAGTGAGTCACAGCTGGGCCAGGAACCTGGCTGCTGGGTAAACAATGGCTCCGGGTGCCCCACCCTGGCCCAGGACAGCTTTAACTCTTTCCCTGCAGTTCTAGAGGGGAGCCTGTGGCTGTGAACACCCCAGGGAAGGAAGAGCTGGGAGCAGAGCCGCAGGCCACAGTGGTGTGAGTGCCCTTCTGGTCCGAAGAGGGCCACAGGCAGAAAGGTCAGGCCTGACGCGGCTGAGTTTTGGGTCCCCTCCTGCATGACGACTTCTGGCTATGCTGAGGGGCTGACAGAGGCCCTGTGGAGACCGTAAGGAGACTACGGTGAGGTCTTGCAGGTTCAGCGTGGCTCCCTCAGCTGCCACTTCCCTGAACCAGATACAGGGTGCACTGTGCCAACCGCTGGGCTAGATGCTTCCCGTCCATTACCTCATCTGGGACTTTACAACCACGCCAAGAGCTCAACATCATCATGTCCATTTGATGCAAGAGGAAACTAAGGCTCAGAGAGTGTCATGGATTAAACTGTGTCACCCTAGAACATGTGTCAACTTGGCTAGGCTATGCTTCTCAGTGGCTTGGCAGTTATGTAATGACAGAATTTGGCAGTTATGTAATGATGAAATCTGGCAGTTATGTAATGACAGAATTTGGCAGTTACATAATGATGAAATTTGGTAGTTATGTAATGATGAAATTTGGCAGCTGTATAATGATTATAATGATGCAGCCAGCCCCATGATGTGATTCGATGTAATTATCTTCCATTTGTGCTGTACTGTAAATCCTAACCTCTACGTATTAATGAGGCAAGAGCCCCGTTACTCAGCTCACAGCCCTGATCTAAGGAGAGTTTCCCCAGGGTGTGACCTGCATCACCTTTTCTCTGACAAGCGATAAAAGGAGCAAAAAGTGAGCAGAGAGGGGGGCTTGACTACTACCAAGAAAGAAGAGCCAGGGGCAGAATGTGTCCTTTGGACGTGGAATCCCTGTGCTGAGAACCTCCCAGATCCAGGAAAGACTGATGCCAAGACACATGGAGATCGCCAAGGAATGCCAGGCCTACAGATGTCGGAAAGAGACAAGGACCTTTCTTCCAAGCCAACAGAGAGGGCAAGCCTTTCCCAGAGCTGGCACTCTTTGGGCTTCTAGCCTCCAGAACTGTGGGAGAATAAGTGTCTGTTTAAAGCCATCCAGTTGTGGTACTCCTGTTATACCAGTGGTAGAGAACTGAAACAGAGAGGTTAAGTAACTTATCCAAGGACACACAGTTACAGAGAGGTTAAGTAACTTACCCAAGAACACACAGTTAGGCTGGAAATCAAGCCCCAATGGTCAGATACCCAGGCCCATCAGTTACCAGTGACACCACATTGCCTTCACCCGGGCTACTCTAGAAAAGTGGGTACAGCCAAGGATGCCAGAAGCTGCTGGACTGTCAACTGGGAAGGGGGAAGAGACCAGAGCAACTGCACAGGCCTGTTTTGTCACGTGTCTGTAACGCAGAAGGCCCTGTCCCCCAGCCACAGCTGTCAGGAAGCTTTCAGATGGAGGTTCTAGAATGCCCACACTGCCTGATTCACTCACACACCGAGGCTGGGGCAAATAAGCAGGAGTCTGGATGGCTTCCTCCTGCCCAGGGCTGCATCAGACACCCCCAGGATGCCCCACGCCCCCCAAGGCAACCTGTTAACACGGGCACCTCCCTAACAGCTTGGGGAGTGGGCGTGAGGTGTGGGGTGCCTCGTCCTAAGTGGGGACTTCACAAGAGGGGTCCAGGGCCATCCTGCAGCAGGTCCTCCCGGCCCCACACCCCTCCCACTGCCACCCCATCAGCCAGAGGCAGCCCTTCCCTGCTGCCCGAGGGGACAGACCCCTGCTGTGGGCCCGCAGGCGCTCGCTGCAGCAGCTACAGCGGTACGGACCTGTTTGCAGAAGCGCAGGAATCCGATGGAGTAAGTCCTTCCCCACAAACAGCATGTGCCGTACATGCAGCTGGACCTGGAAGGACAGGGCCAGAGACAGGGCTGGTGAGTGGAGAACCAGGGCTCCCGAAAGGTGGGGCTGGGGAAGGCCATCCTCCCCCGTATCCAGGGGTACACATCTGAGGCAGCCTTGAGTCCAGTGCCACCCCAGGGAGACACCTGGCTCAGGGGTGACAAACCAACTCAGAAGGGATTGTGTTGTTGTTATGTACTGTCGAGTCGGACCTGACTCATAGCGACCCCTCCTTGGGTTTCCGAGGCGGTACCTCTACGGAAGTAGATTGCCCCATCTTCCTTCCAAGGAGTGGCTGGTGGGTATGAATCGCCAGCCTTCTGGTTAGCAGTCAAATGCCTTAGGCACTACGCTACCTACCAGAGCTTCTCAAAGGGGACTGGATATAAAAATTGCAGGACTAAGGCAAAGAGGAGGAGAGAAAGGAGGAAGAAGCAGAGTGGCCCACCCCAGCGCCCAGACGAATGGCCTTGCTCAGTACATGTGTGTGATAGTTGGAGCTGTGTGTCAACTTGGCTGGACCACAATTCTGTGTGGTTTAAGCTGTTGTGGTGTGGTTATTCCCATGATGGGATCAGATGAGTATGTTTTGAGCAGCCAATCTGTTGAAAGGAGTTTCCCTAGGGGTGTGGCCTGCTTCCAGCATACCTATGGACATCCTGGGAAAAGAGACACTGTTCTGTGGATCAGGATTCTGTTGTGCTGCCTACAACTGTCAGTGAGCGAACAATCCACCTTTCGGCCTAGAGATCTTGGATTCATCATTCGTTGGAGTCAACAGCCTGTGTACTGCCTGCCAGCCTTGAGCTCCTCAGCCCCTACGGCAGCAAGAGTCAGGAAAAGCCTCCAGCTTGACATCTGATCCAGGAACTTTGGACTTGCCAGCTTCTGTAAGTGTGTGAGCCATTATCCCAAGATAAATTTCTCTATATATACATATATATATATAAGCTTTACTGGTTTTGTTTCTCTAGAGAACCCAGTCTAACACAATGTGGGAGAGGCACAGAAGGTCAAGGGCACAGACAAGTGGCAGCCTGTGAGAACTAGATGGGGCCCGACTACCACTGTCAACCACTCAGATGGGGATTGGTGCGGGAGATCCTGGATAGAGTGGGAGAACAATGTGGAGCCCAAACTCATTTAAAAAAAAAAAAGACCAGGTTTGCTGGTCTGATAGAGTCTGGTGAAACCCCTGAGACTATGGCCCCTAGCTGCCCTTCAGGTCTAGAATTGAACTCACTCCTGTAGCTTCTAGACAAATAATAGACAGGCATATGGGCTGTACATTGACATCAGGTAGATACACTACTTGGAGAAATCAATCATGGGAGAATAGAAGGGCTGTGCCTGAACAGGGAGACAGCTCAGGGGAGCAGGAGTGTATAGGAAAGGATGCCAGGAAGAGGTAACTACGGGAAGGAAGTGGGAGAAGAGCTATTACGTTGTGAGGAATTGCAGTCAATGTCATGAGACAAAATGTGTATGAACTACTGTATGGAAAATGGATTTGCTCTGTAAACTTTCACCCAAATCACAATAAAAATTAAAAGAAAAAAGAAGAGACGGCCTGTGCTAGCAGCTGATGCCAGGACAGCTTGAAAAACATCAGGCCCAGAACACGGGGTGCTGTGCAAGATTCTGGGGGGACTCATACTCACTCGATGGGCTTCCCTCTGATCTCGGACATGATGGAACTTTCTCCTCCGAGGTACTCATAGCACAGGCTCAAGAAATTATAGATGACCAAGGCTGTGAACCAACAGACAGGTGATTAACAGCAGATTCTGAACAGCAATGAAAATGACCCGACCCAGCCCAGCCACACGCAACCGCAGACAGGAACCTCCTGGACACAATGGTGCGCAAAGCCACCACCCTGTAATGCTCTGTTTACGAGTTAAAAGCAGGCGAAGCTAAGTTATTTTGCGTAAATTATATTATTACGTATATTGCATATCTACTGGAGATAACACCGTAAAGGAAAGCGAGAAGTGATTACCACAAAATCTGGGGACTGTGTGGGAGGTGGAGCAGGGTGTGGTCGGGACAGCCACAGAGGGGCTTCGGAGCTGGGCCCTTGCAGTGGTTAAACAGATGCTGGCTTTATAATTCTGTTTATTAAACAGTGTCTATGTGTTTTAGACACTTTTGGTGGTTATGTTTGTGTGTCAACTTGGCTGGGCCTGGTTCAGTGGCTGGGCAGCTGGTGGTAGTTATTCCCCATGATGACACTACCAATCAACTCCATGGTGGGATCTACCACAAGCAGCTGAGTAGCTGCCTTAGGGAATGTGGTCTGCTTCCTGTATATAAGCAGAAGCCTTGGAGAATGGTCTCTAGCATATGGCATGCTTGGACCCTGCATATAGCCATGTCATTGTTCAGCAACCTGCCATGCTCTGCCGACCTTGGGACT
>NW_006921670.1:2127249-2135064 GCF_000298275.1 Orycteropus afer afer
AACCACAACAGAGAGCAGGACACAAAAGCTGTGTGCAGCTACTGGGCAGACAGTGTTCTCCAAAGATGGCCAGACCCCATTTAACATGCTTTTCCTACAATGTGATGTTGACACTCCTCCAGTGAAGGGTGGGGTCTCATTCCCTCTTTCTGCATCTGGATGGGCCTGTCTGTAACAACTGCAAAGTCATGCTGTGTGACACCTGAGGTTGGGGTTACAAAAGGCAACACAGCTTCTGCCTTTCTTTTGGTTCTTTCTCTCTTAGGAGGCCCACTCTTGGACACAGCAGCCACGCTGCCAGGCCAAGCTGGCCCACATGGAGAGACCACATGGAGAAGAACTGAGGCTCCCAGCCGACAGCCCGCATCCACTGCCAGACATGGCAGAGAATGAGCCTGCAGATGTTTCCTGCCTGCAGCCTTGAGTTCTCCAGCTGAGGCCCAGACCTCCTGGAACAGAGAAACTATCCCCATGTGCCCTGTCCAAATTCCTCACCTGCAGTACATGCAAACAAAATAAACAGTTGTTTTACACATTGCTATAGACCAAAAAAACCAAACCCACTGCTATCGACTCAATTATGACTCACAGCAACGTATGGGACACAGCAGAACTGCTCCATAGGGTTTCCAAGGCTGTAATCTTTATCAGAGCAGATCACCATAGAGTGGCTGGTGGTTCGAACTGCCAACCGTTCAGTTGGCAGCTGAATGTTTAGCGACTGCGTCACTAAGGCACCTTTATGTTGCTTTGCTTTTGAGTAATTATGTACTCAGCCATAAAACCCATAATCGTTGATTTGATTCCAACTCATAGCGACCCTAGTGAGTGAAACGTATGTAAAACCACCACGGAAGTTTCTAGAATGTGCCATGACTTCTCATGTGCCTCCGTGCAGTGGCACATTCTGGTCCCTCTGCTGGGAACAGCCTGGTTAACTCCCAGAGTCAGAGCCAGCTGAGATGTCCCCACCTCCTCAGTGCCCTCTCATCACACTCCCCTTCCCTCCATCCATCTGCTTGACTCCTTCCCAGGACGGGAGGAAGGGGCCATGGGCCCTGGAGCCAGATGCCAGGTGGGGATCACAGCTGTGCACTGTGAGCTGTGTGACCCTGAGCAAGAGTCTGAAGTTCTCTGTGCCTCAGGTTCCTCATCCACAAACTGGAGTAACAACAGCTCCTTCCTGGTGGGTGCTGAGAAGACAAAGGAGTGAGCGTGCAAAGCCTCCGGTGAAGCTGAGTCCTGATGAGGCATGCTACCTTTTCTCTAGACCATAAGCTCCTTGCAAGTAAGGACTGAGTCCTACGGCCAACAACTACTGGAGGGCCTGACACACGTACTCACTCCACACTGAAGGAGCGGAGAGCCGCGAGTGCTACGGTCGCACTCCAGGTGAGGCGGCTCTGACGACTGTGTACAGAGAAGCCAGACAGGTGGCGGCAGCCTCTGCTCTGTGTGACTGCTCAGGAGCTTGCCCTCTCAGAGGCAGGACAGCCGCACCTTCGCCAAGCTGACCAATCGTCAAAAGCAAAACCCTCGAGAGAAGCCGCAGGGGCCCGGGGCCCAAGGCCCAGCAGCCTCCTCCATCCAGAACCATCCTCCCAAGTTCCCAACCAAGGCTGTCCTGTCATCCACTCTCTGAGAGTCTGTCTCCAGAGCTCACTTACTGTCCTGTGGCAACACACGTCAGCCACCTACTCCCTCAGTAGGTGGCTGAGCTGCCCGTCTACACCCACTCTCTGCACTTCAACTGGCCAGAACTGTCCAACTTCACCAGCTCCTCTCGGTTCAAGATTCTTGACCTTTTAAGCTGCTCTGGGGCCAGCAAGTCTATAAAATACCAATCTGCAGGCGGCTTCCTTTAAAGAGTCATCCGTCAATAATGCATCCTCAGAGGAGGGGGACAGGACAGAGTCCCCGGAGCAGGACTCAACCAGCCAAACCAGGGCTCCCCGACCGTCTGGACCAACCAAGCTGGCTCCTAGGAAATAAGAGCACCACCGAGACACTCCACTCCCAGCCCAGTGACAGGACTGACAATGGAAAACTCAACACTTACACACAGACACGAACATGAGAACCTAAGAAGAACAGAAAGCCAAGACGGGGAGTGGGGTTCTGTGCCAGTAGCGTGTCACCTCACCACCCGCCTTTCCACAGTTCTAGCTCTGGTCCCCTCGAGAGTCCCCAGAGACTCAAAGTGTTGCTATGCCTCCCTAACTGTTCTCTGCTAAGTGACCAAGGAGCCCTCCAGCCTACAAGGTAGCAACTAGCCTGAGGGAGAGACAGATCCCTCTCCTCTGCCCTGGAGGCAGGTACCTGGTACTGTCTGGCCCATCCTAGGTACCACACCTTAAGTACATGCACACAGATGAGAAGGACCAGGATAGAGATGGAATGGAGACCACTGTACTGGAGCCCTGAAGCCTAGAGAGAAGACACTGGAGTCACTCTCTTCAGTTAAGGGACAGGCAATACCCCCGGACAGGGGCAGATCCCAGGAGGACGTCAGAGGTAGAGCAACTGCTCTGGAAGGTAGTGAGCTCCCTGCCAGTGGGAGTGTGCAACCAGAGGCTGGGGGTTCCAAGCAGCAGGTGATTTTACGAGGCCCTTCCAATCCTGACACCATCAATGGAGGCCTCGAATGTTCCTCCCCTTTTTGTGGCCAGTGACCATCACAACAATGCTGGGATAAGGCCTACACCTGACATCAGTGACCCCAGACCCTGGAGCTGCTTCAACGGGAAGTTCCCTATCCTCACCGGTGGCCTTCCTGCCCTCAGCTGACCCCACTTGTTGCTGTGTCTCGCCACCCCAAATGCTGCTTCTGATCTCCCCCTTCCTCTGGACCCTTCCGAACAACTTTCTCTTCCCTGATCGACTGACCACCATCATTCTTGGCTCAGTCAGCCACTACCAGCCAATGAGGTCCCCTGGGTGGCAAACCAGCCCTCGGGCCTTTGTGGCCCCAGTTGGGGCCCTCACTTATAGCCACGCTGTTGTACTCTCTGCCTGGGAGGACCTTTCACTCTGGGCCAGATTCCAAGAAGCTGTGGTTGTCAGGTGCCGTCGAGTCGGCTCCGACTTATAACGACCCTACGTGCAACAGAACAAAGCACTGCCTGGTCCTGCACCATCCTCCCAATTGTTGCTACACTTGAGCCCATTGTCACAGCCACTGTGTCAATCCATCTAGGAAGCTAAGTCTGTCCCAAATCTGAAGCTGAGTGCACGAAGCATCATTCTTTTTCTTGCACGCATGTCTAATCTTTGTCCCTAAGAGAGGGCACACTGCTGCCGGGGAGTAGCTTGTCCTAAACTCTCCTTGGCCATGTCTGCCCCGCGCAGTTTCCGGGCCTCACAGACCTGGTATGGGCGAAGCCTGTGCTGTTGCGCGCTGATTATCTCAGACAGGTGTCTCCGCCTACTTAGTGTTTCTTTTCATATTTGCAAACAGAGGATGGCACCATACAGGTACCTGGGAGGTGAGGAAGAGCTCACGTGATGGCAAACTTCTGGTGAAGTTGTGAAGCATGACACAAACCTTACTAACAAAGCAGTGACCAAGTAAAGCAGCCATGGATGTCAGGTCTCCCTCCTCTGAGCGCTCAGCCCCCTCCATGCCTCTCCGATGACGGTGATTTACCTCCAGGTCTTCTCTCCTCCTGACAGGCTGGTGAGCTCCCCAGGGCTGTTACAGCGCCATCTCCTTATGCTAACTCCTCAACACCATCACAGTGGAACACCATGTGCATTTAAAGGGGCCGGTTTCCTCCCCCATCTCTCCCAAACACCCTGGGGTGGCACACCTCAGCACCATGTGAGCTACTGCCCTTACCACACAGTAGGACACACCAAGCAGTGGGACCCAGGTAGGTCACTGACTTCTCGGAGATTCAGCCCCCTCCTCGCAAACTGTGACCACATAACCAAGTCGCCGGGTCCCCAGCTTGAACACACGCTCATCTTGAACACACACTCTCCCACCCACTCCCTCCTGAAATGTCACTACAAGGACAAGGACAAGGAAAGGTGCAAACCTTCAAAGACAAAGAACACAAAGGAGACAACAGGCCAGAGATGCCAACCAAAGCCCAGATGACGAAGTGTGGTCACTGGCAGGGGGAGAGGAGAGCACAATTGGAACTCCAGAAAATCTCAGAACTGGATGTGCCAGCCCACAGTGATGGCTGTGAGTAAAGGAGAAAATAGGACAGTCGCTTAAAAGTCTCAACACAGAATTATTGGATGGGTACTTTCGAAAAGGAGTGAAACAGCTCTGTCCTCAGGAAATTTGGCCCAGCTGAGAGCAGCAACGAGGAAGCTTTGAGAAAACACAGAGGTGAAGTCTGCTTACAGAAAGTGAAAGGCCCCCTCAGACAACTCTGTTCTGAAGCCTGAACTCGGGCTGCCCAGTTTTCACCCCTCAGGCAGGAGATGAGGGAATGTTTCTGGGGAAACAGGCTCAGAATCGAAAGGCCTTCATCTAGTGCCTCCCCCCTCCACCATCACATAAAAACGTCAGAGGAAATGCCTGTCTTCAGTCTCACAGTTGTGAAGGGCCAGCAGTTTTAAGCCCTGTTCTTCAGAATAAAAAA
This sequence comes from Orycteropus afer afer, assembly GCF_000298275.1. Classification (NCBI taxonomy): domain Eukaryota; kingdom Metazoa; phylum Chordata; class Mammalia; order Tubulidentata; family Orycteropodidae; genus Orycteropus; species Orycteropus afer. Next base: position 2,131,848 of record NW_006921670.1, read on the forward strand.
CAGCCAAGGACACCAGACATTTGAGGAGAGCTTCTAACACAAAGGTCAAACACCAAACCAAATAAACAAATGAAAGGAACTCAGAGGAGAGAGAGACAAGGCAGGAAACCCAAGAAAACTGTAATTAATGTCCCCAGAGAGAGAAGAGGGGGTTTTCTTGGTATTGTTCCAACACCAAGAATAAGAGACTATTTAAAAAAGGACAAAAAAGGTTCCTGATGTTTTACAATATGATAAAAGAAAGTAAGTATCCTTTAGAAAATTTTAAAGGTAGATTAAAAAAAAAAAAAAACTTGTAGAAAACAGAAATGAGCTAGAAAATTATAAAGAAAATTCTAGGGTCATTGAGGTGCAACATCCAGCTAACAGGAGTTCCAGGGAAAGGGGGCGGAGAGAAGTGGAAGGGGAGAAGTTACCAAAGAAACACACGGGAAATTTTCCAAGACCTGAGGACATGCGTGTTCGCAATGAATGAAATCCCATCTCTTGCGAGGTTCCAGGGCCCTGGGGAGAAAGACCAGATCCTCAAAGCCAGAGAGAAAAAGCAGGTCCCACACAGGGCCTCGCTGTGAGTCGGAATCAATTTGACGGCAGTGAGTACGCACAGGCCTGAGAGTCAGAAGCCAGCAGACTTCCCGATGAGAAGTGAAGAGACGGTGAAAGCCTGTCAGGGAGAATGACTGCCCACTTAGAGCTGCATCAGATTACCACCAGTCAAATAGACCAACCCATCCACCCATCAACCCACAGATATTTTCAACATGGAGACTGGATGAACCCCCACACTACTGCCCTGAGATCATCTTTAATCTTAAACCCAAGATATCCCCTGAAGTCTTCTTCAAACCAAACAATTGTTCAGCTTAACAAATAAACGATGCCTGCCTTGAGCACTGTGCTCTTCAAGAACTATCTGTATGGGATCAAAGTGACAACAGCAACCCAGAAGATTAGACTGGAACCTTAGGAGGCAGTGGGTGTATGTTAATGATGGGGAAAACTCAGAGAAGGAGGGTGAGGATGGTAGCACAACTCAAAGAACGTCATCAATGCCGCTTAACTGCACCTGGAGAAACTGTTGACCTGGTGTGTGTTTTGTTGTGTGTACTCTCAACAACAACAGCAAAGATAAAACTTTTGGAAAAATCTTACAGACCACACTCAGACACACACACACACACAATCACCATATTTTCAGATTTTAAGAGGTAGAACTCCCAAGTCACTCTTTTCCTTGGGACGTTCCTAGAAGATGTGCTCCAACTCCAAAGAGAGAAAACCATGGAAGAGGAAGAAAAGGGACATAGGGAACACACGATCTGGCCCAGGAGAGGCAAACTGGATTCCCAGGACGGCAGTGAACGCAAGAGCCCAGCAATCGCTGAGCAGCCAAAGGCCTTGAGGGGGGCCACTGCCGACCAGAGTGAGAAGAAAAGGGCCCCAGGAAGGACTTCACCCAGGAAGCAAACCGGACAGATACCTCATCTGCTCACAGCACTGAGAAGAGGCAGTTCTCTTTTCAATTCAATAGAAGGAACTGGGAATAAACTAACGATGCTGTTGTTAGATGCCGTGGACTCATAGCCACCCCGTGTGAGAGGCTGGAACTGCACCATGGGACTTTCTAGCCAGTAATCTGATAGGAGCTGATCACCAGGTCTTTCTCAGTTGAACCCACCGGGTGGGTTAGAACCATCAAGGGTTCAAAATGCCTATGTTTCAGTTCGCAGCCGAATGCTTAACCACTGGGCCACCAGGGCTCCTTTTAAATTAATGAGCTCTGGTAGTATAGTGCCTAAGGCACTTGACTGCTAACCAGAAGGCTGGCGGTTCAAACTCACCAGCCACTCCCCGGAAGGAAGGTTGGGCAATCTACTTCCATAGTGATACCGCCTAAGCAACCCAAGGAGGGGTCGCTATGAGTTGGGTCCAACTCGACGGCACAAAACAACAACACACAAAACAGACACCAACCACAGTAAAAACAAAAAGTTGTACAAGGAAAGGAAATATAATCTCAGGACACTATAAGGCTTACCGCTGAACGATATTTACAGAGAAGAAATAAATAGAAAAAACTGATAGACACACATTGAAAAGATGAAGGCAAGAAAAATGCATGCGTGTGGCAGGGTGTGTAAAATACAGGCATGTGTCATTTCATGCCCACTATATATTCTGTGAAACAGGATGTTATGTGATTGGATGTTGTGTGAACACCTGTGGCAGGGCACACCGGCTCACGGGCTGCAAGGCCTGGGCAGCTCCTGCTGACACCACAGGTGAGCATTCTGCCAACTCTCACATGACTCTTGCCACCTTCCTTGTTAAGCCAACGGCAGAGAAGGCCAGCTCACTCATGAGAACCTGACGAAGGAGGGGATGGCATGGACTAAGGGAGCTGAGAGCACTTGAGCCAGAGCTGGGGTGCCCAGATATGTACCGCCCATCATCGCCCTACGGGACTATACTGGGCAAATCATGGGGACCAGACCTGCCGACTTGTAGGAACCAAGGTGGACCAGGGATGGGAGTTTGGGCATGGGCCTGCATCACCACAGACAATGTGGCTTCCGGGCAACGCAAAGCAGCCAGGCAGAAGTGAGGCTCCAACCTTAAGACCAGGGTCTAGTGCCCCAGGCCACAGATGTATGTGCAGGCATATATGTGGTCAGACGTGGCCCAAACAGACATTAAGAAATGCATACCTATACCTTAATCAAAACCTTCCACAGCATGACGTCTCTGTTAACACTATGCAAGATGAAAAAGGAAGACGTAAAAGTGTTTTTTTTTTCCCCCCAAGGCAATTCTAGAGGGAAAAAATGGCTTAACAAATATAAAATTATTGCCTTTGGGCAAAGAACTTGGGAGTGGGGAGCAGACACGGCAATTATGTGTTCAGATCATATACATGAATTACTTTAATAAAAATAAAATCATAGCTTCGTTTTTAAAAAAAAACAAACAAACAGAATTTTGTTCATAAGAAACCCAGCTCTGGACCATAGTCACAGGGGACATCAAGCTCAATTGGCATAACATCCTACACAAAACATTGTTCCACCTCCTACTTTGGTGAGTAGTGACTAGGATCTTAAAAGCTTGCAAACAGTCATCCAGATGCAACGATGGGTCTCTCCTCGTCCAGAGCAAAGAAGAATGAAAAAAACCAAAGATTCATGAAAACAATTAGTCCAAGTGACTGGTACACCAT
>NW_006921670.1:2137200-2147093 GCF_000298275.1 Orycteropus afer afer
CTGAGGGGACACAGAACACGTGACCCTGAGGGGACACAGAACACATGAGCCTGAGAGAACACAGAACACGTGACCCTGAGGGGACACAGAACACACGAGCCTGAGGGGACACAGAACACACGACCCTGAGGGGACACAGAACACATGACCCTGAGGGGACACAGAACACACGAGCCTGAGGGGACACAGAACACGTGACCCTGAGGGGACACAGAACACATGAGCCTGAGAGAACACAGAACATGTGACCCTGAGGGGACATAGAACATGTGACACTAAGGGGGACAGAGACCACACAAACCTGAGGGGGACACAGAACACATTAGCATGAGGGGACACAGAACACGTGACCCTGAGGGGACACAGAACACATGAGCCTGAGGGGACACGGAACACAAAAGCCTGAGGGGGACCCGGAGCAGCTGACCCTAGGGGACACAGAACACACAAGCATGAGGGGATATAGAATATACAAGCCTGAGGGAGCATAGAACACATGATCCTGAGGGGGACACACAACACGCGAGCCTGACGGGGTGGCACTAGACAGGGGAACCCAGACTGCACGAGCCTAAGGGGTTGGCCAGGAAAGAGGGTCTTGAGCTAAGTGAAGAGCATTCTGGGAGATTCACGGACCCCCCTTGCCATGCCTGCCAACCCATGACCTATCCTGGGGCCTCCGGGGCCCTCCTCTCCGTACCTGCCAGCCTGCAACCTGTGTTGTGGGTTTCTGGTCTCACCTTGCTGGCCCACCCGCCACATGGAGGAGGGTGCAATTTCCAATTACATCATATTTTTGTGTCAACAGTGAAAATACTCAAATCTCTATTTCTCTGTATGGACTGCCAGGCTGCGAAGTTCCCTGTCCCTGCCACCTAGGGTCATCTCCTCACAGTCACTGGCCTCTCCCTGGCTGACCACACCCAGCACGATGCCCCCTACACACGGGCCCATCGGCCCCTCTCACCCTGCTGCACATGCTCCTTTCTTCCTGGAGCGAACGCTCGTCCCCAGCGTCCCCTGACTAATGCCAACTCCTGCGTTAAGTGCTGGGTGACTGTTCCTCCTCCCCGTAGCCCTTCCTGGGCCAGGCCCTCTGCCTGTGCACCGACCAGGCAGCTGCTCTCCTGGTGGTGGGACTGTTTAGATAGCCACAGACTCTTGGAGGGCAGGGAGGGTGAGAGCTGGCTTCTCTTTGTGACCCCGAGCCTAACACAAGTAGTAGGCGCTCACTACGCACAAGAACGAGGCCCGAAAGGAAGCCAGCCCTTTCTTCAGCAGCACAAGCGAATGGGACAAAGCCCTCAGCATGAAGCACCCGGGGATGGAGACCCAGCCCTCCACCAACCTGCCACAGGTCCCTGGAGGAACCCCTCACCGCCCTACCTTGGTTTTCTATCTACAAACTGTTCGCTAATTTGCGCCCCACCCCCCAGAGATTCAAGAACTGAGGAACCACACATGGGTGGAAATCAGATGCAGGCCGCAGCCCCCCAGGACCTGTAAAGTCACTTTGGAGCCCACTGCACAAAGTGCATCTAAGGGGCAACTCCCGCTGCACCTGTGCTGTGATTACCCGTTGATTTGGGCCTGGGCTTGGAAGCAGGACGTGACATGAGAGCTGGGTCAAAGCAGCCCCCGTGAGGCCCAGAGCACCCCCCTCAAGGAACTCGAGCAGAGGGGCTTCCCACTCCCCGGTGTGCAGAGCACCTAGCAGATGCCATCTGCGCCCAGTCCGTGCCCACGCTCACCCTCGTAGCAGTCGCGCACGGTGCCGAAGTACACGTAGTACTGGTCGTTGGTGAAGAACAGGAGGCTGAGCCAGGAGTCGAAGGCGTAGATGGGGACGATGAAGAGGATGCGGACGATGTAGCGCTGCTCGTTGGGGCAGCTGTAGCAACGCAGATGCATGTAGATCTGCGGGGGGGACGGCGAGGGTCAGCCACGGCCCCGACGGCCGCCCTCCGCACCTCCCACCCGCCCAAGCACCCTGTCCTCCTGCTCCGTGGAAGGCCGGGCGGAGGTTAGATGGCTGCTGCCACTTCCAGTTCTGTGACTGCACACAAGTGACTTAACCTCTGGGCCACGAATCCTCCTCTGTAAAATGGGTACAGTGGGGCTTCCGGTGTCCACTGTTGGGAGACCCAAACCAGAGGGTGTGCACGGAGCCTTCAGTGCACATGGCCGTGGGGCCCAGACCATCCACGTCAAGTGGGCCCTCAAGCATGAGGCCAAGGAACGCAGACAGCTGACCAAGCAACTGCAGGCCCTAAGAGGCACAGCCGTGTGGGAGCTGAGCTCGCTCAACCACGTGGGAGCTTTCCTGTCTTCCTCAAAGCCTGGTCCCAGAATTTTATGGCAACAGCACTGAGCAATACCACCCGGGTGTAGCCCCCCAGCCCATCTCTTAACCTATGGTATAGGCAGACGGTGGTGGGGAGGACCCTGACTTCTATGGAATGTGGAAGCCCTTCCTGGCCAAGAGGCAAGGCTGGTGACACCCTTGTCCTGTGCCTCATCCCCAGCTGTCACGCACGGTCAGCAGTGCCTGCCTCACTGGAGAGCAGAGGGGAACAACAGTTATACACAGACACCAAGAACCACTCCAAGCACGCTCCTGCACACAGCAGTCCCCAGGCCCTGTCCCAGAAGAGCCCTGCGCTCCGAGGGAGAAGATCGGCTACTCCCCATCTGGTAATGATCCAATCACCTCGGAAGCAAATGGTTCTAAAAGGGACGGGAAATGTGGGACAGCTGGCGGGGTGCGAACAAGGGACCCAGGACGGACTCCTCCCTGACCCCGTCACTGAGCACCCTTGAACCCTTTTCATTCCTCTGGCAGCGAAGGTTCAATCCACCACAGCCTGCTTGGGGCTGTGGGGACAGGGTGATGAGAGTCCATTTCTATCCCAGCTCCACCCCCAACTTACATGTGGCCCAGACAAATTCCTTCTCCCCCCTCCCTCTCTGGGACCCAATTTTCTCATCTGCAAAGGGGTCACTGGCACCCTTGTGCTCCTTTACAGTTCCCAGCTTCCTTTGCAGGTCGGTGGGCCATGTGACTAATCCTGGCCAATGGAAGACAAGCAGAAGTGATGAGTGTCATTTCTGGATCAAGGTGGTTTAAATATCCAGTGTGTCTTCCCCACAGCCCCACCCCACTGTTAGAAGAATGTGTCTGGGGTAACCATGAAGCTGCAAGAAGCAGGAGCCACGGCATCTGGCCCGACCTGCACTGAGCTAGGACATGAGCAAGAAATCAACTCCCACCAAAGTTCAGCCCCTGAGCATGTGGGTTTATTCCTTACTGCAGCCTGGCCTAACTGATACTCTGTTGAACGAGCGACCTCCCTCAGGGTCCTCCTAGGAGGCCTCTAAGGGCTCCCGACTCCTGGGTACCTGGTGGCAGGTGATGAGCAGGGCCGTCCACACGAAGAAGCCAGAGATGGCCTGCGCGGCGGTTGTCATCAGGAACACAGGCTGCTCCATGGCCGTGGGGCTGCCCTCAGGGACGGCAGAGACACTGGGTGAGGCTGCCGCCGTCGTGGGCGAGGCTGGGTCTGGGGCCAGCGCGGCCCCCCTCACTGTCATGGTGCCAGCAGCAGGGGGCTCCCTGAGAGGCACCCTTGGAGGGAGGGACGAACTAGCCTGGAGAAGAAAGCACAAGGTTAGCCCCACCCTGGGGTGAGTGGCAGGCTTGTTAAGGCACTTCCAGATCTCCATCCACCACGTGTCACACAGCCCTAGCCATCACTTGGGACCCAGGCACCAACACCACCACCCCCTGGATTAACAGAGCAGGCTCCGAACCAGTCTCTCTGCTCCTGCCCTTCCCTGCCATCACTGCACTCATAAGATCCTTCTGAGACATTAGCCAGGTCGTGCTCACCCTCTGCTCAAAACTCTCCTACAGGTCCCATCCCTTTCAGAGTAAAAGCTGGCTGACATCCTTCCAGTGGCCCACAGGATCCTGCCCCCTGCCCAATGGGCTGCCCACTGCCTCTCTGTATCCGATCTGTCTCCAACCAAGCCCACCTCGTCCTGCGTCCAACCACACAGGCCTCCCTGCTGTTCCTGCCACAGGGCCTTGGCACAGCCGTGTCTCCCCTGGCACATGGCTTGTTCCTGCTCTTCCTTTAGGGCTCTGCCCTGACTCAAGGCCTTTGCCATGTTTTCTTTTTCTGCAGAGCACTTATTACCATCTGCCTCCAGGCGACTAACTGTACTTTTACTCATGTGTCTGATGCAAGCTCCTTGAGAGCAGGAGCTCCGTTCCATTCACTAAGGATTCCAGCGCTGGAACAGTGCCCGGCGCACAGCAGGTGTCCAGTAACCACCTGTTGAATGTGAACACTGTACGAATCCCTTTATCGCTGGTCATCTCCTCAAAGGGCTTTGCCTTCCCTTTGGTATTTGTCTCAATGTCCCCCAATGACCAACACCCCCTCCTCTGCATGCAGCTGCCATGTCTTGGAGACTCTGTGACCCCTCCCTACTGTGTGTACCTTCAAACTGCTCATCTTTACCTCGGCTTGGCTATCACCCCTCAAAAGATCTGCTCACCACCTTCTCCGCTCGGATGCTCCATCTGTGTGACACATCTTCATTGCCCCATGACACACGGCTCAGTCACGTCCCCATCTATCTATCCTAAGACTGCATGGACTCTCTGTCATGGGCTACATTATGTCCCCCAAAAATACGTGTCAACTTGGCTGAGCCATGTTCTCAATGGTTTGGCAGTTATGCAACAATGTAATTTGGCAGTCATGTGATGATGTAATCACACCCATGATGTGATCTGTCTGTCAGCTGTAAGGGAACTAGGGAGGGATGAAACACCCTTCCTCAGGTCATAGCCCTGATCCTACAGAAAGGGAGTTTCCCTGGGGTATGGCCTGTATCACCTTTTATCTTGTAAGAGACAAAAGGAGAGAGAAGTGTGCAGAGAGGAGGGACCTCAGTATCACCAGGAAAGGGTGTGTCCTGGGGTCCCTGCGCCGAGAAGCTCCCAGACCAAGAGGGAGATCAGGACACATGGGGATCTCCGAAGAATGCCAGGCCCACAGACGCCGGACGGAGACCGGGACCTTGCCTTAGAGCTGACAGACCAGGCCCACAGACGCCGGACCGAGACCGGGACCTTGCCTTAGAGCTGACAAAGACAGCCTTCCCCTGCAGCTGGCGCCCTGAGTTCAGACTTGCAGCCTCCTAACCTGTGAGAGAGTAAATGTGCCCGTTAAAGCCGCCCACGTGTGGCATTTCTGTTACAGCAGCACTACGGAACTCAGATACCAGCACACACAGCATCCGGGCCACGTTTAATCCAGGCCACTTTTAATCCAGGCCACGTTTAATCCGGGCCACGTTTAATCCTGGCTTTATCAGTTACTTATTTCCACTTCGACTGGGTGATCCACTTCCACAGAGATACTGCCTCGGAAACCCAAGGAGCGGTCGCTGTGAGTCAGATCCGACTCGACGGCAGTGAGTATTTATTTGATTTCCACTTCTTACTCCAAAAAGAGAATTGGGAAAATGGTTTGTAAACCCTGATGGGGGATGGTGGTAGATCCCAGGGCCAGCACAGGGCTGCGTGTAATGGACCATGTTGCTCACAGATAAGCAAAGAACAAAACGGAGTTGAGAAAACTGGCACACAGGGAAAATGTGATGGGAAAGTAGAGCTGGGTGGATAGCACCCAGGCAAGCGTTCAATCCCGTCCATGACCCCAGGTGGGATCACATTCCGGCCCCACGCCTCCCAGTGACTGGTGACACCTTCAGTGGGAACAAACAAACTACTTCTCATGGAAAAATAACCCAGCAGTGGCCCCAAGGAGTAATGCTGTTAGAAGCTTACACCCAGGAACCAATGCCAGGTCGGAGGCTGGGAGCACTTTCTAAAAGCGAAGACTGTCACCTGAGAAGGAGCTCTGGGGAGGGCCAGCCCCTCCCCCACCCCTGACCTGACTGCGGCGTCCCTGTCAGTGCTGCCACCTGTCGACGGGCTGGTAGAGGCCACCCTCAGGGTCCCTGAGTCTCCAACAATCGACCCACCCTCCCACCAAACAGGCCCCAATCACACACTGGGCAAGAACCTGAAATACAACCAGAGGTACGGGTGACAGACAGACTGACGAGACCGAAAAGCGGTTCTAAGAGACACGAAGCAGGCGTGTGGATAAAGCCCCAGCCCAGGGGAGCCCCAGCTCCACCCCAACCAGTGTAGCTTCACTGCACCCCTGAAGGTCTCTGCCATCTGACCCTTAAAATGGGTAAGGCCCAAAATTCAATCATCTGGGCCTGAACCCCGAGGTTAGACAGATGACTTTGTCTTGAGTCTGAGAGCTGATTTCTAACCTAGAATATCCTGAAATGAGCAGAAAGCCTACCCGGACCTTCCTGGGGTGTCCCGGGCCTACCCTTCCTGGGGTGTCCTGGGCCTACCCGGACCTTCTTGCGGTGTCCCGGGCCTACCCGGACCTTCCCGGGGCGTCCCGGGCCCACCGGGACCTTCCCGGGGCGCCCCGGGCCCACCCGGACCTTCCCGGGGTGCCCCGGGCCCACCCGGACCTTCCTGGGGTGCCCCGGGCCTACCCGGACCTTCCTGGGGCGCCCCGGGCCTGCAGCCCCAGGACCCAGAGGCCTTCTTGCTTCTGGTTCTCTCAGCTGGGAAGAGGCTTTCCGCTTCCCAGCTCTGCCCTGGCTCTCCTCCAGCCCCTCTGGCATCTTGTGCCCCATCTACACCACGTTTGCTCTTAGCTATACGTCTGTGAAAGCCCTTCACCTTGCCATTTTCCTATAAAAATAAATAAATCTCTAACACACCAAGAGACGAATCTACATTAAAAACTCAGAAATGGAGCCGGCATCTATATAAAGAAATTCAAAAAGGGAGAGGGTGTCTATATAAAGACTGGTGGCAGGCTTTGAAAAAGAGACACAGTGACAAGTCTAATAATAATGCCAGTAAATATGGCTACAAAATTGAAAGCTGGTGCCAAAAATAATTCCTGAAAAAGATTCGGGTTGTAAATCATCATCTTAGTCTATCATTCCAAATTAAACGGGTAAACACGAAACTGCAGAGGGGCTAGGGGATGCGCAGATACTCCTCAACTGAGGCTCGCTGGCGAGGGTGGGAGATGCCAAATGCTGTTCCATTGGTGACTTCGGCAGCAGGACCAAGAAGCCCTGGGGGTCGGACCCCTGCACTGGGCAGCCCTGGAAACTGGGGTGTCCCCAGGCAGCAGACGTGGCCAAGGAGCTGACAAAGGCCTGAGTATCTATTCCTGTTTACGGAATCTGGATGGGCTGGGGCCTTGGAGTTCAAGGCCTTGGGGCTCAGTTCTTCTGGGGACTTTGTTTAACCAGAAAACCAGTCACTGCCATTGAGTTGATTCCGACTCACAGCGACCCCCACTGGGTGTCCAAGGCTGTAAATCTTTACAGAAGCAGACTATCTCATCTTTCTTCTGCAGAACAGCTGGTAGGTTCTAACCACCGACCTTCTGGTTAGCAGTCAAATGCCTTAACCATCATCCCATCAGAGTGCCTTAGTCCACCAGAGTGCCTTGGTCACACTCAAATGCCCTTCTGAGAGGGACGCTTGGCATTCACAGTGTAAGAGACTGAATTAATCCCCAAAAAAGTTATTTATTGGTCCTACCCCTTTACCCCATTTGGAAACAGGGGATTCTCTGTCATGTTCATGAGGTCATGCCCAAGGAGGGTGGGTCCCAAATCCAATCCCTTCACAGTGGCGGCTTACTGGACACAGACGGGGAAACACGCTACAGGTGCATTTATAAGCAGCAAACAAATGCCACAGGATTACTGGAGTCCCCGGAGACTAGGAGAGAGTTCCAGAGAGAAACAGTGGCACAGCCCAGACCCCGACTGGGTCTGGACTTTAAGCCCCCAGACCTGTGAGAACATATGTCTGCTCTTTAAAGCCACCCACATGTGATATTTTTGTTACAGAGCACTAGGTACAACTTAGTCTCCTATTCCCAATGCAGGTCAATCATTCAGAAGGTCACTCAGAGTTAACGGTTTGGTGACTTACCCCCAAAATCAAAGAGCCAGGATACAAGCCCAGATCATAGGAACTCCCTGTCTCCCACCTTCTACGGGGAGGGACCAGGATGAGCTGTCCCTCCTACCGCAGAGCCTCCTGTCAGGACATGGGTCTGGGGTCCAACCACAGCCCCACAGCCCCTTGCAGAGGGGAGAAAGACACTTCATGGGAGAGGGGAGCCACGATGATGAGTATTCTGCAACCTGGCCCGTGACCACCCAACCCTGCGCCGGCCCTGGGATCTACCACCATCCCCCATCAGGGTTTACAAACCATTTTCCCAAATGTTCTCTCATGTTGTTTCTCACAGCAACTCTGAAATAAACACGTTATTCATGTTTCAGAGATGATTCAAACTTGGTTTTATAATACCCCAGGGTAGCCCCAAATGGTTCAAGGGTTTTCATAATATCACCAAAAACTACTTAAGCAGATGCACAGGCCCTGACACCCAAGAGAGGCAGGCGTGGGGCCCTCGGCGGCTCCCCCACTACCACCAATCACGTGTCCACCTTACTCCCAGGCACCCAGGCAGCACACTAACCCCTTAAACATGCTCACTGTACAACTCACATAACGTGAGACCCTAGCAAATGTTCACTGTGTCTGTGCAGGGATGGGTAACAGGGTCCAATCCTTTCACACTCGGGACAGGCATCAATGTGGAAAGGGTCTCTCACCTGCCCAGGTCCCATGAGCAAGCAGGATGCCGGCCGGACCCAGTCTCTGGGCCTCGGAGAAGCAGGGTGAACCTGGCGGTGCAGCCCTTGGTTCCCTGGGGAAAGGGCCTCCATGGTTGCCCCTTCGCAATGGTGGATGAGCGCAGTGGGGATGCAGCTCAGAAGCCCACGTGCACTGGCGGGTGCCCCTTATTTTCTTAATTGGCTAAATGTTAAGCATCTGCCAGGGACGTGCAGAGGGCCCTGAGGGTAATGCTAGAGTCCTCCTACCATGTCCACAGGCGTCTGGACACCATGCCGGGTACTGGACAACCTGGCCTCAGCGTCTAGGAGCTCCCAACTCTGGCCGACCCCAGTGTGGCTGGGCAGCCTGGAGACCTACCCCTTGCGCTACGGAAGAGGTGGGTGCAAGGCATGCTGGGAGCCCAGGGGAAGTACCCCCCGGCTTTGCCACAGCTGGGGAAAGGATCAGGGAGGGCTCCAAGTGGTGGTGGCTTTTGAGTAGAGTCTGAAAGTAGGGAAGAAGCATAACCAAGCGCTGGCCTTGAGGTCATAAACAGGATTCCCACCAGGCTCCCCACTGCTGGCCTGGGCAAGTGACTTCACCCCTCACAGCCTCCATTTTCTCCTCTCTACCCTTTCTGGTAGCTACACAATGGGAGAAGCCACGTTCTACTTTACAGAAGTAAAGGTGTCCTGTTCACAGATGGAAACAGAATAGAATTCAAATGATCATTTGCAAGCCCTCATGGAAGTAACAGATAAAGATACAGGTCAGCAATGGATGACAGAACCATTAGGTGGAAGGGTGACAGGAACCTGACTATGGGTGGGTCAGACAGACACTATCTGAACCCACAGTGAGTATCAGCATCATTAAAATAAGACAGACAGATGTTTCGAGTCTCCTTTCGGGATCCCTGGGAAGCACACCATACCCAGGAAAGATTCTTGTCCAAACACAGTGAACTGGAACCTGAGCAAACCTCTGGAACTAACCACTGGATTCCAACGACATCAGGAGGAAGCAGCAGTCTATAGCACAAGTGATCTGGTTTCTTCACAAATTAATGGCTTAAAAACAAAGATGGGGGGCTGTTAAAGAACGTTACCAATTGAATTCTGTCTCC
>NW_006921670.1:2147588-2150460 GCF_000298275.1 Orycteropus afer afer
AATGCCTAGCATCTAGAACACAGAGAGAATGCTTAGAACCCAACAGTGGAGGGGAGAAATCCAATTAGAAAACGGGCAAAAGACACGGACACTTCACTACAGAGGGGATACAGATGGCAGATGCGTATGTGAAAAGATGGTCGACATTATGAGCCCTTAGGAAAATGTAAATTAAAACCACAGTTAAGAAATCACTACATACCTATCAGAACGAAATAAAAACTAGTGACACCACCAAATGCTGGTGAGGATGCAGAGAAACTGGACCTCTCGCGCATTGCTGGGGGGAATATAAAATGGCACCGCCATTCTGGAAAACAGTCTGGCAGGTTCTTATAAAACTAAACAAGCAACTACCATATAACCCAGCTATCACACTCCTGGGCATTTGTGGTAGTTAAGGTTGTGTGTCAACTTGGCTGGGCCTGGTTTTGAGTGGCTGGGCAGCTGGATGTAGTTATTCCCCATGATGAGACTGGTAATCAACTCCATAGTGGAATCTACTGTGAGCAGCTAAGTAGCTGCCTTAGGGATGTGGTCTGCTTCCAGTAGCTAAGCTTTGAAAAAGGTCTGGAGCTTTTTGGCACATCTGGATCTTGCATTTGGCCAAGTCTTCATCTCAGTGGCCTGCCACTCTTGGGACTGTTTTTGGACTTGAACTAGTGGTCTGCCATGTTGCTTACTAACTTTGGGACTGTGCCATTTTACTTAATTGACTTTGGATTTATCAGCCTCGGCAGTTAGCAGCTGCCTGAGTTAAGAGACGCCTCCTTCAGTGGGCTGGGAGTAAGAGGCAACGCTGAAGCCCAAGGTCAAGGGGCCTTCACCCAGCCCCTAGAGCTGGCACTTTGAATTCGGACTTCTAGCCTCCTAAAGACTGTGAGAGAATAAATCCCTGTTTGCTAAAGCCATCCTACCTGTGGTATTTTCTGTTAGAGCAGCACTAGAGATCCAAAACAGAATATATTCCAGAGAAAGGAAAATTTATGTTCATGTAAAAATCTATACACGAATATTCACAGCAGCTGGATCTGTAATAACTAAAACCTGGAAGCAACCCAAACGTCTGTCAGTAGGTGCAAGGTTAAATAAACCCTGGTCCACCCAGACCTCAGGATCCTCCTCAGCAATAACAAGGAATAAACTATTGATCCATGCAACGATCTGGGTGGGCCACAAGGGTACGGTGCTTATTGAAGGCCAGTCTGTAAAGGTAACATCCTGTATGATTCCACTATGGACCATGCTCAAAATGACACGATTATACAGATGGAGAGGGGGTACCTACAAATATAAAGGGGACAGCAGGAGGGAGCGCCTCAGTGCTGATAACACAGCTCTGTGTCTTGATGGTGACGGTGGTTACGTGAATCCACAGAATCTACTCGTGTGACAGCACAGGGCTATGCACACTAAGCAGGCATCTAAAAAATGGTGACAACCATCACAGTCTAGCTAATAGTGATGTACCAGTGTCAGCTTCCTGATTTGATGATGAGCTACAGCTGTGTAAGACACGTCATCACTGAGGGAAGCTGGGTGAAGGGTACATGGGACTCTGCACTGCTTCCTGTGAGTCTGTAATTATTTCAAAGATACATTTTTTTTTTTTTTAAGTTTTTAAAAAGTCCTTGTAAGCAGAGATGCACTGCTGCTGGCTGCTGTCAGGTCTGTTCCGACTCCCAGAGACGCCGTGGGTGCAGAGCAGGACCGCTTCACAGGGCTCTCAGGGCTGGCACCTTCACAAGCAGATCACAGGCCTGTCCTCCAAGGTGCCTCTGGGTGGGTTCAAACCACCGACCTTCCCACAAGTGGTGCAGCACTCAACCGTTTGTGCTGCTCAGGGACTCCACGCTGAAGTATTTAAGGGTGAAAAATAACAACAGGAGGTCAGGGATTTAGTCCAAGAAAGCGGGGAGAGAGAAAGATGAAACAAGACTGGAGAAATGTTGCGAGTGCTGACGTTAAACGAGGGGCAGGCAGAAGAAATTCATTATCCTTCATATTCTCTCTGTTTTTGTGTATGTCTGAAATTTTCCACAATAAAAAACCTTTAAATAGTAAAACAAAAGAATTTTCTACAAAATGCGCAGTAAACATTTAAAGCCTCAGAGGTTCCCTGGTTATCTTGCACAAGAGCCACCAAAGAGAGCTGTCAAACCTAACAACTAACTCACATTTTTCTTCTAGAAAAAATAAATTGTCCTAAATTTGCCCCCCTTCTTCCTATAACTGGCTGTCAGAGGTATGTTCCTGGCAGATGTTTTCAAAACACCTTTAAGCATGCTGACTATGTCTTCACAGTGCAGACATGTTACAGGACACTGGACGCGACAGGAACTGCTCACTGAAAGAGACCCGCGCCTGGGCACAGCGTTCTGAAAGCCTATGTTTGAAAATATCTCCATGGTTGCAGGATTTTGTTACCAAAAAAAAATCAGCCTGTCACCTATAAAGCCTCTCAGACCTGAGAACTCCAAAAAAGACGTCATAATAGAATTTTCTAATCTGCTAAAAAATTTCCAAAGCATGTGAGTGGATTCTGGAATCATGTGTTAAGAACTATGAAACAGACTATTTGCCATTTACTTTACAAGAACGTCTGACTGGCGTCAGGGAGGATGGAAATGTACCAGCCAAATTTCAACAAATTCTTTGCCTATTGGGCGGATGGGATGAAAAAACAAGTAACCCGATTTAGAAAGAAAGGCAGTGATGCATTTCCTGTGTGTACTGACGTGTCCTGGCCAGAGAGCCTTTTCAGGGAGAGCCGCCATTCAGCCAAGCGTCTAAATAAACCAACACGGCCTGAGACTTTGCAACTGTTCCATCACAGAATATTCATTACGGCACCTTTTCCAAAACTAACCAG
>NW_006921670.1:2150665-2167138 GCF_000298275.1 Orycteropus afer afer
GTTTGAACCGCCAGCCTTCTGGTTAGCAGTCACATGCCTTAGGCACTACGCCACCAAAGCTCCTTATTAGGTGCACAGGGTAACAGAAAAGTAAAACAACTGGGAGAAAAAATAAAAAACGCTGAGACGATTCCGACTCCTGGCAACCCCATGTGTTACAGAGTAGAAGTGCTTCACAAGGTTTTCCTGGTTTGAACCATCAATCTTTTGGTTAGCAGTTGAATACAAACCATTTGTGCCACCCAGTGACCTTAACAGTAAGGCAACCCAGGTATAAAATTACAACACTTTCCATATCCACACATAGAGGGGGCATTCTCCAAACTGTTGACTGACAGGAATGTGTGGTTGTTTGAAGAGATGTTGTAGAAGAATCTTGACAGGGGGTGGGGTGGGGAATGCAGAACAGAATTTCAAATTCTCATGGAATCTAGACTTTCTGGAGCCATTTAGGCTGGATGAACCCCAAAAATATTACCCTGAGATAACCTTTAAACCTTAAACCAAAAATATCCCCTGAAGTCGTCTTCAACCAAACTATGTTGGTGTTGTTGGGTGCCGTCGCGTCGTCTCCGACTCACAGTGACCCCATGTGTTGTTGTTGTTGGGTGCCGTCGCGTCGTCTCCAACTCACAGTGACCCCATGCACAGCAGAACGAAACACCACCCGGTCCTGAGCCAGCCCCACGATCCCTGCTATACTTGAGCCCATCGCCGCTGCCACCATGTCAATCCATCTTGTTGAGGGCCTTCCCTTCTTTCGTCGACCCTCCACCTTACCAAGCTTGACATCCTTCTCCAGGGAATGGTTTCTTCTGACAACATGACCAAAGTAGGTGAGACGAAGTCTGGCCACTCTCACCTCCAAAGAGCATTCTGGGTGCACTTCCTCCAGGACAGATCTGTTAGTTCTTCTAGCAGTCCACGGTACTTCCAGCATTCTTCACCAACACCACAGCTCAAAAGCATCAACTTTTCTTCGGTCCTCCTTATTCACTGTCCAGCTCTCACATGCATACGAGGTGAATGAAAATACCATGGCTTGTGTCAGGCGCACCTTAGTCCTCATGTTCAACAGAACAAAACACTGCCCAGTCCTGCTTCATCCTCACAATCCTTGCTATGCTTCAGCCCACTGTCTCAGCCACTGTGTCAATCCATCCTATTGAGGGTCTCCCCATTTTGCACTGGCCCTCTATGATATCCTTCTCCAGGGACTGGGCCCTTTGACAACATAACCAAAGTAAATGAGACAAAGCCTGACCATTCTAGTTTAGCTTAGTTAGTAAAGCATGTCTGCCTTGAGGACCAGGTTTGCTGGTCTGATAGAGCCTGGTGGAACCCCTAAGACCATGCCCCTAGCTGCCCTTCAGGTCTGTAATCGAACCCACTCCTGTGGCTTCCAGCCAAACAAAAGACAGGCAAATGAGCTGAACATTTACATCAGGCAGATCCACTCCTTGGAGAGATCAATCATGGGGGAATAGAAGGGCTGTGTGTGCACAGGGAGACAGCTCAGGGGGCAGGAGTGCATGGAGGAAAGGACACAGGGAAGAAGCAACTATAGGGAGGAAGTGAGAGGGGAGCAGTTGCACTGTGGGAAACTGTAGTCAACGTCATGAGACAGTGTGTGTGAGCTGCTGTACAGAAAGTGAATTTGCTCTGTGAACTTTCACCTAAATCACAATTTAAAAAAAAAGAAGAAGAAGAAGAATGTCTACCTTGAACACTGTGGTAAAGAACTGTCTACATTGGATCAAACTGACAACAACAATTTGAAAGGTTAGACAGGAAGCTTAGAGAGCACTGAGTTTATGTTAATAGGAGAGAAACAATTAGGAAAAGGAGGGTGAGAATGTTTGCACAAGTTGAATAAAATAATTAATGTCACTGAACTGAACACTCAGAAACTGTCAATGTGGTGGACATTTTGTGTATATTTTCAACAACAACAAAGAAAATGATTTTTTTTTTTTTTTTTGAAGTTTGAAGAACAGCGCTATAGGCGATGGGAAAAGCCAAGGGTTTCCTCTTTCTGGCAATCCCTCTGCCTCTTCCGTGTTCCCCACACTGTCCCAGGCTGCGGGTCGGACAGAAGCAGGGCTCGTCAGCCCTGACTCCTCATCTTGTTTGTCTGCCCACAGCCTGCCCACCAAGAAGCAAAGGGGCCAGGCTACAGTGTTCACACTTTGTCCCCAGGCTCTGAGTCAGGAAAGCGGAGCTGGGATCTCGGTGCTGTTACACGAGCTGTGACCGGAGCAAGCCTGAGCCTCTCTGAACATGCTTCTTTGGGATGAGTGTCCAAGGTGCACCATCCCTTAGCCATGGCCTTCGGACCAGATGTGTTTAGACACTAAGAACTGTTTAGCTTCTAGACAGGATTACAGTCCTTCTGCAGGTATACAGCGTGATGCTCTGCAAAGCGTCTAGGCAGCACCCCGAAACCAAACACACAGTACCTCTACAGAGAAACCTGCTACTAATCACCCCAGGTAATGTATTTGTAAAGACCAAATTCAGTCAAACATCAAGTCAGGTCAGAATTTTGCCACCAAATTAATCTGCTGCAGACCTAGGAGGAAGCTTGGGGCTGTCTGAGCACTTGGATTCTAGAAAAGGGTAGGAAGGGTGGGCCGGCCCGTGCTGCAGCGGGACTCGTGAGCAGCGAAGGACCTCCAAGATTTCCTCACATTCAGACAAGGAGGCAAGCGCTGGAGTGGAGTTCATTTTCGTATTTATTTGCAGCCTGTTCAGTATCCATCTCCTGACCCGCTATTCCATCAGAACACATCGGGATCTGTATGGGACGCAGTCCTGACTCCCCTGCGGAAGCCCAGGGCCCCGGCAGCTGAGTTCGTGCCTCCCTTCCCAGGCTCCTCTCTGAGCACCTCCGCACCCCTGTGGCTGTCCCTGGTCCTCCTGCTACTGCTGAGCCCTCACTCGGGGTTCATCCCAAACATCACGGCCTCACCCAAGGACCAGCCCACCCTGTGCTCAATCCACGGTACTAGAAAGGGGGGCTCTGACGGTACTCCTGTGTCCCCACACGGTATTCACCCACCTCTAGGCCTAACACCAAGCCAGGCACAAAGCAGGAATTTGGAAAAGAAGAATCCATCAACCAATGGATCAGCTGGTTGAATACCTGACGTCAAGCTGGTGTGTGCGGCAGGCTTCCCATCACTTGGTCCCCTCCCCCACCAAGGTCTGGAGAGCTGGGCTGGAGGATGGGGATGTTGTAGCAGGAAGGAGGGACCATCAGGTGAGGGCAGCAAATGGAGGCTGAGTCACACTCACCGTCCAGGGAGGGCAAAGGGGCTTGCCCTGTGCTATTCCTCCAGGGCATAATCCAGCCCACCCAGAGAGAGCAACAGGAAGATGAAAGTTGGCCAAGATACAGAGACCATTTATCAACCGGACCCATCTAAAATAAGGAAGCTCCCCATCCAACAAGGCCAGAAATTCCCTGGGCAGGATACACAGGCTGAGGAAGTTCTTTGGAGGGTAGATTACTCTTATCTGTCTTCTCCCCAAGGAACTCTGGTGGCACAGTAGTTAAAGCATTCAGCTGCCAATCAAAAGGTCAATGGTTCAAACCCACCAGCCACAATGCAGGAGAAAGATGTGGCAGTCTGCTTCCACAAAGATTTACAGCCTTGGAAACCCTATGGGGCAGTTCTATTCTGTCCTATAGGGTCACTATGACACACAATCAACTTGATAGCAGTGGGTTTGGGTTTTTGGTTTTGGTCTTCTCCCCAACTGGACTGCAACCTTCTGGAGACCTAGAAGTTATGTCTCACAGCAACTCTGATCCCTGGCACCTCTCTAGAGCCTGGCACATCACTAGCACTCAAACAGTCTCAGACAGGTACAAGAACAATTGAATTAGGAAGTATGCCCTTTGCTGTTCCTGCCAACTCTACAACTCTATGGTCCTCTCTACCACCACGTCAACCAAGAGGAATGGAACATTCTCTTGCTATCCCCACATATCTTTATCCACACTTCCTTCAACATCTACCGCCTTCTATGACCTATCACATCTTGTACAAGTCACGTCTTTCCTGTATCTGTTCTTTTCTTTCATAGCATTTATCCTACCTTCTATGTGTTCACTTAGCACCTGACCTCCCTAACAGACTGGTCCACATGCATCTTGGTTCCTGCTCTGTGTGTCACCATCACAAGCACTGAGAAACGATTTGCACAATGACTGCTCCTAGGACAGAGGAAACAGCAGGGACAAAAGGCATGAGACCAATGTGTTTAAAGGCAGATAGATGCTTGGGCATGTGGCAGGCAGAGGGCAGCTGGATCAGCCGCTGTCCATAAGTCTCACGATGGGCAGGATAGCACTCGATAGTTTACAAAGCCCTGTGACAGGCGTGTTAAGTGGGTATCATTGCAGTCAGACCATCTGGGCAGGATACAAGCCCCCAAGGAAGGCTTGTGGCCAAGGTGAGGCGTTGTGGGGGCAAGTCACAGGCTGTAGTTCTTCACAAGTCCAGAAAGCCAGGCCTCAGACTGAGGGGCCGATGAGAATCAGGAGACTAGTGAGCCAAGTGCCCTTGAGTAAAGGCAATTACGACAACGGGGTGGTTAAACAGCTAACGGTCCGAAAGGCTGGAGGTACAAGTCCACCCAGGGGCACCCTGGGAGAAGAGCCTTGCAACCTCCTTACAAAATATCAAATGAAAACCCTACGGAGCCACCCTTCAAGCCGGGAACTGAGCTCACCCCCATGGCTCAACTTTCAGACAAACGTACACAGGCCTGTAAGAGGAATGATAACACCAGGGAGGGGCGCACTCCCTAAAACAACCAACTACAGGAGATCAGTGTGGTAGCATTTGCCCAGAAAGATCAGAAGGGAGGAGGGGATAGGAAAGGCGAGGGAAAAAAAAAACAAACCAAACTCAGTGCTGTAGAGTCGAACCCAACTCATAGCAACCCCTCCTTGGGTTTCCAAGGCAGTATCACTACGAAATAGATTGTCCAACCTTCCTTCCGAGGAGTGGCTGATAGGTTTGAACTGCCAGCCTTCTGGTTAGCAGTCACATGCCCTAGGCATTATGCCACCAGAGCTCCTCGGGAGGAGGAAAGGAAATGGTAAACACAGGGAGGAAGTGGGAAGGATGCTGTTATGCTCTGGGGATTGCAGTGAGTGTCACAAAATGAAATGTGGATGAATCACTGAAGGGAGAACCAACTGGCTGTCAACTTTCCCCCAGATCACAATCAACTAAAGAAAAGAAAGAACACTACGGAGCACAGCTCTACTGACACAGCAGGTCGCCAGTCCGGGGAATGGGCTCAGGCAAAACCAGCTCACCAAGAAAGCGAGGTGGGTCAGTTTACCAACGTCCACTCCACCTCCCAACAGAAGGCTTGGGGAGCTGAGCCTGTCGTGAGAAGGGGGCAGAGAACCAGAGCATCCGGAAGCAGGGGGTCCTGAGTTAAACGAAGCCCGCTCCTGGCCAGCCCCACGAGCACACACGGCGGTGCACACACTTCCCCCGCACACAGCCCACCCCCACCCTGCTCCAGGAAACCACAGGTGACACCCAGCCCCACCCGCTGACCACACTCCTTTTCCAGATAAGATGGGAAGCTCCAGATCATCGCTACACCTGCCAGCTGTCCAAATGTGGGCATTTCAGAGAGTACCTCACTGTCTCACCCAGATCTTAGTCTCAGGGTCGCCTTACCTTCAGGTTTGAAGGACATTTCGCTGCTGTCCTGCCCATTACAGATGCTGTTATGCCCAATGTGGTAGGCTGAATGATGGTCCCCCAAAGATGTCCCAATCCCCAGAACCTGGGACTATGCTACCTGCTGTGGCCAAAGGGATTTGAGGTGCAGTTGATCCTGGATTAGCTGGCAGGCCTGATGTAATCACAGAGCCCTTATTGGGGGGACAGGAGGCTGAGAATGTGGAGAAGGTGACAAAAGACAGATGCAGAGAAAGAGAGAGATGAAGATGCTATGCTGCCACTTTGAAACTGGAGGAAGGAGCCACAAGCCAAGGAGTGCGAGCCGCCTCCGGGAGCTGGAAAAGGCAAGGAAGCAGACTCTCCCAAGAGCTTCCTGAAGGAACCAGCCCTACTGACACCTTGACCTTAACCCAACGTTTCAGACTTCTGACCTCCAGAACCATAGCGTAGTAAATCTGGGTTGTTGTAAGCCACTAAGTCTGCGGTAATCTGCTACAGTAGAACAAGAAACTAAGACACCTCGCTTACAAAAGAGGAGACAGTGGTTGGGACCACCATTGTCACACTGTCAAATGAACAGCGTGCCAGGGGCTGCTGAAGAGCTGGGGAATCAGAGCCAGACCAGCGTGGCCACTTACTAGCTCTGTGTCATGGGGACACACAGTACCCCATCTGGCTCTGCACCCACTTTCTCATCTGTACAATGGGGCTGTAGCTGCACCTATCCCTGACGGTTGCCAAGATTAAACAAGGTGATGCGGGAAAGCACTTCCCACAGCACCTGGCACTATCAGAAGCCCTCTGCTTATGGATGTTACCAGTTTATGAATGTCCGCTCTACCTCCCGTCACAGGCCAGGCGAGCTGAACCCAATGAGAGAAGGGGGCAGAGAACTGGAGTACGCAGAAGTAGGGGGTCCTGACCCACTCCCGGCCAGCCCAGGATAGTATTACTGCTGTCCTGTTTCCCGGTCAGTTTATCCCTCTAGTAGGTGGGAGTTCACGCTCCACACAGTCTCTGAAACCCACCCAGACCATGGCTGTCTCCAGTCACTGACTCAGTCTTCTTGAATCCTCCCCAAGGTCAGATTTTCATTCATTCATTTCAGATCCAAACGCTTTTGAGCTGCAGCCATGCAGTGCTTAGTCCAGCAGCTGCCACACACCCATGGGCCAAGCTGAACTGGCAACCTGTCCACACAATTGGCTCCAGAATACTAGTGCAGTCTGGGAAGGTCTCAGGAGCCCTGGTGGCTCAGTGCTTAAGTGCTTGGCTACTCACTGAAAGGTCAGTGGTTCAAACCCACCCGATTGCTCCGTAGGAGAAAGATGAGGCAATCTGCTCCCGTAACGATTTACAGCCTCAGAAGTCCTATGGGGCAGTTCTACTCTGTCCGACAGGTCACCAAGAGTCAGAATCAACCTGACAACCTGACAGCAATCATCTTTTTGGTTGGGAAGGTCTTTTTTTTTTTTTCAAATATACACACAGAAACTTTAATCTTCACCCAGCTCCCTGGTTAGATAGACCTCCCACAAACTGATCGTCTGACCCCTGCCTCGGCTCCCATTGCCTGGCAATGCCGACACCAACAGCCCCCTGCCTCCAGGGCCGGGTCAGCCCTGGTAACTTCTGGATGGCTGCTGCCTTTTGAGAGCGAGGCTGACCCACATCAGCAGGTCAGCGACCCAAAGCCTGGTCCTTCTCCAGAGGGGATTAGCTGAGACAGAGCAGCAAGGCAGCCACTGATGCCTCGCCCCTGCCTTGTTAGCCTGCTGACAAAGGATCAAATGCTTTCCAGCTCAGGAGGGGGCAAGGGTCCATGGTTCATTCCCACTCCCCTCCAATCAACACCACAAGCCAGTGCTCAACGTCTCTCCCCCTTCTCCTGGGCCCACGTTCTCATGCCTCTCTCAGCCGGGAAAGAAAACCAACTGTGTGCCTACCTGCAGTTGGGGGCAGATGGGAGCCAGTGGCAGAAATAAAATAATCCAATTAAAGTAACACAAAGCAATCCAAAATCCTTCAGTGAGGGCTTACTTAATTCAGATTTTTAATTTATTTTATTTGTTTTTAAATTCATACCAGTATGATTTTTTTTTTTTTTTTTTAATTGTGATTTGGGTGAAAGTTTACAGAGCAAATTCATTTTCCATACAGCAGTTCATACACATTTTGTTTCAGGACACTGACTGTCATTCCCCACAATGTAGCAGCTCTCTTCCCACTTCCTCTGCAGTTACCTCTTCCCCGTGTGCCTCCTTCTTGCGCCTTCCTGCTCCCCACGACTGATAGCGCTCCAAGGAGTGTATCTACCTGATGTAAACGTTCATCCCATGTGCCTGTCTACTGTTTAGCTGGGAGCCACAGGAGCTCAGTTCCAGACCCGAAGGGTAACTAGGGGCCATAGTATCTGCGGTCTCACCAGGCTCTATCAGACCAGCAAACCTGGTCTTTGTTATGATTCTGAGTTCTGTTCCACATTGTTCTCCTACCCTATCCAGGATCGCCTGCACTGATCCCTTTCCAAGTGGTTGACAGTGGTAGCTGGGCACCATCTAGTTCTTCCGGTCTCATGGTCATACAGGTAGAGGATCACAAGGTCTACTAGTCCCTTGGACTAATTGTTTCCATGCATCTTCAGTTTTCTTCATTCTTCTTTGCTCTGGACAAGGAGAGACCCATTGCTGCATCTCAGACGGCCACATGCGAGATTTTAAGACTCCAGTTGCTACTCACCAAAGAATAATGTAGAACAATGTTTTTATGTAGTATGTTATTCCGAGTGAGCCTGATGTCCCCTGCGACCATGATCCCAAGCCCACAGGTCCAACTACTTGCTCCCTCAGGGTGGATGGCTATGGCCAAGAAGTTATCATAACTTTGCCCTTTGTCCAGTCCAAATTTTGTTCATCTCCATTTTCTCCCAAATTGAGAACAAACAAATCAGCCTCCTCAGCTGGCTTCTGAGTTCCCCAAAACGTGACTACCTTTTCCAGGCACAACGATTAAGCACTTGGCCACTAACTAGAAGGTTGGTGGTTCAAACCTACCCAGCAGCTTTGCTGGAGAAAGCCCTGGCAATCTGTCTGCATGAAGGTTACAGCCAAGAAAACCCTACTGGGAGTTCTACTCTGTCACATGGGTCACTATGAGGCAGAATCGACTTGGCAGTACCCAACAATGACAACAATACACCCCATTCCTGGCACTGAGCAAATGAGCCCCTTTCACACTCAGGATCCTGAACCCAAATAGTTCCACTGCCCCATGGGAGCAGGCTGTCTCAGCCAGGACCCCAAAACCTGCCCTGTCCTGAGACCCCATTAGCAGCAAGCCTGGCTCAGCCCAGGACACCACGCTGAGAAATCCCCATGCTGCATTTCATCCTGCAAATGCACAGGGAGTTGGAGCCCCGCATTCCACCCAGGATGTGCACCCAAAGCAGTGAGGGTACACATGCCCCCGACAAGAGCAAGATCTTTACAGCAGTCATGTGATAAGCCAAATGCTGGACCCAATCCAAATGCCCTCAACAAGGAGATGAATAAATGATGACATAATCACACAGTGGACTACTACACAGCACTGAAAAAGAGCCAGGTGCTACCCCACGCTCCTCGGATGCACCTCACTGTCAGTGCTGAGGGAAAGCAGCCAGAGCCCAAGGAGCACTTTCCATAGGAGGTCACAACAGGCCAAAGTAATCAACAGTGAAGAGGTGTGAGTCGTGGCTACCTCGAGAGGGTTAGTGACCGGGAAGAGGACCAAAGAGTCTGTGGGGCTCTGGGAATGTTCCACACTTGGTCTGGCAGTAGCATCTGCAGGTATTTACAGATGCAGGAATCCACTGAACTGTACATCTGGGATGTGTGCATTTCACTGTCCTAAGTTAAACGTCCATGAAAAGTTAAAATACATATATATAACTCTATACCTTTTATGCACCTTCTCTACACTAAGTCCAGAGGGGACCAGGGTATCTGTTGTGGTGGTGAAGTTTGTGTGTCAACTTGGCTGGGCCTGGTTCAGTGGCTGGGCAGCTGGTGGTAGTTATTCCCCATGATGAGACTGGCAATCAACTCCATGGTAGGATCCACCACAAGTAGCTGAGTAGCTGCTTTAGGGATGTGGTCTGCTTCCCATATGTAAGAAACAGCTTTGGGAATGGTCTCTACTTTATGACACGCTTGAACCCTGCATGTAGCTGTGTCATTGTTCAGCAGCCTGCGATGCTCTGCTGACCTTGAGACTTTCAATGGACTTGAATTAATGGCCTGCCGTGAATTAATGGTACATCAGGACTGTGTCATTTTATTTGTTAAATGGGCTTGTTAGCCTCAGCAGCCAGTAGCTGCCTGAGTGAAGAGATGCCTCTGGCTTCAGTGGGCTGGGAGCAGGAGGCAGAGCTGAAGCCCAAGGTCAAGGGGCTTTCAGCCAGCCCCTAGAGCCTGGCACTTTGAACTCAGACTTCTAGGCTCCCGAACTGTAAGAGAATAAACTCCTATTTGTTCAAACCATTTCATTTGTGGTATATTCCTGGTCAGAGTGGCACTAGGTAACCAGAACAGTATCTCAAACAAGACTCTGAACTTTTAAGAGCTTACTCTGTTGCTATCAGGTGCTGGTAAGTTGGCTTCAACTCACAGTGACCCTAGTACAACAGAATGAAAGACGTGCAGTCCTGAGGCACCCCGATAATTCTCGCTGTGCTTGTTCTCATTGTTCCAGCCACTGTGTCATCCATCCTATTGTTGTTGTTATGTGCCATCGAGTCGGCCCTGACTCACAGTGACCCCTCCTTGAGTTGCTGAGGCAGTATCATTATGGAAGTGGATTGCCCAGTCTTCCTTCTGAGGAGTGGCTGGTGGGTTTGAACCACCAGCCCTCTGGTTAGCAGTCAAGTGCTTAGGCTACCAGAGCTCCTCCATCTTATTGAGTCTTCCCTTTTTTTGCTGACCCTCCACTTGACCCATCATCATGTCCTTCTCCAGGGACTACACCCTCCTGATAATGCGACCAAAGTATGAGAGATGAACTCTGGCCATTCTCGCCTCTGAGGAGCATTCCAGCCGTACTTCTTCCAAGACAGGTTTGTTCATCCTTCTAGCAGTCCATGCTATATTCAATATTCTTTGCCAACACCACAATTCAAATGCCCAGCTCTCACATACATGTGACATGACTGAAAATAGCACGGCTTGGATCAGGCACATCTTAGTCTTCAAAGTGACATCTTTGCTCTTTAACACTTTCAAGATGTCTTTTGCTGCAGATCTGCCCAATGCAATACCTCATCTGATTTCTTGACTGCTGTTTCCATGGGCGTTGACTGCAGATACATTTAAAATGAAATCCCTGACAACTTCAATCTTTTCTCCACTTACTATTATATTGTTTATGGGTCCAATTGTGAGGATTTTTCGTTTTATGCTAAAGGATAATCCATACTGAAAACTACAGTCTTTGATCTTTATCACTTATCAGTAAGGGCTTCAAGTCATCCTCACTTTCACAAGCAAGGTTGTGTCATCTGCATATCGCAGGTTGTTAATGAGTTTTCCTCCAATCCTGATGCTGTGTTATTCTTTATGTAGTCTACCATCTCAGATTATTTGGTCAGCATACAGACTAAATAAGTATGGTGAAAGGACACAGCCCTGATGCACCCCTTCCTGATTTTAAAGCACAGTATCCCCTTGTTCTGTTTGAACGACAGCCTCCTGGTCTGTGTACAGGTTCCTCATGAGCACAGTTAAGTGTTCTGGAATTCCCATTTCTTTGCAATGCTATTCATAATTCATTATGATCCACAATCAGATGCCTTTGCAATAAAACACAGGTAAACATCTTTCTTCTATTCTTTGCTTTCAGCCAAGATTCATCTGACACCAGCAATGACATCCCCTCATTCCACATCCTCTTCTGAATCCGGTTTTAATTCCTGGCACTTCCTTGTCAATGTACTGCTGCCACCTTTTTAAATTATTTTCAGCAAAATACAAAATACTAGAGCTTGTGTCTAGTGGGAAACTAAACACACTTCAGTACAAGTGGGCATGTGGCCAGTGGGGCAGGTAATGAGAGAAGGTCGAGGGTTTCAGTGGGAGACACAGAGAAATAAACTCCTTAAATGGAGGTGTGTTGGAGATGACCAGACCTGTGTCCACATCCCACTTCTTGCGATATGACCTGGACAAATGTGTCTTTCACTCCCTCATCTGTGAACAGGGAATAACTGTAGCTACACTTCACGGGGTTCTTCTGAGGTGGTGTCTCAGCTCTTCAGTGCTGCTGTAACAGAAATACCACAAGGAAGAGGCTTTAACAAATGGAAATTTATTTTCTCCAAGTTTAGGAGGCGGGAAGTCCAAATTCGGGGTGCTAGCTCTAGCAGAAGGCCTTCTGTCAGCTTTGAAGGAAGGTCCTTATCTCTTTGGCTTCTGCTTCCTTGTTCCTTGGAGTTGTCCATGTGTCTTGGCATCTATCCTGCCCCATCACTGCTCTTGGCTCCTTGTTTAAACTCTTTTATTATCTCAAAAGAGACTGACTCAAGATATACCCTACAATAATCCTGCCTCATTAACAAAGACCAAACATTCCCTAATAGGATTATAACCACAGGCATGGCAGTTAGGATTTACAACACACATTTTTCGGGACACAATTCAGGCCGTATCAGATGGCAAAGTTAAGAACCCCCACAAGGCACTCAGCTTCAAGGCAACTGACTGCCCTTCTTCTAGTCACACTGGGCTTGTTCTGGGTTGTTCACAGATGCAAACTATGTCCTGATCCCCACAACTTCCAATCCCCTAGACACACTCTAAGGCCCAGGTATGCTCATGCTGACCACACAAAGAGGGCAGCTGCCCACTCACTCCTTACGTAAATATGTAACATACCCCAAAAAAAGAACCAAACTCATTGCCATCGAGTCAATTCTGACTTATAGTGACCCCCTTTGGGTTTCCAAGGCAGTAAATCTTTACGGAAGTAGATTGTCCAGTCTTTCTTCCGAGAGTGGCTGGTGGGTTTGAACCGCCAACCTTCTGGTTAAGCAGTCAGATGCCTTAGGCACTACTCCACTGGAGCGCTTTATGTAACACATCAGGGGCCGTGAAGTGTCACCTTCAGGGAGCTCACCATGCAACAGGGTACCAGATACCTAGGACCTGGTGTAAGGAGGCTTGTATACGGCAGAGAGAACAGATAAAGACCTGGGGAGTTCAGAGGACAGTGCGTGGTGGAAACGGAGCCAGGCCCTGAAAGTCAGATAGAATTTGGGCACATGGGGGAACAGTCTAAGCAAAGGCATGGGGGGTACCTTAGGAAGCGTAGCTCTGCAGGAGGCAAGAGAGGAGGGCCTGGGACGCCTGACCTGCTGGACTTTAGTTGGCTGTCAGTGGGGAAGCCTGGGAAGGTATCAGAGAGCCCAGAAGTGAGCACATCAGAGCAGGGGTTGAAAATGCCTACTCCAGCCAACCGCAGGGTTTCCGAGGGGCCGCACTGCCCCACACCTGGGGCTGGGAGTCACATTTACCAAGAAACACTGCCAAAAGGGCATGGGTCAACATCCTCTGACGTCTTCTAACCTTGCTCCCCATCAGCAGCCCAAGGCTTTTATCTGTGAGATCAGACAGGCCTCCACCTTCCCGCCTTGTTTCCAACTCTGACACCAACCGTCCCTCCCATGGCACTGGTGACTTCTCTGCTGGGTTCGACAATTCTTTGCAATGGCCTCACAGAGTTCAAAGAAAATACTCAACATTAGGGTGTTTATTAGGAAAAAACAGGCTACAATTCAGGTTTAGGAAGGCTTAGGGGATACAATTCTTCCATCAGGACAGCCTCCCTTCCTTCGGCCATGCCCTCAACCACACCTCTCTTTGGCCCTCAGCCTCCGGCCGGGCCTCTGCCCTGTTTGGGCAAGTGTTCGAAAACTCTTTTAGCTGACAGGTGCACCTTACTTCGCCAGCAAGCCTCCTACCCAAAGGCACTCAGCTTTCTTGCTTCATGGGCCAACAAGCCCACCGCTCTGTCTCGTGCCAGTCTCTTGGTTCTGCTGCACTCTCTCTGCCCAGGAGGTCCAGGCCAGGGATCCTGGGCCCAAGGAGGCACTCCACTCCACCTCTTCTCTCTTGATGGCAGTGAGATCCACCCCCTGCCTCTAGGAGGGCTCATTTCAAGACTAACGGAATGACAAAACTAACTAATCCCCACATTAGAGCTCCATACACCTTATTTCCATGGTTCCACCCCCACAAGGGTGCCATGTAACTTAATTACATTACTAACAAGCTATCCAGTCCCACTGATGGCTCATAAGTACCCTACATTTGCACTGTCCCACCCAGTCATTTGGAAGGAGTCCACAGCTGGAAGAGCCATCCTCAGGAAATCAGTGCTCCACAAACACCCAGACCCTCACACTCGGCCCCCTCAGTGTGACCAGAGCAATGTTTCGTGATTAGATGGTGGTCAAATGTAGCCTCTGAGAACAGCGAGACCGGCCAGCTGGTGCTTGGGGGGGTGGAGACGGACCGGGCCTTCAAGAGGCAAAGATACATTTAGTCTATTTCTTACTAATTTATTTGAATGTCTGGATAAGCCATAGTCACAATTCATCAACCAAGAAGAAAGGGCTTACAGCAGTTGTCTCCAAGTACCAGGCCCTCCCCTCCTGCAGAGGCACCGAAACTCCCAACTTTTTGTGAATCTCCCAGAGATCCTCTAGACACGCATAAGCAAACACACACGTATTATTTTCCCTCGTTTCACACCGACAGCAGCTTACGGGACACCACCCTGCACCTCCCCTCTTTCACTCAGCGATCTATCTTGGTGACTTCCCACGAGCGCTAAGGAGTCCATGTGAGTGCCTGCGGCTGCCCAGGATCCCAGACTCCAGACAGGCCCCGATTTGTTAATTTGTTCCTGGCCCCCACTGATGGGCATACACATTGTCTGAATCTTTTGCTGCTACAAATTAAGCAACAGTGTCTAACCTTGCAAATAAATCACCTTGCAGACTGTGGTGGAGCAGAGCTCCTGGGTGCACACACGCAGGAAGCGGCAATTTTGAGAAACGCTGCCAGAGAGGCAGGAGATGTTTAAATCCCTAGAGAAAAGGGCTTCACTCATCCAAGAAACAAGCCTTATTACTCGGGGAAATGCCATGTAGTTTTAAAGACACCCAGATAAAGAATGGGACAGAACAAGCTCCATTTTCAGCAGACACAGACCTGGGATGGGAGATGGTTCCGGACCCGATCAGCCCAAACCGCCCAGAGCCTTGGTCCATGAACTTGCATGTCCTCACCTGTACGTGAAACACTGGGCCCACTCAGCCTTTCTGAGCGGGATGGGCTCTGGTCCTAGGGCAGGGGGAAGAGTGGACAGTGGCTGAGAACCCCAACACCCAGCCTTAACTGATCTTCCTGGGTGGAGGCCCCAGAGCCTAGGGGAGGAGCAGGCAGGCCAGAGTGTGTTCTAGAGATGGGTATGGAGAGAGGGGTGAGGGTCAGGAGCCCAAGATGGCCAAGTGCTTCAACCAATGAGTGGATTCCAACTCACAGCAACCCCGTAAAGCAGAGCAGAACTGCCCCATAGGACTCCCGAGGCTGTGGATCTTTACAAAAGCAGACCACCTCATCTTTCTCCCTTGGAGTGGCTGGTGGGTTTGAACCAACAACCTTTTGGTTAGCAGCCAAAGTTTTAGCCATTATGCCACCAGAGCTCCCTATCTCAGGTCTAGCCATCCCCAACGAGTGCTAAGCCCTGCGCAAGCTGCAGGGACATCACAGCCACGCAGGGCACACTCCTGCTCCCTGACAGTCACTCCTGGCTGCCCTCCATGGGTGGCCATCATGACCTGTTACCTGACGGCTGTACCTAACAGCCATCACCACCTCAATATCACCCATTAGCAGGCAGCTTGCAGGGGACAGAACCAGGTCTGCAGAGCACCTGGTGTCCTCTCTGTGAGGGCAGCTGGTGAAACAGAGACAGGGCAGCGCCTCTTCCCACCCCATAAATCCCATCCAACTACAGGAAACAAAAGGTCTTCTAGAAGCCCCTATAAGAGAGAGAATATGGTCAACCTTCCTGTTCTCCTGCTCATGACAGTCAGGGATTCCATGAATCAAACCATATCTAAATGCACTGTAGTACTTGCTATTAAAATGTTTCTAACCAACGCACACCGTATCAATCTTTCTTTGTAAAGCAACAGTACTGTTTGGGTGAAGCTAGATTTCCTCACATCATATTTATTTAAAATCCATCCACACATTCATGTAGAAAGGCCTTCCTCCTCATGGGACAAGGCTGTGACCCCAAACGCCCCACAGGGCTTTACCTGGCAGTAGCCCCCCTCAACTCACCTGTCTCAGGCCTCTGCGTGCGTTCAAGGTGGTTCTGCTACCTGAGAAACCCTTTCCCCTCTCTTCCACCTGGCCACCTCCCACTGTCCACTGGAGCCCCCAGCTCAATCAACTCTCAGTCCTTGGCTCCCCCCTCGCAGGGCAGACTGCTGCCTCCTGGGGCACCCACAGCTTCTACCTGCACCGCTATTAATGCACCTTCCCAGTCTCAGCCGGCATTGTACCTGCTCAGCTTCCCAGTGGGGATGCGAGCTCTCTGAAGGCAGGGGGGCGCTAGGGCAGCCAGTCAGAGCAAGCAGGGCACAATCCGCAATCTGAAAACCTGGGCACTTCCTTCCACAAGGTCTTAGGGAAATTCACCCTTCTGAACT
>NW_006921670.1:2168538-2169423 GCF_000298275.1 Orycteropus afer afer
TTCACCACAACTCAAAGCACCAACTCTTCTTATTCAGTCTTCAGCTTCATTGTCCAGCTTTCACATGCGTATGAGGCAAATGAAAACACCATGGCTTGAGTCAGGCACACCTTAGTCTTCAGAGACATTTTTGCTCTTCAGCACTTCAAAGAGGTCCTTCATAACAGATTTGCCCAGTGCAATATGCAATCCAATTTCTTAACTGCTGCTTCCATGGGTGTTGATCATGGATCCAAGTAAAATGAAATCTTTGACAACTTCAATTAATACAATTAGTGAATATAGTATCCTCACTGTCCCCTTCACCAATACCCATCACTGCACCTTAAAGGCACTCAAAACTGACTGCTGAAGGAGCCCCAGATTCCCCGATCATCCTAGATGAGACCAGAGAGGTGCCAGTGTAGAGAGCAGGCCATTCTGCCAGCAGCTAAGGCTGCAGCGGGGGTGGGGGGGTTGAGGACACTTCCCCTGGAGCCTTCGCATGAGTAGTGACCCAGAGGGCTTGGGGAACAGCACCGCCCAGCAGTGCAGGTTCTCAGCCGCCTGCAAGCAGGACAGGCCACCCTGGTTACAGGCAGTCCACAAGGATTGCAGCAGGAAAAAAATAAAGAAAGCAAACACCACACATGCACCTGGGCGGAGAGGGTATCGGAGTGTCTGATTGGAAAGCCCTTTTAGGGCACAGGTGCAGTGACACCCCCAGGGGCACTCCAGCCCCTTCCTTCAGGAGGAACAGCCATCCTAGATCATCCACAAGCCTCAGGTAAAAGGGTCCCCAGTCTATAGCTTGGATCATGCTCCCCAGGAAGGAGATGGGAATATTCAAGTGGATCACCAAACAGATTCCAGGCTGGAAGAGGAAACACACACACCTTCTCCTTC
>NW_006921670.1:2170048-2171739 GCF_000298275.1 Orycteropus afer afer
CATGGAGTTGATTGCCAGTCTCATCATGGGGAATAACTACCACCAGCTGCCCAGCCACTCAACCAGGCCCAGCCAAGCTGACACACAAACATAACTACCACAGCCCTCATCTAAGGCTTGTGGTACCTGGGAGGTGAATGGAGGAGGTACCAGTAGCCTGATAGGAGACAGAGGGTCAGAGAGGTTAAGTAGCTCGTCCAAGGTCATCAGGCAGATCTTCTGACTCTTAGGCCAGTAAGTGCTCTATCTGCCACACACGCCATGGTGCTTGCGGCCAAGAAGCTGGGGACTTCATCCTTCCCACTGAGATTCTGAAATAAAACTCCAGGACTCTGTTTTGGAACTTCTGTGACTCTCTTCGTCTGTGGCTGACTTTTTAATTTCATGAGTACATGTTTATAATCCAGGGTTAAGTGAACAATGGAATAATTCATGATTGCATCTCGTCGGAAAACACACCTCAACTTTAATGGGGATTATTTCTTGGTTATGAAATATGGGGTGATTCTCATTCTCCTCCCCAATCTTTTCTGGTTCGAGTTTACAATCATCAGCAAGCCGATTTTTAAATCAGACGAGTCTATTTTTTCTCCAAGGCTGCCACACTGACAGCAGTGTCACAGACTTTCCCCTCAACACTCGCCCAGTCGTGTGTGACTGTTTAAAAAGTGCTGGAAGTGACGCAGGTTAGCACAAAGGTTTTCTGGGTGGGATCTTCCCCCTCAGGTTTCCGCCCCAGAGGAGAAGGGAAAGGAGGTGTCTGCACGGCTTCCTGTCTCCCCTCACACACTGGAGACCTTCCAGACCCCCTGGACAGGACCCGCCCTCAGGCAGCCCCAAGACTGTTTAATGTGCACCAGTGGCTCCTGACATAAGCTCTGTCCTAATAAACAACCCCACTGAGATCGGCCTTAATATCCACACTTCTCAAGAATGATGCCAGCATCGTGCCAAGCAGCAATACCATTTATCCATTCAACCATCAGTTTGGTCCAAGTGTGCATGGCATGGTGCCAGACACTGAGCCCTCGCTGATGTGAGACTGTAGTTGCTGGCTGCCATCAGGGCTTGGTGACCAGAATGAAACACTGCCTGGTCCTGATGCCCGTGATCAGCTTTTCCCTGGTTTTCAGTGACCGGTTTCCAGAAGTAGGTCACCAGCCCTTTCTCCCTACTCTTACTCTGGAAGCTCTGCTGAAACGTGTTTAGCACCATAGCAACCCGCAAGCCTCCACTGACAGACAGGCAATAGCTATGTGTGAATGCACTGACCGGGAATCGAACCCAGGTCTCTCCCGTGGAAGGCCAAGAACCGAGCACCCAGCAAAGTAGGCAGACCAGAGCAGGGCCCTTCTCAATGGCCTCACACATAAGGTCTGGTGCTGAAGTCCAAGGTTCCTGTTCTAGTTCCTGCTTGGTCCACCACTCTCCTCTGCACATATTTATAGCACCAATGAGTGAGGGATGTGGGGGATGGACAGGCTGGAGAGATTACCAATCAGAAGCCGTGTGTCATGATTCTACGTTCTGCCCAAGCATAGGGTTTCAGTGATGCTAATACAGTGGGGAAACAGGAACCAAACAAAGGCTGCTGGCCTCCAGGCGGCTTCCAGCGTCCCACTGCCTCTGGGCTGAGTTTCATCCTCCCCATCCTTAAATGAGCGGGGAGTGCTGGCAGGCCCCAACAGGAG
>NW_006921670.1:2172569-2178398 GCF_000298275.1 Orycteropus afer afer
AGTCCCGATGTTACCAAACCACCACACGGCAGGCCATTAATTTAAGTCCACTGTAAGTCCCAAGGTCGGCAGAGCATGGCAGGCTGCTGAACAATGACACAGCTACATGCAGGGTTCAAGCATGCCATAAGCTAGAGACCATTCCCAAAGCTGCTGCTTATACACGGGAAGCAGACCACATACCTAAAGGCAGCTACTCAGCTGCTCCCAGTAGACTCCACCATGGAGTTGATTACCAGTCTCATCACGGGGAATAACTACATCCAGCTGCCCAGCCACTCAACCAGGCGCAGCCAAGTTGACACACAAACAGAACCACCACAGTAGCTGAACGCTTTACCCACCATGCCACCACAGCTCCTCGTCAAGCAATTCAGCAGGTATGAACTCAGGCTTCCGCTTCATACATACCGTACCCTCTGCCCAGAAGGCTCTTCCTGTACCCTTCACATCGTGGCTCCATCAGAGCCGGCTTCCACGTCCCTTCATCAGAGAAGTGCCTACCCAGGTGGTACCTTCCCAGAGCTCACCCTGTTATCCCTCAGAGTAACTCTAACAACTGTAACTGCATGTGTGTTTGAGGTCCCTCTGACCAGCTGCATTTGGCTCCGTGACGGCAGACCCTGGATCCAGCTTCTGTATACAGCCTGGCACACAGGCATCAGTACCCTTTCTCCCTGTCTTGGATAAATTAAACAGCCTGTAGGTAGCCACCAAAGCCAGCTGACTGAGCACTGCCGGGTACCGTGGGTGTGCTGAGCTCCACAAGGACCTTCAGACTCGATGGCCCTATAAGGGCTACACCGGCATTTTACAGATGAGAGCAGAAATGGCATCCCCACCCCCATGGCTGAAGAAGGAGAAATTAGAACCTAGTGACCAACCTGCCAGGAGCTCTGGTAGTAGTGCAGTGCCTAAAGCATTTGACTGCTAACCAGAAAGCTGGCAGTTCAAACCCATCAGCCACTCCTCGGAAGGAAAACTGGGCAATCTACTTCCGTAGTGATACCGCCTCGGAAACCCAAGGAGGGGTCACTAAGAGTCGGGTCCAACTCGAAGCACATAACAACAACCACCACCACCAACCTGCCGGCAGCTTTGGTAGCACAGTGCCTAAGGCATTTGACTGCTAACCAGAAGGCTAGAGGTTCAAGCCCATCAGCCACTCCTTGGAAGGAAGACTGGGTGATCTACTTCCGTAGTGATACTGTCTCCGAAACCCAAGGAGGGGTCGCTATGAGTCAGATCTGACTTGACGGCAGTGAGTTTAGTGAGTTAACCAACTTGCCCGAGCCCTGGTGGTGCAGCGGTTAAGTGCTCGGCTGCTAACCAAAAGGTGGGCGATTTGAGCCCACTAGCTGCTCCATGGGAGAAAGATGTGGCAGTCTGCTTCTATAAAGATTCACACCTTGGAAATCCTATGGGGCAGTTTTACTCTGTCCAATAGGGTCACCCTGAGTCAAAATCAAGTGGACAGCAGTGCGTTTAGGTTTCTGGTAAGCAACCTGCCCAAGGCCACAAGGTGCTTAAGAGCATGAGGATTTGAACCTGCACCTCCTAATTCTTGTTCTGTGCTCCCCAGTCACCACGACTGTTAGCTCATCATCTCCCTATCACCCCAAGCCCTCAACAAGCCTCCTCCTTTGCTCCCAGTGGCCACGCTGGTCCCTTCTTACATTCTCAGCCTCAAATGTCTCAACTCAAACGTCTCCCCAGCTCCTCCGCCCACATCCTATACCCCCTAGCTTCCACAGTCAATGCCCAGACTCAAACCTGGCCTAGCTCTGTCCCCTCTTCCCTGTCACCATGGAGATGGTCCTAGTTCAGCCTTCATCACCTTTCTCCTACACTCCAGCCAAGCCCCCCCTTTCCCCCTGCCTCAGTTTACCCTCTCATCCATTGCCACCAGCAGTACTCAGTGGACCTGACCATGTCCTTCCTCTGGCTGAAGCCCTCAGTGGCCCCCCTGCCTCTCCAACTTCCAACTCCCCAAAGTCATCTCCAGCCACCATGCCTCACCCTTGACACCCAGGAAAATCAGGTAACTGGTCATTTCACAGCCATGCCACTGTGCTTTCCCCTAGCCTGCAAGGCCAATTCCCAGTCACCCGCTGGGACCCCCGCTCATGCGCCACCTCCTCCACAGAGGCTTCTCTGATACCCCGATGTGGACCCCTCCCAGAGGAGTGCTCCAGCAACACTCCACAAAGACCCCTAGTAGACACCTCCAACCCCCGAGTCTCCTGGCACATGGAAAGGGAGGAAGCCTTCTTTTGTTCAGGACAGTGAGCAACATGGAGCTGCATAAAATCCTGCCCGGCCGACCTCACAGCAAAGTAGCTACATGGAGCAGGTCCCACCTCCACAACTTTACAAATGAGATCCCGTGCTGAAAGCCAGGGTTCCCTTCGACTCCTCCCTGGCCCACCACTCCCCTCTGCCTGTATTTATAGCACACATGAGCACAGGGGCGTGGGTGACGGACAGCCACCAGAGCTCTCAAATGAGAATGGGAGCCAGCTGCTCACATCTATCCTGGTGGACGGCATGAGGATGCACGAGCCCTGAGAGAAGCAAGAACTTCAGCTCAGTGCAGCCAATTCACAGCCGGCCACAGTGACCAGTGGGAGAGTGGACAGGGGGCTCTGGAGGCCTGTCCTGGTCACACGGGGTCTTCAGGACCACAAGATGCTGGAGACGGGGAAGGAGTAGGGCAGGGACTAAAAAGGATGTCAATGGTCTAAGGGGAGGAAACAGGAGGGAGGCGGGTCTTCCTGGAGTCATTTATGGGAATAAAGGAAGGAGGATCAAGGGTGATAACACTGCCCTGTAACAGCGAGTGACGTCACTTCCTTTCTGAAACCTTCAGGGGCTCCATGCTGACCACAACAGGATCAGGTTCAAACTCCTTAGTGAGGCCCTCACAGGCCTTCAAGCTCCAGGCCCACCACAAGGTACTACAGTCCTCCCCACATTTGCCCATGGGTGCCTCTCCCTAGAATGACCTCCTCTTCCTCCATGCATCCGGCTTCAAGGATCCAGACACTTTGCTTCTGGGAAGATTTCCGGCATCTCCGGGGTCAGACGGAGAAGAACGTGGGCTGAGGTCAGACCTCGGGGTCAGACCCAACAACAGCAATCAGTTGTGTGAGCTTGCCAGGGTCTTAAGTCTCTCACAGCCACCTCGGCGGCCTCCTCTGCAAAGTGAGGGTAGCAACAGTCCCCACCTCACTGGGTGGTAGAGGATGAAACGCAGTAATTCATGGAAGCGCTTTGAACCGTGCCTGGCACACAGTAAGTGCTCAATAAACAAGCTGTTGTCCCTATTGTCCTTCGGCCCCTTAGGGCCCTCTGTTCACACACAAGTAGGGCACTGTCTGAAACATATTTGTCACAGGTCAGTCCCCTTCAGCCAACCCATGACCTTTTAGAGGATAAGAACCACAGCTCAGGCCTCTCCAGCCCTTTGCAGTAAAGTCTTCATTAAGTGAGCGTCTCAGCTGAAGGTCCCGGGGCAGACCCCACACAGCGCTTTCCCAAGCTCACCCACCAAAACCTCCAGTCTGAAGGCCCACGGAGAGAGAAGGGCAGTCGCTATTACTCGGTTACAAAACAATGAAAGGCCGTTCCCTGCTTGCTGAAGCGGTTTCTACTCCAGGGAATTCGCTGGGATAAATGAGTACAGCAGGGACTGAAAATAGCACGGAGCCCCTCTCAGGGAAAGGGCTGGGCCGGCCAACCAGGAATCAAGAGCAAGCTCATCAGAGGCAACGTGGGAGAACGCAGCATCCAGACGGAAGCCCAAGCACCAGAGAACTCGGCCAGCCCGGGTGAATTAGGGCAAGCGGATCACTGCTCCCATTCTACTCGGAAGTCCTTCATCCCGCCCACCCGGAGAGATCTGAAGGGGCTTCTTGTCTAACCTAGCACCACCAGGGGGGAGGAACTTACACTACATCCAGGGTCCCAAGAGTGGCACTAAGGTACCCCAGATTGCACATGGCTCTGAGTTAGGGAAGAGTCACAGTACTTCCTTCTCCACCCGAACTGGCTATCAGGGCCACGTGTGCAACTAGGGTCACCATCCATGGCCGTCTCTTCAGCACACTGGGAGCCCTGAGAAGGCCAGCACCTTCAAATCCCTGGGCCCCTAGCATAACACCTGCCATGTGTTGTTGTTGTTATGTGCCGTCAAGTCAGACCCGACTATAGCGACCCCTCCTTGGGTTTCCAAGGCAGTATCACTACAGAAGTAGATTGCCCAACCTTCCTTCCGAGGAGTGGCTGGTGGGTTTGAACCCCCAGCCTTCTGGTTAGCAGTCAAGTGCCTTAGGCACTACGCTACCAGAGCTCCTGCCTGACATGTAGTAGACACTTAATAAAATTATGAGCCTGCATGAACTGACATTGTGAGAGGTCCTGGTTCAAGGATGACTTCATGCACGTCTGCCAAGTATCACAGACACACGAGTTGTGTACTCTCTGGGCCTCAATTTGCTCATCTGCAAACAGGGTCAGAGCAGTCCCTCACTCACATGGCTGCTGAGAATCAACTAGGAGAATATGTGACAAATATTAGTCATCCTTCCAGCTTCAGCTCAACTCTCCCCTCCTGGCGGAGTCGGAGTCTTTTCTGTCAGCCGTGTCCCCCTCCCCCAGCCCCAAACCCACCAAGCTCCCTGAGGCCAGGGGCCACCATGTGTTTGTATCCCAGGTCTGACAATATGGACACACAGGGCTTGCTATTGAGGCCCTCCTGACCGCTGGTCCCAGCTTTGACTCACACAGCACCCTCGGGAAGATCTTCCCAAGTATTCAGAGCTTAAGGGGCCCACTAAGCGTGCTGAAAAGGCAGGGAGGTGGGGAGGGATGCTGCAAACATGGCCTGCCAAGAAAGCTGCACCTGAGACCTGAGCTTCTGTGGCAGGTGCCCCGTGAGCCTGTTCGCCTGGCGCTAAGGCCTCCAGGGCACAGATGGCTGCTTCTTTCCCAAAGTAAAGCATCCACTTCAGGAACCCATCAGATAAATACCACAGGGGCTTCAGCTCACACACAGGTGTCTGGCAATGCAAACACCTGCCCCACACTGTCCTCCAGGAGAGGGTGAAGTGTTTGCCTTACGGTCCCCCCAGGGGGGAATACTCCTGGGAACAGCCACCCACACACACTTCCCGCCCTCACTGCTTTGCGGTGGCCTGGAGCCACCTAGAACTAGCTGCAAGTCGCCCCAGGCAAGGTGTGCCCTGGGAGGAAAAGGGCAATCAATATACGGTGGATACACAGTCCCTGAGCCGGTCTCTGCGGTCCCTTCTGAGGCAAACATTCTCGGAGCCCCAGGT
Source organism: Orycteropus afer afer (assembly GCF_000298275.1). Classification (NCBI taxonomy): domain Eukaryota; kingdom Metazoa; phylum Chordata; class Mammalia; order Tubulidentata; family Orycteropodidae; genus Orycteropus; species Orycteropus afer. The sequence continues at coordinate 2,177,909 of NW_006921670.1, forward strand.
TACGTCGGTCCCCTTCAAACACTCTGTGTGCCAGGCGTGTACCCCCTCCATTCATGCAACCCCCACCAAAGGTATCGCCCAACCACCCGCCGGGTTCACAGCCACTGCACAGGGCACGGATGTCCCCCCCCCCCACTCACTGTGCCAGGCGCCAGCACACCCACCGGGAGGGCACAGTCTCACCAGCCAAGTGTCTGTCCGCCTGCGCCCCTCCCTGTCCCCCCGCTACGACGCCGCCGCCACCTCCACAGGCAGGTCCGATTGCACGCCAGGCGCGCTCCCCGCCACGTCGGCAAGCAGGGGGCGCAGGGCGGGGCGCAGGGCAGCGGATGCCCCCTATCGCCCGGGTACGCCGGCCGCCTTCCACCCCTCCCTCACTGCCCCAGGACGGGCGGCCGGCGCGACCCGCTGGCGTCCCCCGCGCGGGCCTCTACCCAGCACAGCAGCCCCCCGCCCTCGGGCTCCGCAGCCGCCCCCCTTGGAGCCTCCG
>NW_006921670.1:2179038-2181292 GCF_000298275.1 Orycteropus afer afer
CCTTCCGAGGAGTGGCTGGTGGGTTTGAACCACCAGCCTTCTGGTTAGCAGTCAAGTGCCTTAGCCACTATGCTACCAGAGCTCCCTGTGTGCAATTACGCGAGGTTAAATTGCTAAATGGAGAGAGAACCTTTTTCTCCCCATTCCATCCTATCAGCGCTTCGTTCTTACCCTGCCTCGTTATAGGCTGCCTAACTAGCAACATTCTTAAGAAATTATCCAAGCAGCCTAGCCCTTGCCAGGACCACACCTTACGTAGGTCAGCAAACAACAAATACGCCACAATCACGTTCTAGCGCCGCACACTGAGGATTCTCAGATTTATTTGTACCTCCAGACCAGACTTTCCCCCTAAACTGTCCACTCCACACCTCTACTTAGCGGGCCAATAGACATCTCAAAGCCAACATGTCCACAATTGAGCTCACTACACACACACTCTCCTCCACAGCCTTCGGCATCACGGGATAGCAACTCCATCCTTCCAGTCCCCTGGGCCAAAACCCCTGGAGTCATCCTGGAAACGCCCTCCCCTCCCCGCAACTTCAGCCGGAAATGCCTCTGGCTCCTCCTCCTCCTCCTCTCCACCACTGCTACCTGATCCACTCTCTGCCCCGGATTATTGCAATGTCCTCATACTCCAGTCTCCCTTTTTCCGATCTTGTCCCCCTGGCCCTAGTCCATGTCAACATCGGACCCAGAGAGATTCTTTTAAACCTAAGCCAGGACATGGCCCCACTTTGCTCGAAAACCTCCCTTGGCTCCTTGTTGCTCTCTGACTAAAAGCCAAAATCCTTCCAGATCCCTACAAAGCCTTGATCTGAGGTCCTAAGTACCCGTTGAGGTCTGACCTCACCTCCTACTGCCCTTTCCCTCAACACTAACCCTGTGCTGTTCCTAGAACAAGCCAACCATCAATAAGCCTCAAGGTGTTTGCACTGGCTCTTCCCTCTACCTGGATCACTGTTCCACCAGATTTTCCCATGGTCCCTCTCTCACCTTCTTCAGGGGTTTGCTCAAACACCTCCCCACCCCCCTCAGCGAGGCCTCCCCTGGCCATTCTAGTAAAATAGCAAGGCCCCTACATGCACTCAAACTCTTGATCTCTCCTCTTCCTACTCTATATTTTCCCTGTAGCATTTACAGATTTCTATCACATAACTCACCTCTGTATTATATTCCATTGTTTGTCTTAAGGAACTCTGCTGGCATAGTGTCTAAGGCATTTGACTGCTAACCAGAAGGTTGGTGGTTCAAACCCTCAAGCCACTCCACAGAAGGAACACTGGACAATCTACTTCTGTAAAGATTTACCACCTCAAAAACCCAAAGGTGGTCGACTATGAATCAGAGTGGGTTTGGTTTGGTTTTTATTGTTTGTCTTAAGGAGTGTGGTGGCACTGTGGTTAAAGCATTGAGCTGATAACCAAAAAGTTTGGTGCTTTGAACCTACCAGATGCTGCATGGGAGAAAGATGAGGCAATCTACTTCTGTAGAGCTATCTAGCCTTGGAAACCCTATGGGCAGTTCTACTCTGTCTTACAGGGTCGCTGTGTGTCCACAATGGCAGTGGGTATTGTTTGTCTTCCCCTAGTAGAGTGTAAGCCTATGAGGACACAGGTTTTTCTTTTCTATATTTCCTAGTGTAATCCCATTCGACTGTGTGGATCATTAACACATCATGGGTATCATTGAGAAGAATGGGAATTCCAGAACACTTAGTTGTACTCAGGAGGAACCTGTACATAGACCAAGAGACTGTCATTCGAACAGAACAAGGGGACACCGTGGTTTAAAATCAAGAAGGGAGTGAGTCAGGGTTATATCCTTTCACATACTTATTCAATCAGTATGCTGAGCAAATAATCTGAGAAGCTGGCCTATATGAAGAAGAACGTGGCATCAGGATTGGAGGAAGACTCATTAACAACCTGCAATATGCTAATGAGGCAACTTTGCTTGCTGAAAGTGAGGACAACTTAAAGCACTTACTGATGAAGATTGAAAAGTCCAGTCTGCAGTATAGATTACACCTCAAAATAAAGAAAACAAAAATTCTCACAACTGGATCAATAAGCTGCATCATGATAAATGGACAAAAGATTAAAGTTGGAAGGCGGGGCAAGATGGCAGACTAGGCAGAAGGATTGCACAGACCCTCTTCAACAAATAAAAGGGAAACCAATTAACACAGACACAGAAGATAATCTTGGACCCCTGAGCCTTGAAGGAAAGGATACAGAATTGGACAAAA
>NW_006921670.1:2196442-2197819 GCF_000298275.1 Orycteropus afer afer
ACCTAAAAACAGTAACAACAAGTCTTTAAGGAAGTAGATTGCCTCATCTTCTTCCCAAGGAGCAGCCGGTGGGTTTGAACCACTGGCTTTCTGGTTAGCAGCCAAGTGCCTTACCCATTATGCCACCAGAACTCCTCTATAGTCCGGACGTCAAATACATTTCAGTTTGGCCATTAAGCTCATCTACTCGGAGATACACATCTTCATCTATCAGAAAAATAAACAATTAAATATTTCAATCTCACTTGTTTTTTTGGATTTAAAAATATATATATATATTATGGAAATTTTCCAACACATGCCACCAAACCCAAAACCTGTCATCTAGTCTGTTCCAACTCATGGCGACCCCAAGCGTGTCAGAGCAGAACTGGGCTCCATACATTTTCCCTCATTCTTTTTCCTAAATTTTATTTATTTATTTTGTTGTTGTTGTTGTCATCATCTCACTTGTTTTTAAAATTATGTAACAGATTCACCTGGTTCAGGTAACAGGCTAATACACAAGGATTTCAATGGCCGTAGACGTTCAGAAGTAGATCACCAAGACTCTGTTCTGAGGTGCCTTGAGGTGGCTTTGAACTGATCACTTTTCGGGCAGTAGCCCAGTGCTTAAACTACATCCAAGTTCAGGTTTTTAGCCCCTGCTCTGCAAGGGCATTCTTGGGTCTTAACTTACAGAGGCCCCAGGCTGGTGGGGGCAAAGGCAGGTGGTGGATATTTTTAGGCTTGGGTTGCCAGAAAGGGAATCAGGGCTGAAAGACAGAAAGTCACCTAGTCTAAGTGACATGGTAGGTCAGCAGGTGGCAGTGGGAACCCTTTGTTGGTTGCTCCGTGTGGGAGGCAAACACTTCCCTGAAGGACTGGACTCACCCCCCTCCTCTAAGAAAGTAAACATCAGTTTTCTGTTCCTCCTCACAGATGCCACCTCCATCTGTCCCCTCCTCTCCATGCTCATGGTCAATGTCCTGGCTCAGGACCCCTTAGTTCTAAGAGATAGCAGCTCCCTGGCCCACAGTCTCACCCTTAAACTGGCCACTGAACGAAGAATGCCTTTCCCCACCTCCAACTCCACCCCTTTCAACCCAGCAAACAGCTCCTCTCCCTCCAAGGTCCCTCCTCAAGCCTCATCTCCCAGAGCCCCTCACTCCACTCTGTTCTAATTCATTCCTCTCTAGCAAAAAACTGGGAATAACCTGAAAGCCCTTAAAGAATAAGTAAATTATGGAATGGTATATTGTGCAGATATTAAAATAGCCTCTTTACATATTTCTAATAACATAGGGAAATGATTAAGAAAGAATATTGAGTGAAAGAAGCAGTAATAAATTTGTATGACAGCCTGATCTCAACTGTTATATATATATATATATATAT
>NW_006921670.1:2198094-2199230 GCF_000298275.1 Orycteropus afer afer
ATATATATATATATAAAAGATTGGAAGGAAATATATTGAAATGTTAATAGCAGATCAGCCTAAGTGGCAGGATTGTGAATATGGGTTACTTTCTTTTTCTTTTTTCTGCTTCTCTATATTTTCTAAAATTTGTTTGCAAAAGCATGTAATATTTTCAAAATAAGAAAAAAAGTTATTTAAAGAAATGATGCATTCCCTTCCTGGTGTTCTGTTCATGCTGGGCGGCGTAAATCATTTGGATGGATCTGTCTTCCCCACCAGCCACCCTCTCAGGAGCCAGGCCCAGGCCAGGTTTCTCTCTGCACCCTGTGCCCAGCTCAGTAGCACACGGGAAGCCACTGTCTCAGCTCTCCAGTGCTGCTGTAACAGAAATACCACAAGTGGGTGGGTTTTATAAACAGAAATGGATTTTCTCACAGTTTAGGAGGGTAGAAGTCTGAATTCAGGGGGCTGGCTCTAGAGGAAGGCTCCCTCTCTAGAGGCTGAAGGTGTGGGGAGGTCCTTGTTCCTCGGCTCCTTGATGATCTTCATATGTCAAGGCATTCATCTCTCCCCCAGCTGTGCTTCCTTGCTCAACATGCTTCCTTAAAACTCAAGAGATTGATTCCAGACACACCTTACACTCATATTGTCTCATTAACATAACAAAGAAAAAATACTCCCAGATTGGATTATAACACAAGTATAAAATCAAAACCAAGCTCCCTGACATCCAGTCAAAGCCAACTCAACCCCCATTAGGTTTCTAAGGTTGTAAATCTTTATGGACACAGACTGCCTCATCTTCCTTGGAGTGGCTAGTTGGTTTAAACCACGGACCTTTTGATTAGCAGTCAAATGCCTTAACCATTACACTGCCAGAGCTCCTTTAACACAAGTATAGGGGTTACGACTTACAACACGTATTGTTGTTAGGTACTGTTGAGCCGTTTCCGACTCATAGCAACCCCATGCACAGCAGAACGAAACACTGACCAATCCCACGCCCACCTCCATGATCCCTGCTATACTTGAGCCCATCATTGCAGCCACCATGTCAGTCCATCTCGTGGAAGGCCTCCCCCTCTTTCGTCGACCCTCCACCCTACCAAGCATAACATTCTTCTCCAGGGAATGGTCCCTTCTGACAACATGAC